>NW_020664482.1:33085697-33120532 GCF_002925995.2 Terrapene triunguis | reverse complement strand
TGTAACGGCGCTAAATTCGACATAAACGCCTAGTGTAGACCAGGCCTAACTTTTAGAAAGAAGCTTTTAGAAACTTTGCTCTTAAAGCAGATTTTAAGCAGTTATTATAATCATTGCATATTTTAATTTGCAGTTTCAGGTTCAGAACACTCATTGGTCAGACTCTGCGTTTACCAGCATTATTACATACTTCACGGTATTCTGTGTACAGAACCTGAGGATGTCAGGAATTGTGAAGATGTCCCAGCATGTTTGCCCAGTGAAAGCTCCTTTACAGAGGTACCTGGGGCATCAGAAGAAAACTGTGAATCACTGTCATCAAGTCAGTAGAGATGTTTAAATGAAAGTCACTGGTAATGCTTAAATGCAAGGAAGACATGGCATACTGGGCCCCTGATAAACCGAAGATGCTTTAAAAGAAGGGAGTGAGAAAGGGGCTAAGTCAGTGCAAGAGCTTAAGGAGAGACAGTCTCTCAAACAATGTTCCATGTTAGCTGAACGTTACTGGAAAAGCAGTGTGAGATATAGACAAGCTAATTCAGAAAGAGGAGGGTGACAAGAATCTGAACCTGTTTGAATCAATGCTGTAGCTATTAACACGTATCGTCCCAAAAGCTCTCATACATAGACTACCAAGCAGTACGATAATTTCCTTTGGCATCTCAGCCCATCTATTTCTCAACAAGCCCATAGTGTATCCTCATCAAAATCACTGGATATGGAGCGTTTTTCATGGACTAGTCTTCTGTGAAAATTTACATAAAAACAGCAAGCTCCTTTGGTTATAAAGTAGTGTTTTACAAGGCAGGTTTGCAGTTTGTTCTATCAATAGTGCTTGTTTAAGCATTACAGCATGAGCTACTTCCTTTTTTTTTATTAACAATTTTGCTGCTCTTGTGCACATGTTAAGCAGTTTCCCAGTGAAGCAGAAATGAAGCATTAAACCGTGTCAAGAAATGAAATCCTAACATTACCATAAAAAATACAATATGTGTAGTATTCAAGGGGGGAAATGGTTATTGATGCTCAGTTCTTTCAGAGAAACAAAGCGTTAAACAGCTCGTCAAGCTCTGTCAATTCCTTTCTCAGATTTTATACTATGTGCTTTTTACAAAACCTGGTTAAATCTTTACTCTCTCATTGTCACATCCACGTCAGTTTACATCTCCCAGGGCAGCTCCAATTACACTTCCTTTCTGCTTTGAGCAAGCAACGGATGTTTTCTTCAATGGTCGCATCAGGCAATAGCAGAAGTATTCAATAATATAGATAAAATGCAGTCATTAATGTACAAATATTTCTCAAGATATAGGCTTTATTTTTAATATAGACCCTCAACTTTCCTGGAGTCTTCTAAATGTACAATCAACTGCCACTGTCGCTTTGTTCAGATTATAATTGACAGTAATTTTCTGAGAGTCTCAGTCATCTAAATAACTCCCTCACCCAGATTACATGAAACTAAGCAATGTTATCTCCAACAAAAGCAGGTGAGGAAATATCATTTCTCAATAATCAGTCAGGAATTAAGTGGGATTTAAATGGTGCGCAGGCCTCATGAATACCCTCTCCACAGGGATAAACTTCACCCTCTAGAAACAAATTTCTATTCTCTATTTTGCCCTAGAGGCAATAGTGTGTGAAAACAGAGGACTCATACCAATGCAATTGCATAGTAGCAATTTCAGGCAAGCACAGAACAGGCAAAGTCTAAGAGTAATACCAAGACCTCAAATTCCTGTTCTTCAATGTAAAATCAATGGTCAGGAAGGTTTTTATCACCCACATCACAAAAGATGTCTTTAATCTGATTTGCATCACAGAAATCTGGCTAGATGATGTTGCAGGCTCACCGTTAGTCATCTCACAGGTTCCTCATAACTCTATAGACCTAGAGCCACAGAAGATAGCTACTCCACTTCCTTTCCTATTTTATTCCACTACAGACTCAAATGCAAAAGAAACAGTATCTTTTAAGTGCATCCATTTACTCTTCTGATCCAGAGATAAAATCAACATGTGCATCCTGCTAATCTATAGCAGGAGTCTGCAACCTTTCAGAAGTGGTGTGCCGAGTCTTCATTTATTCACTTTAATTTAAGGTTTTGTGTGCCGGTAATACATTTTAATGTTTTTTAGAAGGTCTCTCTCTCTAAGTCTATATATAATATAACTAAACTACTATTGTATGTAAACAAGGTTTTCAAAATGTTTAAGAAGCTTCATTTAAAATTAAATTAAAATGCTGATCTTAAGCCGCCAGCCTGCTCAGCCCGCTGCCAGCCTGGGGTTCCGTTCACGTAGGCCGGCAGCAGGCTGAGCGGGGCCTGCGGCCGGAACCCTGGCTGGCAAGGGGCCGGCAGCCAGAACCCCAGGTTGGCAGCGGGCTGGGCAGGGCCGGCGGCTGGGACCCCAGCTGGCAAGGGGCCGGCAGCCCGAACCCTGGGCCGGCAGCCAGAACCCCAGACCGGCAGCGGGCTGAGCGGGGCCAGGGACCGGGACCCCAGACTGGTGGCGGGCTGAGCGGGGCCGGCACCCCAGACCAGCAGCAGGCCGAGCGGCTCAGCCCGCTGCCAATCTGGGGTTCCGTCCGCTGGCTCCTGCCAGCCAGGGTCCCGGCTGCCGGCCCCGCTCAGCCCGCTGCTGGTCTGGGGTTCTGGCTGCCGGCCCCTTGCCAGCTGGGGTCCCAGCCGCTGGCCCCGCTCAGCCCGCTGCCAACCTGGTGCTCAGGGTGGGGGTTGGGGATGTGGGAGGTGCAAGAATCAGGGCATGGAGTATAGGGGGGCTGGGTATGTGTGGGGAGTGCAGGAGTCAGGGCAGGGGTGTGTGGGGAGTGCAGGAGTCAGGGCAGGGAGGTTTGTGGGGGCTGGGTATGTGTGGAGGGTGCAGGAGTCAGGGCAGAGGGCTGGGGGCATGTGAGGGGGTGCAGGAGTCAGGGCATAGGGTGTGGGGGGGCTGGGTATGTGTGGAGGGTGCAGGAGTTAGTGATGGGGTCGTGGGGGGGATGCAGGGAGCTGGGGTACAAGGGGGTGCAGGGGTCAGGGCAGAGGGCTGGGGGAGGTGGGCTGGGATCAGGGGGGTGCTCCCTGCCCCCTGAGCGGCTCACGGCACGGGGCTGGAGGGATACGTCCTGCACCTACCTCCCTTCCCCCTGCCTCTTCTCCGCCTCCTTACCGATCTGAACAGTGAGGACACTGGGGCTGCTCTTCTCCCCTCCCTCACAAGGGCCATCGGCGGCAGGGAAGAAGAGGAGACAGGGCTCGACGCAGCACGCTGGGGGAAGAGCCGGGGGAGCGGGAAGCTTGGCTGCCGGTGGAGCCTGCCGTACAGCAGCAGCCGGCAGGACCAAGCTTGCTTCTGCCCCCTTCCCCCGCCAGAGAGAGCGGTAGGCGGGGGGTGGAGAAGAGCGGGTTGGGTCGGGCAGGATTTTTAATGGCACGCTGCTGGGGTTCGGCAGCGAGCTGAGCAGGACCCCAGCAGACAGCAGCGTGCCATTAAAAATCGGCTCGCGTGCCGTCTTTGGCACGCGTGCCGGTTGCCGACCCCAATCTATAGTCTGACCTTCAACAACAAAAGGTGTCTTAAAGGAGGGGACTAAGGACTTGTCTACATGGTGAGTTACTGTGTGGCAAGGCAGGGTGTAAATCTATAGCACACCATCTTGCCGCACACTAACTTCCTTTGTAGACACCAATACAGTGCAGTAAGATATGTCTACACTGAAATCAGGGCCGGCTCTAGGCACCAGCGTTCCAAGCATGTGCTTGGGGCGGCCCTTTCAAGGGGTGGAATACCGGCCCTTTGGGGGTGGCACTCCAGCTTCTTCTTTTTTTTCTTTTTTTTTTTTTGCTTCGGCGGCAGCACTCCGGCTTTTTTTTTTTTCTTGGGGCGGCAAAAAACCTGGAACCGGCCCTGACTGAAATATAAAACCCATGGCTGACTCGGGCTCGCAGGACTCGGGCTGCAGGGCTATAAAGCTGCAGGGTAGATGTCTGGGTTTGGATTGAAGCCTGGGTGTGGGACCCCATTGTGGAGAGAGTCCTGGGGCTCAGGCTCCAGCCCAAGCCTGGATATCTATACTGCAATTTTACAACCCTGCAATCCCAGCCCCGTGAGCTTCAACATCCATATTGACAACACCTCTAGTGCATAAACCCACAATTTCCAGGTTTGATTTTCTCACACATAATCTCTGGGACTGTCATACCTCAGGCTCAATTTTCAGAATGGGCCTGGATGTAGGGAACATAAGAAACACCTTCTATCCTGGACTGACTTCTGCATCCTCCAGGCTGAGATCAGGACTAGCCCAATATACAAGCAAGAAGTAGCAAATATAACTGTCTGACCCCAGAAGGTCACCTACATGCAGTCAAAATTCCAAACACCCTTGGCAAATAACCCCATAGCCACAGTGTACATAATCACTTAGAGCTATCATAAAATGAAGCCCACTTCAGTGACTGAGTAAAGCTAGTAAAAATGATTAAAGACTTCAGGATTTAATCCATCACCCAAAGACTTTTTTTTCCCTTCTAGTGCATGGGGCAGTGACAAGACAAAGACAATTTGCTTATTTTTCCACGTATATCTTTATTTTTGTTCTATAGGAGAAGTTAGGCTGCAGTAATTGTAAATAGTTCAGACACTGAAAAGATACGTCACCATCTTCCCGCAGAAATGACAAGCCTATATGTGAATACAATATTTGAACACATTTAAACCTATTAAACTGTCCAAGATCATTATTGATTTTACTGTGTATAAAACAGCTGAAGCATTAAACAGCAGACATTCCTAGCCATAAACATTAAAAGGGATCTTTGTGTCTGCAGCAAATATATAATGCCATTTTTAATATAACAGATTATTTCACTTGAGAATCAGTCTTGAACGAGTCCTTGGTGTCTGATTTTACACATCTGAGTCACAAAAACAATCAGCAGGGCAAGACCATATCTTCATTCCTACAAACAGAGTGCCGTGTTGAGCACATGCTTGTACACGTACACTGCCTGAACTCTACCACTCTGTCTAGTCCTGGGGAATTGTCCATACAATCATGGGTTGGGTTGTAAATCCCTCATACTTCTAAGCCCTCCTTACAGGATTCAACCTTTTGGCCACATTGCTTAGCTACAATTGGGGCCGGAGGTGAACTGATCTCTGTATCACATTTTTGCAACAGAATGATTTCAAAATGCAGTACAGAATGTGGTTTATGTGAGCTTGACGCACCTGATATGCTCCTTGAATACATGATAAGTGAAAGGTAAATTATCAATATGCAACATCATCTTTGTGAAGTGCTCATAACTGGTCTCATCAGAAGATTCCCCAGCCTTCAGTGATGTGTTTGATCCCAAGTTTATGCCAAGTATTATTAAGCATAAAATGAAGGCATTTTCATGGATTTCATTTGAAGCGTTCTCAGTCTCACAACAATCACTAATACATGGGGGATCTCCTTTGTTAGATTTAACCAACTTTTCTTCCCTATCATTTCAAAGAACTAGACTTGTCCTACATACCTGCATTGGGGCATATAAAGGAAACATGAAATGAGCATGTCTACTTGAGGAGTATGTTACTACTCTGTATGACAGAATCTGGGCCATTACACTTATCCATATGAAATATTGTATATGAGGATATCTGAGTAACGTTATCATGGGTTTGTTTAGTAGTGTGAATTTTTATAGCTGATTTGATTTTTTTAAAATATGTAAATATATAATAGAACTCTTGTATTTTTAATAAGGCAAGAAGTTTTGAATATGTAATTAACTTTGTATTTTTGCTCTGTCACTCATATGATATGTGGATATATGCAGAAATTGCAATTTTAAGGTAATTTTCATTAAATCATGAAGGGATCATTTGAAAATCAGAGATCAGGTTGTATATGATCCCATGGTTTTCAGTTTTTGCTATGTGCATTTAAACTGATTTTCTTCTATTGAAAGTGAGTGTGCTGGAGAAGTTATTAATGTGTTGGTATCACACTGGTGGTGGGATAATGCTTGGAAATTGGTATTGTTTTGGTTTTGATAATTTCTTACAATTTTTTTCCTTTTAGGGTTTACACAATTGTAAGGAAATACACTTGATCAACTCTGATAGTTGATCAACCCAATAATTTATGTTTTCATCCATCGTAATTCTAATTATAATTCACTTCTCTGAAAAGAAAATTCAACCCAAAAGATAGATTATGTAGTATCATAACCACATTCATCTTTAATCCATTCACAAACTTGAAATGCATTTTATATTGACTCTAAAATTAATGAACATGGATGATGAACCACTGGGGTCTTTAAAAGTTCTCCTTTAGGCATGCAGTGCCTGATTCCAGGTTCTACTGATAAGTCAAGGTAAGAACAGTGCAACCAGACTTCGCTTTTCATGAACAATAAATTTCCCCTTCCTTTCTTATTTAGAGACATAATGATGATTACATTATTTAAAAATAATTACCCCCAGCTTATTCAAACAATAGGGAAATTAAAAAAGGAATTAAATTGGATTAAGGCAATGTTATAGCACTCTGCTGGTGCAAAGTGGCCTAAATTCCAGTTTAGCTGGCTACAGCGGAATCACTAGAGTTTATGGGGATCTTTTGGTAGCACAATGCCACCACAGGAGCACCTACACCACCCATTCCCTGCATCCAGCACAAAAGGTGTAGCCAGTGCATGCATGCACCATGCCAATCCCCAGCTGCCATAACAACACTGTGGGGATATTGGCAACCGGCACAAGTTATACTAGCCTTCAGAGGAACCATCCCAGAGCAGCCCCAGGGATTCAGAGCAGTGATTTGAACATTGGTCTCCCACATCCCAAGTAAGTGCCCTAACCACCAGGCAATTGTGTATTCTGAGGTGACTTTCTCTCAATCTCCCTGTTTCAGCTATTCCACTTTGCATAGGCAAATATTCATCGAGGCAGAGACCAAGAGACTGACTCTACAGCTTGGCGGTTAGGGCACTCACCTGAAATAGGGGTGACCCAGGTTCAAGTACCTGACTCTCCCACATCCCGGGTCAGTGTCTTAATCTCCAAAACAGGCAGAGGAGTGATTTGAACCTTGGTCTCTCACATTCCAGGTGAGTGCCCTAAATATCAGGCTATTGGTTATTCTGGGCCAGTGTGTGTTTCTCTCAATTCCATCCTTGATCTGAGACTCCTTTCCTGAAGAAAGTTTCAGTTTTGATCAAGTGGCAATTTCTGATGAAAAAAAATGTCCTAAAAAATTTCCGACAAGCTCTACCTTTGTAGGCTTTTCTACGACTTATTGGAAATGTATACATAGTTACAGTACATATAGTGTGTAGCTGGCAATCCCACATTCACAAAGCCTTGGCTCTTGTTCTAAGAAATATCCATGCAATTATTACATGTCCAGTTACCGTGACCATCAAGGGATAAGAAAAAGGAGATAGGCTGAGATTTTTGAAGGGGCCTAAAATAATTGGTGCCTAAATACTTTCCCAGCTGTAGCCTTTAGCTAGAGTTGCACTTGAATCTTCATAGGGATAATTTAAAGTGAAGTGGTGGCTGGAAAGAGTGGATTGCTCACTGGTGGTGGCACTGCATTTTGAACAAGTAGTTTTACAGATAGCAGCAGGTGGAGTTGTCTCTCAAAGACTCCTAAAGGGAAAAAAATACCATTTTAAAAAGGTGCTACAGATCAGGCTCTGGCTCAGAAAAGGAGCATAGTTAGCACACTCAGAGCCTTTTAACTTTTCCCTTTCCCATTATTTCTCTTTCAACGTACAACTGTATTGAGCTTTTCCTGATTTCACTTAATATCCCCATTGACAAATAATTAAATCAGAGCTTGGTAACACATACACACACAAATAAAATAAAATAAAGTGAGAGATCTTGCTCACCAGGTGTGTTTTCCCCAAGAGCTTGCAGCACTAATTATAAATCGTAGGTAACTCAGCAGTAATAGCACACGAGTAACAGCACTGTCACTGCAGTGCTAGTTATTTCTATTTAGCAATTATGCTTTCATGTTTTTACTTGCCTGTCAGGTATTATCTACATTCACAGTTAATCTACAGTTTAGCAAAGAGTATAGTACAAAAGTGACAGCTTAGTCACTGTTAGGATTTTGACTTAATCTCCATGAACAGAATATTGTAATGTATACCATTTGTGGATACTTTGGCCATCCAGCTGTATTATTTAATGATGAAACATAAATCAAAAAGTATATAAACAGATAAAACTCTTAAATAGTGGTGTTCATTTTTACTTATGGACCTTATTTTAAATCTCTACTCTAAAATTACACAGTTTTTTAAAATTTAAGCGTTAACTCCTCTCCTATAAAGAAAGAAAATGTAAAATTCCCAAAAGACCTAGCTTGCTAAATTGTCCAATCCATCTCCAGTCAAGTAACAAAAACACATCAAGTGACACCACACATTTTAAAACCATATGGAGTGCTAAATTGAAAACAACCCAATTAAAGCAGAGCTTACTGTGGAAAGCCTGGAGTGAAACCAAAATTCAGGTTTCTTACAATCTTAATAAGAAAGTAACCCAAACTGTGTTGTTAAAGACTGATAATTTCTGTGGTGTTATATTGCATGGATCACATTTCAGTGTACAGCCAGAATGATAATGATATTTTTTCAAGACAATAATGGAACAGTAGACAAAAGAGATTGTAAGAGGTCTTTGTTCACAAAAGATAAAAATGTGAAACCCAATGCTAATTAAAGTGAAACTCTCCATTAAGAGATGTATATAAAAATGATTAAGTTTCTTTAATTGTAGAGCTACAATAGCTTAACAGTTGCTAGTACAGTCAGCATCACTTAATAAGAACACAGGTGCTCTTGTGGTGAGAGCACTGGACTGGAACTAAGGATTTCCTGGCTCAGTTCAGAACTCTGCCACATAATTCCCGTGTGATTAAGGTCAAATAACTTAACGTTTTTGTGCCTCAGTTTCCGATCTGGAAAGTGGAAACCAATAATAGTTGCCTATTTCACAGGAATTTTGTGAAGATGAGCTCATTAATATTCACAAAGACCTCAGATACTATGGGGGAGCACCACCATGACCAAGAAAAGTATGCTTTATCATTCAATCCTTTCAAGACGAACATCTTCATGCAGCTTTATGCATGACATTGTGACTTCAATCAGCAAAAGAACTGACATGATACCACAATCTGCTGTTCTTTCAAAGACGTGGAACAATGTCCATTCCAAAAGTGCCTCGGCTATGTGGATACTAGCCTTCTTGGATGGCAGGCAGGTGCTAAACTTGTAAGTGCAGATATTGTGAACAGGAAATGAAAACAAAATTTGGAACTGTATTTAAGATGGACCCAGTGCTGCAAAGTGTTGAGACTCCCTCAATCACACTAGCACTAATGGTTGATAGTGCACATTACAGGATTGGACCCAGCTGCATCACTCCTGATAGGTAGCAAACTATACAGGAAAATGATGGTGAGATTTTATTGTCTGATATTATCTGATATTGCAATAGTATTTGCATAAACCCAAGGTAGATGTTTAATTATTTTTTTCCAGGCATAACAAAAATATATTAGAACAGAATCAATAAAGGTCTATTGAAACCTAATCACTTACCAAGTCTAAAGGAGCTACGTAAAACCTTTCAAACCTCACTGCCTAAAGTCAGGCATCTCAGTTGGATATCTTAATAAAGCGAAATAGGTTTACAGTGGTGCTGAGCACCCACAAGACCTCTGAAAACCAGGTTGCTTTTTGTGTGCGTGCTTTAATATACAGTTAGGTGCCAAGTTTTAAATATTTTGACATGTCACCAGGTGCTGCATAATCATTTCATACAAACTTTGTATCTTCTTTATACTTCAGGAGAAGTTAAAAAACAAAATAAAACAAAAATGGTGCAAGAAACTCCCTAGCAGAAAGAACTTTCATTGTATAGGTAATGATATTTATGTAAAACAATGCAAACACATAGGCCTGAATTCTTTGTCTATTTATTCCTGCACTTGAGACATGAACAGGATGGTGATGGGGGCACAAAGGTGACTTTAAAGCACCTTTGTGCTTACCACGTTGTGGCGCAGCTCTGTGCCTGCCTGGCCCACAAGTAATGAACTTAAAGCAACCTCAAGTATGCACTGCTAATTCATATTCTGCTTCCTATGGCTCCCTTGAGAATAACTGTACAAAGTTGGTCATATTCCCTTCCCACCTCCTCTTTCCTTTCATGCTTGTATAGTCCCCACATCACGGTCTGGGAGCAGGGTCCTTTGTGCCCTTTGTGCCCTTATACCAGCTTTATAGCACCAGGGGAGACCATTTGCGAAGGAGAAATTCCCAGGGGATCATTTCCACTTCCTTTCACTCCTCTCCTTCGTGCAACTGTGAATCAAGCCTGTAAACTTAAAAACCTATGAATTACCATGGCAAAAGAACAGCTCATCAATATAACGGAAAGCACATGAATCAAAAATGATACATGCTTCAAACTGAAATATCGATTGAAAATGAAACTTTTAGGAGTTTCAAACAGTGGGTTTGGTGAGCATCCTTTATATACAAAGGCTTTAAAAATATGAAAAAGCTATTGATTTCCTACAAAAGGAATATCGCTATATAACAGCTCTTTTGTTTACCAACCACCTTTTAAAATGGAAAGAATAAGTTGCACCACCTATGGCAGGATATTAATCCATCCTATATTTAAATAATTGTCAGTAGTACTTTATTTTCCAGTCTAGGGGTGACCTCCAAATGCAGTATCTTCTTATTCACATTTTTAAAATAATCCCTGCAGGATCTCAAGGAATCTGAGGGAACCTCTTTGCAATGATTAGTATTTGTTAACACTCACCATTGCAGCACAGAGTAATTAAATAGTCAATTAAGAAAATGCCATTTGTGTGAGCTGTTTTAAAGGAAAGCTGAATATTTGGGGGTGGGGAACAAACATGCATGAGCATGGGGAATTATTCCTCTTCATGACCATCCCCTATCAGAAAAACCCATATTAACATTCATAAACAGAAATTCACACCGGTCCCTCTTATGCACAGGCAGTCCTGAACTTCAGTAGCAGTAGTATCCATTTAACAGCATTAAAATGTCTCAGTATACAAGGCAGTTTTCTAATGAAAAATGTTAGCACTGCATCATGTTCACTTACACCACACCAGGCAAAACATCCTAACCTTGTTTATTGTCTCATTTATGTTATATGATCAACTAAATTGTTTCAAGCAGTACAAAAGTAACAATATAATTCTCGCAGTCTAACACTTAAATATCTTTTCCTGGTTAGGCAGAAACAACTCTGTCATACATGTACTGTACCATATTCAAAAATTATCAGTCAAATGCAGTGTAGATCCATTCGGAGGCAAATATTTGTAAGGAATGTTTTTTCTCTGGTGTCCCTGAGAATATAAACATAAGTGAAAGGATCGGATGAGAATGTTAATGGAGAAAAATCAAATGGAGTTTGTTTCCTCATTGCAGGTTCCTAAACTTGGGGAATTCATCAGAGGACACTGTACTGGCAATCCCCCCAAACAAGGCTACTAATAAGAGCACTTTGCAGGGCGGAGCTCAAAAGCCTCTAGCTCCTTCAGAAACCCAAGGAGAGTTAGAGTAACCAGCAGCATAGGGGAAGAAAGCAGCAGTAGCTGGGCTTCCCTGGCCTCCCTTACACCATCCCCAAATGGAGCCACAGATATCCAAGCTCTAAAAACCAGAGCTATTTAAGGCATCTCCAGTTGGGCACCCAAAAATGGAGACACCCAAAATCACTAGTATTTTGTGAAAATTGAGAACCACAGCCTGAAGTTACTGTATGACCTTATTATTGTAACCCTGGTCCACCCTTTCCTGTACTCTAACCCTATCGCTTGTGTCACAGCAACTACACTTGGTCCACCAAAGGCATCCACATTAGGCTCCCAGCTCCTCTGCCATCACCTCTCTTGGATAGTGGGACACGTCCTGTGTCCCAGCGGCATAGATCCCTGCCCACACCATGAGTTCCCCAGCAAGTCAGACTGCCACAGCAGACCTGCTTTGCTGTCTCCTCAGAGGCTATAAACAGCAAAATTGCCCACCGTTATAAGCTGCCACACCACCTTTCCAAGCAAGCACATTTATTCTTAAGGTGAAAGCATTGCAGAGAAAACATATTAAAAACAATAAAAGAACCTACACACATATGAATAAGCTTACCAGTGAGCACCCCAACTCTAACAAGGGCTTTGGCCTTCAAAGGGTTTTTTTTCTGTGGTTACAAGTGCATAACAGCTGTTAGCTCAGAAAAAAAAAACACCATGAATCTGTGAGTCTCTCTTTATACAACTCAGGCCTTTGATCTTTAGATTCCAGGGATAAGTAATGAGCAGATAAAGGTCTCCACCTCAGGGCAAAGCTTCAAAAGGCTAAGTTTTTGTTTTACCACAGGTGATACCCGTTGCAGTACATCTCCCTCTAGAGATTTCCTGTGAAACCCACTTAGCTTTGTTTGTCCCAAAAGTTTATTCTTGTCTGGCACATTGTATCAAATAGTCCTCTGAATTTCATAACCCTTCCCTGGGTTCACATTGGCCATTTCTCCCCCCAAAGAAGTTACAATCCCGCAATAATACATAAACTTTGAATTTATAATACAATGGACTCCAAATTTATTTCAATGAGATCTTCCAAAGTTATTGCAGGAAATTGCCATATCTGTCACTTGTCCCTCCTAAATAAGAGGGTATAACTAAGGTGCTTGACTGGCATCCTGGGGAAACTCATTGACTTATTTCTGCTGGTGTTTCTGCCATTTCCTTTCATAATTTCACATTTCAGCTATTTCATATAATAAACATTCTGCTAGCAAGGCAGCAAACAAGCTTCAAAAATCCGTACAGAGCCGTTCAATCCCATATCATTTCTCTCTTTAGAACCTATGGGGCTGAGCTCTCACACAACCATTCTTACTCCCAAACCTTTGGATGTAAATCTGAGACCTGGTCCCCCCATGCGTACCTGTCATCTAGTTTCTAGGGGAGGTGCGTGGTGTGTCCCTTTGTCCCTTAAGGGGTCAAGCTGCCCAAGCGATGGTTGATGTTTCTCCCCCGCACTTGGAAGTATTACAAGCAGCAATTCTTTGGACCAAAGGAAGACTTTGCTAGGGCATTTCCCACCCTGGGGTAAGTAAGTGTCATAGATTTGGCAGTGCACCACAGTGCTTCAGATTCCTTACTTTTGGCTGGAGACACTGCCATCACCGTACTCTGAATTGCCCCGGGTTCCCTGCTAATGGTAGTCAGAAAGCTCGTCCCTGTCAGCTGCCCTGTTTGCATTTTTGCTAACACAGTCTTTGTAGGTCTGAAGCTGACTGACTGGATCTGATGTATCCTTTCTGCTTTCAAAGCCGTAATATCATTCCCTAAAAAGCAAAGACTATGGAATATCTGACAATATACCTACAACCAGCATCCCTGACCCTTCCTGAGTCTGTATAGAAATCTATGCTATAGGTAGAGTGAAGTCTATCCCAGGCACTCAGTCACACCACCTTCCGTTCTCTCTGATGATTCTATGGATCTGCATCCAGGAGGGTGCAGCATGACATGTGGACAGCTCAGAATGAACATCATGTGCCATGTGTGACTCCCTCCTTCCAGAGATTCAGTCAAAGTTAACTCAGTGCAGCTAGGCCCTGTGGGCAGAATGGGCAATCCTGGGCAAAGTGACCTCGCTGGCCATAAACGGCACACTGCTTATCCCTTCTTGTCCCACTGGGTGTGGGTTTCAACCTGATCCCTGTCCTCTGATCCCATTTCATCCCTATTTGGCTTTCTCTTCAAACCAGGACAACTATCTCCATATTGGTTGGCCCATTTCACAACTATACTTACCTCTCTGGAATTTTTGTCTACTAACCATGAATTGTTCTATCCCCCTTAATTCGTAATCCTGATAGACCATGGTCACCCCCCAAACAGTTCCCCGTTTCCTTACATGACCCTAATTTGAGTTGAAACCTCAACATAGGTCATATCCCCTTTTCTCTCAACTCCCCCAAACCTTCTAAGATATGCTTCAGGAGTCAGTTTAAATTTTAAAACAAAGCTTGTTTACATCATTCATAATATGTAAGGGTGAAAACATCCAAGGCCTTTGCTCCCAGGAGGTAGTGGAGCCAGATAACATACCATGTCCACTTACCCCAACTTGTTTAATTCACACTCAATTTCAAAAGCATTTAGACACAAATCCCTTTCTATGCTACTTGGCAATTCACACTGTTATATATCCTACCTTTGACACCATATATGTATTTTGTTACTTCAGTCGCTATATCTGAACTAAAACTTTGGTTTTAGGCTCTTCAGGTTAATGACTGTCTCTTCCTGATGTGTTTGGATGGCAGTTGGCATGTTTATGGGTGCATAGTGTGTGAATAATAAATAATAATAATACTAATGATAATAATAATAATAAAAATTATAATAAAAATATAATACTTCTTGGCAGTATCAGCACACAGAGTGAGGATTGAATGGAATGGGTGAATTTACTACTTCTAATACATTTCAAGGGAATTTACCAATTGCTTTATCCTTTTGTCTTCAGCAGTCCATAGCCACCTACTATACCTTTTCTCTTCTCCCTGTGACCTTGACTATACTTGCGGTGCCATGTAGGGTCCATGTAACTCACACTGCAGTTAAAGGCAGGCTGCATCCACACTCACTGAAGTGTGTAGCAACAAGCAGCAGTGAAAGGTTCTGGCACAGGAAACTATGAGAGGAAAGACTGGCAGCAGGACGCTACACTGTTAAAAATAGCAGTGTAGATGTGGAAGGCACTGCTTGGATGAATAGAGAGTTGTGTAGGGTTCGGGCATGTAGGGCACTCTACTAACCGTAGTCTAAGCTGTGTCTCATTGTCCGTGATGCTTATAACCATACTAGCTAAACATGTAGAGTGTGTACTCAACATACCACCATAATGGTAGACCTACCCTGTGACATCACCTTACTCTGATGCCAGATTTCTCATTTATTTTATCCATATCAAGTGCACAATCCAGGTTTATTACATGCTGCAACACTATTCCTAGGTGTCCAAGTTGAGTTAGTAGCCAATAACTTTTTTATCTGCCTATGCCAGGTGAGAGGAGTGTGGCCTTGACACTGCTATCCATGCCTTTGTCACCTCAAGATTAACCTGCTTGGATGTACTCCTAAGAGGCTACATATTAAAGCCAACTTAAGCTGGTGCAGAAGGACCATTTATTAAGCAGATTTATATGTCAAGAGCACATTACATCTGTCCTCCGAGATCAGCACTGGTTGCTGGTAAGCTTCTGGGTGGAATTCAAGGTGCCAGTTTTATCCTACAAAGCATTATGGGCCAGAATTTTAAAGATATTTAGGTACCTAAAGATGCAGAGAAACCTAGTATGAGTTTCAAAAACACCTAGACTCACAGTGGGAGTTAGGCACCTGGGCGCTTCTGAAAATCCACTAGGTGCCTATCTGCATCTTTAGGCACCTAAATATCTTTAATAAAAATCTGGCCTTAAATGTTTTGGCACCTAGTTTCTTGAAAGATTGCCTCCTCCTTGGGGTGCTACTACCACAGCTGAGATAGTAGAGAAGTTTGAGCTGAAGCCTCCTTGACAGATGATTTCACAGTGATTTTCTTTCACACAAAACATTTTGCTGTCTCAGAGAGTAAGAAATACATGATCACGGACTCTGAATGTGTGTGGGGGGAAATCACTCTTTCAATTTGATATTTTCTTGGGAACTAGCTAGTCAGACAGTCAAGCCTGCAGATGAGCTGTCAATTAATAGAAGATTCCTACCTCTTATTTTTGCTTTCCCTTAATTTATTTTATAAGGTCTCTGAGTGGTTTATAAAAATGGAATATTTGTGTCCTTCCTTGTTATTACTTGTTACTTGTAACACTTTGGAGCCACAATAATGGATCCTATCCCCACTGTGCTAGATGCTATATAAATACAGAACAGAGAATTTACAGTCCATTGTTCCCACTAATTCCTACATGTGGCATCAGAAACTTCCAGGGGCATACGTTTGTTTGCTTGCTTGCTTTTTGTTACTGGTGTTATGTTCTCATTAGATTTTACCGAGTTTAGATATTGAATACTTTTTGTGAAATTAATATTTATATTTTAAAATTGCAGAATGGGAAGTGGGAGGAAATACCACTTTAGCTTATGATATATTTCCTTTGTGTGGCCCACATACCTTCTAGAAAAAAAAGTTGTGGTTTTTTTTGGTGTTAGAGAGTATAAAATATATGCAAAAATGACATAATAGATATTTTAAAATGATTTGTTCTTCACATTGATTTACAAAAAGGGAGTTTATGTGTTTTCCAGCAAGGTCCTTTTGGAAACATTAATCGTCAAAGGAGAAGAAAATGCCTAGCATTGCATCAGGACTAAAGCACTGTTCACACACTTCTAATGCAGTCCCACACATCTGGGATCACTGTATTTACAAGTGAAACTTTCCGGCTGCTGCTAGTGAACCTTGTGCACCTCCCTTAAGCCTCCTTAAGCCTCTTTAAACTGTCAGAAAGTGAGGTGGTAAAATTCTCCTGCCGCTCCTACACTTTTAGTCCTGTGAATTCAGAATCTGCCTTCCCTACCGAGTGTTAACTCAACAAGAGCATTATCACCTAGAGGTGTTCAAGTGCCACTTAACTTCCTTCCCCCCACCCTCCCACCTCCCCTGTCCCCCGAAAACCACAACAACCCATTTTTCTAAAGGTTAAATATCTCAAGGGAAAAAGTCCATACACAACTTTTATAAATATACTTAATGTGTAACAAAAACTTTTCCACAAATGCAGCAGTATTCTCAGGGAGAATTTTATTAAGGAAATTGTCCAATGTGTCATTCATTACAAGCAAATGTCTGTTTTTCAACTTCATAATGAGAAGAAGGGAAAAGAATTCACTACCTGTAAATTGGCTTTCTTCAATTTACAACAGCGCACAGGCAAAGGTGAGAAAAAGCAAGCTGTTGCAGCTTGCAAAAAATAAAATGCAATTTGTTTCTTTGTTTGTCAACCGCAATGTGCTCCGATTTCCAAAAAAAAGGGACAGGACATCAGCTCAAATGAAATTTATATGTTTTAGTATCAGCTGCAGCCTAATAGTAGTGGAATTCATTTCACTCTTAACTGAAGTATTCATTTCTATCACTGCAGAGCTTTGAAAAATCAGGGCTTTGAAAAAGGGAAGACAAGCATCAAAATACTATTTAGTAGTGGACAAAATCAAGTATATGTCATTGTATAATGATCTTGTGTCAATTATATACAAATAGGAGTGTAAAACTAGCTTCTGTTGATTTAGATATAATTATATAATATTTTGTTCCCGCCTCCCTACATACAAATGTTCCAGAGTATATGCCAGTAGATATTTAAAAACTAGCATCTCTTACAACTCAGCATTTTACACTATATGATAAGTAAAGAAGAATACCCTGTGCTCTGGAGCAGGACAACTTTTTTCAGATAAATCTACCCCTTGGGACTGTCACCTGACGTGCTGGAATTACTTCTGAGCTCATTTTCCCTGCCAGCTTGGGACTCTAGAACTCTGCCTTATTGAGCCAGACACGCTAGCCTGCTGCAACACAGACCCAGGTCTGGTCCAAGCCCCCAAAGCTGCAGACTTTAATCAAAAGCTGCTCAGCAGGTTACTTGCCTCCAGCACCCAGACACCCAGCTCCCAGTGGGATCCAAACCCCAAATAAATCCGTTTTACTCTGTATAAAGCTTATACAGGGCAAACTCATACATTGTCTGCCCTCTATAACACTGATATTAATCACTTACTCTAGGTTTGTTAATAAACAAAAGTGATTTTATAAAGTATAAAAAGTAGGATTTAAGTGGTTTCAAGTAATAACAGACAGAACAAAGTAAGTCACCAAGCAAAATAAAGCAAAAACACACAAGTCTAAGCCTAATACATTAAGAAACTGATTACAGGTAATATATCACCCTCAGAGATGTTCCAATAAGCTTTTTTCACAGACTAGACTCCTTCCTAGTCTGGGTCCAATCCTTTCTCCTGGTACAGTCCTTGTTAGTTCCAGCAGACATCTTAGGTGGAAAACAGGGGCTTTCTCATGACTGGCAGCCCCTTTTGTTCTGCTCCACCCCCTTTTATAGCTTTGCCACAAGGCAGGAATCTTTTGTCTCTCTGGGTCCCCACCCCTCCTTCTAAATGGAAAAGTACCAGATTTAAGATGGATTTCATTATCAGGTGACATGGTCACATGTCACTGTAAGACCTCATTCTTCATTACCCACGGGCTAGCCCACATGTACACAGGAAGGCTTGCAGGTAAATAAACCATCCACAACCAATTGTCCTAGTCAATGGGAGCCATCAAGATTCTAAACCACCATTAATGGCTCACACTTTGCATAGTTACAATAGGACCTAAGAGTTATACTTCATATTTCTAGCTTCATATATATGAACGATACATGCATACAAATAGGATGAACACATTCAGTAGAGTATAAGCTTTGTAATGATACCTTGCAAGAGACCTTTTGCATAAAGCATATTCCAGTTATGTCATATTCGCATTCATAAGCAAATTTTCATAAAGTATATGGAGTGCAATGTCACATTCCTCGTATCATAATCCTTCCTTTTGTGTGAATTCCACAAAGGTCTCGGGAGAAAAATGCCTTAGAGTTAAAGGAATGCTCCCACACCATTTCATCTGCCCCAGAATCAGGAACTGTATTGGTTCTGTAAAGGCTCTTAAGCAACTAAGCTGTCATCAGATAAGAGGGAAGGTCCTCTCACGTATCAGTAACTGGTTAAAAGATAGGAAACAAAGTGTAGGAATAAATGGTCAGTTTTCAGAATGGAGAGAGGTAAATAGGTAAATAGAATGGAGAGAGGTAAATAGGTAAATAGGGGTGAGTACTGGGACCAGTGCTGTTCAACATATTCATAGATGATCTGGGAAAAAGGGTTAAATAGCGAGGTAGCAAAATTTGCAGAGGATACAAAGCTGCTCAAGATAGTTAAGTTCAAAGCAGACTGCAAAGAGTTACAAAGGGATCTCACAAAACTGGGCAACAATATTGTAGATCAAATTCAATGTTGATAAATGCAAAGTAATGCATATTGGAAAGCATAATCCCAGCTAGACTTATAAAATGATGGGGTCTAAATTAGATGTTACCCACTCAAGAAAGAGATCTTGGAATCACTGTGGTTCTCTTAAAACATCCACTCAATGTGCAGCAGCAGTCCAAAAAGCTAAGAGAATGTTGGGATAGATAAGAAGACAGAAAATATCATATTGCCTCTGTATAGATCCTGGGTATGCCCATATCTTGAATACTGCATGCAGATCTGGTTGCCCCATCTCAAAAAAGATATACTGGAATTGGAAAATGTACTGGGGAAAAAATGTTTAGGGATATGGAACAGTTTTCATATGAGAAGAGATGAATAAGACTGGGAGTTTTCAGCTTGGAAAAGAGATGACTAAGAGAGGATATGATAGAGATCTATAAGATCATGCCTGGTGTGGAAAAACTAAACAAGGAAGTATTATTTACTCCTTCTCATAACACGAGAACTAGGGGTCACCAAGTGAAATTAATAGGCAGCAGGTTTAAAACAAACAGAAGGAAGTATTTCTTCACACAATGCACAGTTAACCCATGGAACTCTTTGCCAGAGGATGATGTGAAGGCCAAGACTATAACAGAGTTCAAAAAAGAACTAGATAAATTCATGGAGAATAGGTCCCTCATTGGTTATTAGCCAGGATGGGCAGGGATGCAAAACTATGCTTTGAAGTGTCCCTAGCCTCTGTTTGCCAGAAGCTGGAAATAGGTGACAGGAGATGGATCACTTGATGATCACTTGTTCTGTTCTTTTCCTCTGAAGCACCTGGCATTGGCCACTGTCAGAAGACACCACACTGGGCTTGATGGACCATTGGTCTGATCCAGTATGGCCATTCTTATGTTCAGTCTGGAGTAGAGTTCAAGTGGTGTGAACTCCATACCTCACAAAAATCTTCTCTCCCATTTTTCCAGCAAAGAGGAGGACACTTAGTCAGAAATAGGCTTTGAAATGACCTGGATTACCACTGAGAGTTGGAAGGGAGCTTGCACAGTGTCCAAAATATTAAGATACATTTTCTGGTCACTTCACAAATGGTTGGTGCTTGATTTCAATAGGACTTGATTACTATTATCTATGAAAAAGTGGACTGACTCTGGAAAGTCAATCTGAATATTCTTGGAAAGAACTTCTAAAATCACTGCAGTCTAGATCATGAGTTTGAAATCTGACCTGAGCAAAAAGTAGCACATTGCTGTACTGCACCTGGAGCAGCTGGGATGGAGGTTGTGAACAGAGATGGTTGGAAACTTTCTGATGAAACAGAGTTTGTCAGAAAATACCTATTTGTTGAATCCTAAATAAATGCAAAAACTAATTTTCACCAAATTTCAGACAGGATTCTGATGAAGCCCTGTCTACCAGGCAGGTTTCCAACCTGCTTGGCTCCCTGCCAGATCACCAGGTGGGCTGTCCGGGAATACAGGGTGCACAACTCCAGAAAGGAGCATGAAACCCTGGTGTGGCAGGACTGCCCCACAACTGCAGACCCTGGAAGCTTAGGGTACTTCACTGCAGAGCCATTCTCATTGCAGACCTCCCCAAGAGCTGCAGACTCTACCTGGGTCCCCCTGAACGGCAGGTCTGCCCCATGCCTGTATACCCTGGAAGCTCTGAGGTCCCCAAGCCGGAGCAGTCTGCATGGTGAAGCTGCCCTGCCACAGGTGTCTGAGCCCTAACAGCTGCTGACTGAAACTGACGAGTATGTCAATTTCAGACAGTATCTGCTGAGGTCTGTGGGGAGCAAATTTTGGTTACAAAACATGTTTCACTGTTTCCAAAACATTTTTTTCAGCATTTCCGGTTTGTGGGAAACTTGTTTTAATTCTGAATCAGAACAACCCCCTATTTTGAGATATCAAAATTTTCCACAAACTAGAAATCCCAAATTTTGATCAACTCTAGTTGTGACATGTTGAGCCACTATTCTGGTCACCATGCTGATTTGGAGAGAGAGTCTATATTCAGCAAAGTCTCATCTGCTGATGAGGGTGGAGCCAAGACTCAGGCATCTTGGCTCCATCCCCATTCCATCCCCTTTCTTAACCACTTGCATGAAAGAGTGGTGCTGTGATAACTGGGCCTAAAAATCGATACTAATTGTGAGCTCAAATGTAAAAAGTGGGTAGAAGTTCATAAAGTGTCAGAATAACCTATAACAAAAGACGGTTACTCACCGTTGTAACTGTTGTTCTTCGAGATGTGTTGCTCATATCCATTCCAATTAGGTGTGCGCGCGCCGCGTGCACGATTGTCAGAGAATTTTCTACCCTAGCAACACCCGGTGGGTCAGCTGTGGAGCCCCCTGGAGTGGTGCCTTCATGGCGCTGGATATATACCCCAGCCGACCCAGCGTCCCCTCAGTTCCTTCTTGCCGGCTACTCCGACAGTGGGGAAGGGGGGCGGGTTTGGAATGGATATGAGCAACACATCTCGAAGAACAACAGTTACAACGGTGAGTAACCGTCTTTTCTTCTTTGAGTGCTTGCTCATATCAATTCCAATTAGGTGACTCCCAAGCCTTACCTAGGCGGTGGGGTCGGAGTGAGACATTGCTGTGTGCAAAACCGCTGACCCAAATGCAGCATCGTCTCTGGATTGCTGCACCAGCGCATAGTGAGCAGCGAATGTGTGGACTGACGACCAAACTGCAGCTCTACAAATGTCCTGGATCGGGACTTGAGCCAGGAAGGCAGTCGAGGAGGCCTGGGCCCTCGTGGAGTGAGCGGTGAGGCGCGGCGTTGGGGCGCCGGCCAGGTCGTAGCAAGCACGAATACAGGACGTGATCCAAGAGGACAGGCATTGTAAGGCTTTCATCCGGTTGGCCACTGCAACGAAGAGTTGTGTCGTCTTCCTAACGGCTTTGTACGGTCAATATAGAAAGCCAGGGCCCTGCGTACGTCCAAAGAATGCAAACGCTGGTCTTGGCGAGTAGCGTGTGGCTTAGGATGGAAGACTGGGAGAAATATATCCTGGTTCACGTGAAAAGGTGAGACTACCTTGGGAAGAAAGGCAGGGTGGGGGCGAAGCTGCACCTTGTCCTTATGGAAAACAGTGTATGGGGGCTCGGACGTAAGCGCCCTGAGTTCAGAAACGTGCCTTGCTGAGGTGATGGCTACAAGGAAGGCTGTCTTCCAGGATAGGTACAGGAGTGAACAGGTAGCTAATGGCTCGAACGGAGGCCCTGTGAGCTTGGAGAGAACCAGGTTGAGATCCCACGTCGGAACGGGCTGGCGTTGCTGTGGATACAGTCGGTCTAAGCCCTTGAGGAATCTAACGACCATCGGGTTAGAGAAGACCAAGGAAGCGAGTTCTCCTGGGTGGAACGCCGAAATAGCGGCGAGGTGAACCCTGATTGAAGATATCGCCAAGCCCTGCTGTTTTAGGGATAGGAGATATTCAAGTATGAGAGGAATAGGCGCCTGCAAGGGGGACGTGGCTCGCTGCTCGCACCAACAGGAGAACCGTTTCCACTTGGCTAAGTAAGTGGTCCGTGTAGAGGGCTTTCTACTTCCCAGCAGAATCTGCTGGATGGACTGCGAGCATTTCCGCTCTGTCCGATTCAGCCATGGAGCATCCACGCCATGAGGTGGAGCGATTGCAGGTCGGGGTGACATAGTCGGCCGTGGTCCTGAGAGATGAGATCTGGACACAAGGGAAGTGTGATCGGTGTTTGAACCGACAGTGCCAACAGTGTGGTGTACCAGTTCTGCCTTGGCCAAGCTGGAGCGACTAGAATTACCCGTGCCTGGTCTCTGCGTAGCTTGAGCAGTACCCTGTGGAGCAGTGGAAATGGAGGGAAAGCGTAGAACAGGTGGTCTTTCCAGGTTAGAAGGAACGCGTCCGACAGAGAGCCCAGAGCTCGCCCTTGTAGGGAGCAGAATGCGTGGCACTTCCTGTTGGCTCGAGATGCAATCAGGTCGACCTGCGGAAATCCCCACCTCTGGAAGACGGAATAGATGATGTCTGGGTGAATTGACCACTCGTGTGTTTGGAAGGACCTGCTGAGACGGTCCGCTAGCGTATTCTGGACTCCAGGAAGAAACGATGCCGTGAGATGTATCGAGTGGGCGATGCAGAAATCCCACAGGCGAATGGCCTCTTGGCATAGAAGCGATGAGCGGGCTCCTCCTTGCTTGTTGATGTAAAACATGGCCGTGGTGTTGTCGGTGAGGACTAACACACAACGGCCCTGTAAGAGATTGAGAAATGCCTGGCATGCCAGGCGCACCGCCATCAGCTCTCGAACATTGATGTGCAGGGCTAGTTGGGGTGCGGTCCACATTCCCTGGGTATGGTGCTCCCCGAGGTGAGCGCCCCAACCTAGAGATGAGGCGTCCGTAACCAGGTGCAGGGAGGGTTGAGGGGCGTGGAACGACACTCCTGCGCAAACCGCCTTGCGGTCCAGCCACCAGGTGAGAGAGGCCAGGACCGAGGTCGGGATCGTGACCACAATGTTTAGGCTGTGTTGATGAGGGCGGTACGTTGACGATATCCAGGCCTGCAGTGGGCGAAGTCGAAGTCTGGCGTGTCTGGTTACATAAGTACAAGAGGCCATGTGACCCAACAGGGCAAGGCACGTCCTTATTGTGGTAATCGGAAAGGCCCTGAGCCCTCGAATGATGCTTGTGACAGTATGAAAGCGATTGTCTGGTAGAATAGCTCGGGCACGTCTGGAGTCTAGGACTGCCCCAATAAATTCTATCCTCTGGGTTGGCTCTAGAGTGGACTTCACTTTATTGAGTAGAATGCCCAACTCATGGAATGTTTGTACTATTATGTGGACGTGAGCTTGAACTTGCTCTCTGGTGCGGCCGCGTACCAGCCAGTCGTCTAAGTACGGGAACACCTGTATCCCTTGTTGACGAAGGTATGCTGCCACGACAGCCATACATTTTGTGAACACTCTGGGAGCCGAGAACAAGCCGAAGGGAAGGACTGCAAATTGGTAGTGCACCTTGTTTACCACAAATCGCAGGAAGCGCCTGTGAGGCGGATAGATCGCTATATGAAAATATGCGTCCTTCATGTCGAGGGCGGCGAACCAGTCTCCAGGATCCAGGGAAGGATAATGGTCCCCAATGATACCATGCGGAACTTCAACTTTACTATGAATTTGTTGAGTCCGCGTAAGTCTAAGATGGGTCGCAGACCCCCTTTTGACTTGGGGATCAGGAAGTAGCAGGAATAAAACCCCCTGCCCCTTAACTCTGGCGGAACCTCCTCTATGGCACCCATAGAGAGGAGCCCAAAAACCTCCTGTGTAAGGAGATGCTCGTGAGAAGGGTCCCTGAAGAGGGACGGGGAGGGGGGGTGGGAGGGGGGGAACGAAGAAAACTGGAGAGCGTATCCCCTCTCCACCGTGCGAAGGACCCAACAGTCCGAGGTTATAAGGGACCAAGCACGGTGGAAACGGGAGAGGCGATCCCGAAAGGAGGGAGCTGGATCCTGGATAGTGGCTGGGGCGCCATCCTCGACCGCACCTTCAAAAGTTCTGCCTAGGGCCTGAAGGTGGCCTAGGCGGCCCCTGGTTCTGACCGGGTTGAGGGCCGGTCGACCTTCGCCTACCACCTCGGCCCCGCCTTCTGGCGAAGTCCTGTCTCGGACGAGGCGGGGGAGGGTAGAACCTTTGAGGCTGGGGCCTAAAGGGTCTGCGCTGGGGCCCTGGGACATGCATCCCCAGGGAACGCATGATCGTTCTCGAGTCCTTGAGGCTCTGCAGCCGAGAGTCCATCTTCTCCGAGAACAGCCCGTGGCCCTCAAAGGGTAAATCCTGCAGGGTCTGCTGCAGTTCCGGCGGCAAGCCCGAGACCTGGAGCCAGGAGACTCGCCGCATGGCGATACCTGAGGCCAGCGTCCTCGCGGCCGAGTCCGCTATGTCCAAGGAGGCTTGTAAGGAGGTCCTCGCCACCTTCTTACCCTCCTCCACTAAGGCCCCGAACTCTTCCCTTGAGTCCTGGGGAACCAACTCTTTAAATTTCTCCATAGAGTTCCATGAATTAAAGTTGTAGCGGCTCAAGAGTGCCTGCTGGTTTGCCGCTCTGAGTTGTAGCCCTCCCGCTGAATACACCTTACGCCCAAACAAATCGAAGCACTTAGCGTCCTTCGATTTGGGCGCTGCAGCCTGCTGGCCGTGACGCTCCCTTGCATTCACCGATGACACCACTAGTGAACACGGTTGGGGATGAGTATATAGGTACTCATAGTCCTTGGAAGGGACGAAGTACTTCCTTTCCACCCCTCTGGCTGTGGGTGGAATAGAGGCAGGAGTTTGCCATATTGTAGTGGTATTAGCCTGAATCGTCCGAATCAGAGGCAATGACACCCTGGATGGGGCATCAGCCGAGAGGATGCTCACCACCGGGTCCTGCACCTCTACTATCTCCTCCGCCTGGAGATCCATATTACGCGCCACCCTACATAATAGGTCCTGGTGGGCACAAAGATCTATCGGGGGCGGGCCTGAGGCTGTAGTGCCCGCCACCGCCTCATCTGGGGAAGATGAGGAGGATGCCTCAGGTGGCAAGGGGTCTAATGGCGGGTCCTGCTCCAAGGGTCCCTGAAGCGGAGCATCCCCTGCCCCTGGGTCCAGGGCCTCCGGTGGTGTAGGCACGGGAGCCTCCATGCCCCCTGGGGGAGGACGGGAGATGGTGGCCTCCGGGACCCTGGGCTCAGAGCGTGCCGAGCGAGAGGCTGATGGTGGAGCCCCCTGCGCCTGGTGATACGCCCACGGGGTCCAGAACGACCAGTGAGTAGGTCCCTGTGCAGGGTCCTCCGCCACCTCCTGCCAGTGGCCCAAGTCAGCCGCAGCAGCCTGACCCTGAGGAGGGTATGCCGATCTCGAGGCCCCATCGGAGGAGCGAGACGCTGATCTCGAGGGCCAAGGCGGTGCCGAACATGTCGAAATCGGCTCAGGATGATACGGTGCCGATCGGTGCCGGTCCGGAGGTGATCGGTCCCTGCGCAGTGCCGGTGAGCGGTACCGGGATCGGGATCAGTGCCGGTGGCCATGTCGGTGCCGAGATCCGGATCTGGACCTAGACGACGACCGCGAGTAGACATGGTACCGGGAGCGGCCCCTCGAACTCGAGCGGCGCTCGTATCGGTGCCGAGAACTACGTCTGGAGTCCGATCGGTACCGATGATCATGACGGTGCTGAGACGTAGACCGGTGCCGTGAAGAGGATCTTGGCCGCGAGTACAACCGGTGCCGAGGCGATAGTCGGCGCCGGGACTGCGAGCGGCGTCGGGACCTGCTCCGAGACCTGGAGCGGTGCCGTGAGTCCACGTCCTGAGATGGCGGGCGCACCAGGGCAGGCTTGCCCCTGGATTGCACTGCGCGAGGAGCCGACGGTGCTGGTGGTTGGGGCGGTGCCGGCTCCGTGAGAGCAATAAGGTCTCTTGCCATCGCGAAGGTCTCTGGGGTGGACGGAAGACAAGGCTCCACCACCGACCGAGGTGGTGATCCGTCCGCACCGGACTCAACGGCCGCGGTGCCGGAGTCGACGGTGTAGCAGGCACTTGCTTCTGGCGGTCCAAAGGCGGACGCGGCTCTACCCCCGGCACCGGGGGAGCCCGCGTCTTCAGGACAGCAGTCTCCTTCGCCTTGCGGGATTTCTTGTGTCCCGGAGACAGGGAGTGGCGGCGAGGCTCCTGTGGCAGGTGCGGTGCCGAAGGAGGCCGGTGCCGTGAGGCCTTGTCCGACTCTGCCCGCGGTGCAGTACTGGTCGGTGTCGCCGGGGCGCTGCGCACCGAGGTGCTCAGTGCCGGGGCTGGTCGCGCCGAGGGAGGATCCAGGCTAAGTGCCGCCTCCATGAGGAGCTGCCTAAGCTTAAAGTCCCGCTCCTTTTTGCTTCTCGGTCTGAAGGCCTTACAGATCTTACACTTATCTGTCTGATGGGACTCTCCTAGACACTTCAGACACGAGTCGTGCGGATCACTTGTAGGCATAGGCTTAGTGCAGGACGCGCACGGCTTAAAGCCAGGAGCCTTGGGCATGAACCCGGCTATGCGCCGGGGGGAAAACGGGGGAGAACAACCCCCTTAACCCCCGCTAACTATTTACAACTATTAAAAAAAAAACTAAGATGAATAACTATCTAACATTATACAACAACTATAACTACAACTATCTACAGAAATAACAGGATAAGCTAGGGAGAGTGGAGAACAGCTATGCCACACTCCACAGTTCCAACGACCATTGGGGCGGTAAGAAGGAACTGAGGGGGCGCTGGGTCGGCTGGGGTATATATCCAGCGCCATGAAGGCGCCACTCCAGGGGACTCCACAGCCGACCCACCGGGTGTTGCTAGGGTAGAAAATTCTCCGACGATCGTGCACGCGGCGCGCGCACACCTAATTGGAATCAATATGAGCAAGCACTCGAAGAAGAACAAATGTTGATTGACTAAGGTACAGAAGGGAGATAGAAAGACACAATCCAAACAAAAAGCCCTACTCAAATAACTCAAGGACTGTGTTATGATCATGCCTGGTAAACAAAAGAAGTGTGGGACCTGAAATCAGCAAACCAAAATTGTTGGAAATTAGGCCTAATTGGTAGACAAAATAATGAAGGGATGGGCTCCCTCTCTTTTGGGGTCCTTAAAAGAAGGGACTCTGAAGGGAAAGCTGGCTACTGCAACAATGACTGACTGAAAGAAGAGGAAGGAGCAAACTTCACCATCATGGCTGACAGTCCCACCATCTCCCAGGACCCATGGGTGCTGGAACTAGGAGTGCTGGGAATGTGGCAGCACCCCCAGGCTTGATTTAGTTTCCATCATATACAGGGTTTACAGTTTTGTTTAATGGCTTTCAGCACCTCCACTATAAAAGTTGTTCCGACGCCGCTGCCCAGTTCATCTTAATCTTAATCCGTGAGAGATGTCCTCACCAGACCAGGCCAGAGAGAGGGAGCCAGATAACACCACCTCTCCACCAACTCCAGCTAAATCATAACCACCACCTGAGATGTGAGATTCTGTTTCCTCCCAATGTGTCCTTTTCCTTCTCTACCTCTCTTCCTTGTCTCTATCCTTCTGTCTAATAGGAATCTGGCTTCGCAGGCCAGTGCTGTCTTCTTGGTAACACTGTTATAATCCTGTAACCAGAAAAGCATCTAAAAGCAATGCCCTAAGCAGCCTCATGATGGTACGAGTTTGCCAGGTCTTGGAGTGGCTGGTAAGACTGTGTGCTGTATTTTTCCAGCAGCAAGGTTGTGAGAGAAAGGCAGCACCAGAAAGAGAAGCTGCATCTCTGATACTTTTATCTTTGTTATTCTTTTCTCTCCTCCCCTGTGTTTGTGTTCATCTTGATCTGTCTTAAAGAAGTATGGTTGGACTTTAACAAGAGCAACAACAACAGTCCCAGCCCATCTCAACTAACTTCTCTTCTCCTCAAAAGCACAATTACTACTAGCTTTGTTACCCTCTACATTCTGTCAAACAGGGGACTTTTATCCTTCTAAAGATTCTCTACAGCTAAAAGGGAACAAGGCATATTGCCTTACTTAATATTTTGCCCCTTTTTTGACCCCAGTGGCTAGTCAAAGTTTAGGGCTCTGGGGATGTTCCAGTTGGAAGAAGAAATTGGTGATAGGTGCATCTTGGATGCCATTTTGTCTATTTACAAAGAATGCCCAAAGTCTTGTGTCTCAGAACACAGAAGGAATCAAGAACAAAAAGAGTAGTTTCTTAGCTTGCAGCCGCACGTCCCCCCCTCCCACCCACCACCCAAGGCTCCGTAGCCAACATTAGACACAAAAGCTTTCACTCTAGCTTTTTCCAGGGGTCACATTGTGCTCACTGGCTACTGCTTAGCTTTCTTTCTTTTTTTCTTCTCAGTCCTGTTGTCCGTTCCCATTTCTTTGTGTGTGTTCTCTCACACCCTCCTAGCCACCTGCTCACAATACCCAGTCGAACCCTCTGCCCCCAAGGTGCTAGTTTCGGGGGGCGGGGGGAATCTTTCGGCTTTGTTTTATGTGTGTCCCCTTAACTGTCTCTTACAACTATCGTAAATGGAGGACTCGTTCATGCATCAGCTCAAAGGAGGTTTTAACTCAACCCATAATAAGGTTTCATCCAACTCATAACAACACCTTACATTTCAAGTGTGTTAACTCTTTTTCCTTTATGTTCTATATCGCTAATAAAAGGTTAAAAGGATTCTTAATGGTGAGTCTTCCATGGTATTAACCAGGCTGAGGTCTCTGTATACCAAACCCCGAACCTTGTTTAACACTGTTTAATGCTATACAGTGACTGGGTCACTTTGACTTTCTGGATTCTTATGTTCCAATGAAATTAATACAACAGTAGGGAGTTGCAGCTGCTTACTTCCCCGCTGTCCCACTCTGTGAGTAGCAGTATGGGTAGCGGGGGTGAGATAGTAAAGGGATAATCCTTATGTGCCGCTAGTATCATGCATGGCCTCACAACCTGGGCCACAATCTGGCCTTGTGCTTCAGCATTGTCTAACTAGGGACTCAGCCATCTAGTACTCCACTAAGCAGCCAAACTCCTACTGAAAAAAATGGGAGGTTGATGCACAAGCACTGCAAGCTGAGAACACAAATTTGTAATGGAAACAGAGCATAAAATTCCCACATAATTTTAAATGTTACTTTCTAATCTCTGTGATAGTTTCCAATACTTTTGTTAAGAGGCAACAAGAAGATAAAATCATTTTACCTCCGCAAACAGAAATCAATTTACATTGCTATTCACTGAATGTTAATGCATTTCTATCGAATTTTTAGAATGAATGAACTTTTCATTTATCAAAGTAACATTGTTACTGTGTGACTAGGTATTATTCCATCTGGTATCAATAGATCAGTGTGAAGTTAGAATGGAATCTCAGCTAAATGACCACCAAAAAGCAAAATGAGCCAAAATGCCCATTCATGAAAATAAATATACCTAAATTTAAACTATATGTTCAGTCATGAAATTGCTCATAAGTTTAGACAGCTATTTTATATGATAAAGAAAAAATATCAATCCCACATTATGTATACAATTTCCATGTCAAATATTATCCATCATTCAAATCTTCTTCTAACATTAGCATTATTTTCATTAAAGGAAGAAGAATCAAAAACAAGGAACAAAGTCAGTAATAAAACATTTTAGAATCAATAATTCATTGAGACTCAAGGTCTTTGTAGAGAATGTAGGAAAATATTAAACATATGTAGGTGACACTCCTAGATCCCTTTAAACATGAAAAAATTTCAGTTAAAAGAGACAACAGAACTGGTCTTGGGGAATCTACAAAGTATGCAGCTTCCCTTGTCTTTTCCCCTTTATTCCCACCCCTCCACAGACCCACACTCTCTCTCATTCATTTTGGGGACTCTATAATGTATAAATGCCAAAATAATCTCACATCTTATTTTAAAAAATCCACACCTTTTCACTGTGGAGAAAGTTTTGACATGAAATGATCATTAGCATTGACAGTTTGTCAGTGATATTTCCTACAAGTCAAGAGTAATTCAGTTGCTTCTTCAGCCATCTGGAGTGGGGTGCAGTGGGGTCTCTGGAGTGGGGTCAGTGGTGTCTCTGATGATCACAGAGAAGCAAGCAGTTGAGAACCTGCGGAGCCCCAAAGAATCACCTTTGATGACATTCTGGAAAATGCCACTCCTGGGACTGGTGTGTGTACATTAAGCGAAGCAAACATTCCTATGCAAAATAACCCCAAAACATATATATAGTTTGCACAAACATATGCACACACACACACACGGGTGCACACAATACATAATAAAGGCTTTCATAGCTGCTTGCCAATACTCACACACGCCCACAAACACTGGGCTACATTCTATGCTGCTTCTTTTGAGAGTTGCAATACAGAAGGCACAAGCCAGGGGGAGGTGGGGAGGCTGCTACAGGGCCTGAAATGGTCTCCATAGAAAATTAGTACAGCCTTTAACTTATGGTAGCTTTAATTGTCCTGCCTATCAACTAGTCTGGAGCTCAGAATCCATGTAGCACTGAGCACATCTTCGTCATACCACCGGATCAAACCCCTGCGCCCCCCCCCCCGCCCCCAACACATGCCTTAAGTCAAGGTCTAAGAGTAGGGGCAGTTTATGGATAACTACATTAAGCTTATATTGCTCCTGCTCTGGGGGAATTATCCCCTGGCTCACTGTGGCCATGTTACGTAGTAGCCAGAGTATGGGCCACAATCTGTCCTGGTGTATGTCTATACACTTAGAAAACGTGAGGACAAAGAGTATAGTTTTTAGGAATGCTGAAAAAAAACATACATAAAACTTACGATGCTTTTATCTTACATGCCTAATAAACATAAAGAAGGGAAACACACTTAGAGCCATCTCGTACTGAAAATATATGTAGGGGTAGACAAATTCAAAAGGTCTAAATAGATCAGCTGCATTCTGACCTGGTTGTAGAAAGGAATACACATAACATATTGTGGAGTTGCTTGAGAGACTAGGAGGAAATCAGAAAATTTGGGCTGGGGATGAATTCTGCAAAGTGACGTTCCTGGGTGTTCATATGTAACACAGAGCATTGTTTTAAATTTTACCTAAAATTTAGTTGGAGAGCAAAAGTGGACTTATAAGTATTGGTAAGTGATGAAGTTTGTATCATCCCATTAACCAGTGCAATAAGACCTAATGTACATTCCCATCAGGACATACTAAAAAAATAGCTGAAAGAAATGTGACTTGGAGATGCCAGCCAAAAACTATAATGGAATCATTTCAAAATTATTGAGAGATTCAGTGCTATTTATACGAAAGTGACTCTAAGCATCAGCTAATAAAAAATACAAAAAAATTGGGCACATTTCTACTATACCAGCTGTAAGTGGGTGGGAGAGAATAAATTACAGAAAATGAGTTAAGTATAGGATGGACTTCGTGTTCTTGTCAAGAAATAGCACATAAATAACCAAGGACTTTTGTTCTGGGGGAAGGAATGTGTAAAGATAAAACAGTGCATTGTTATTACAGTGAAGATTGTCAAGCCTCCTAGAAATTGGACTAAACTTCAAGATTTAGAAGAACATTTTTGCAAGCTTCAGCGGTGATCAGAGCTAGGATTTTGGTTTGGCTCTTCTGTGCTCCCTATTTCTGTTCTCATAGTATCAGCCATATGTCTATGTACCAAAATAGATGGGTCAATCCACACAGGGAAAAGTACATTAATGCAGATGACCTTTGTTCCATTCCACAGGAGGATTTACAGTGAAACACAGGGTGCCCTGGCACGGGGCCCCCCAACAACAGCGGGCCCCAAGGCCAGGTAGCTGTGGGGGCAAAAGCTTGGTCCTGCCAGCTCCTGGGGCTCCTGCTGTAGGCTTCACACCCACCAGCACCCCTCCCAGCACTTTTCCCGCTGCCAAACAGCTGTTTGCCAGCACTCAGGTCGCTCCGGGTGGGAGGAGAAGGAGCGGGGCCACAGCGTGCTGGGGCAGGAGGTGGAGAAGAGGCGGGCGCGAGGCCTTGGGGAAGGGGGTGGAATCGGGGCAGGGCAGAGCAAAGGTGGGGCACCCGCACTCTGCCTGCACATACCCCCTCACCCCCCTGCTGTGAGCTGCTCAGGGCAGGGGGCTGGGATGGGGCAGGGGGCTGGGAGCACCCCCACAACCCCAGCCCACACCCCCAACTCCGTGCCCTGACTCTGCACCCCCTCACACACCCCCAGCCCCCTGCCCTCCCTGACTCCTGCACCCCCCCACACACATCCCCACCCTGAGCAACATCCTGCACACACACACACACCCACATCCCTACCTGCACCCCTCACACCAAATGGGAGCTGCCCCAGGTAAGCGCTCCACACCCCAACCTCTTGCCCCAGCCCTGAGCCCCCTCCCACACCTTAACTCCTGGCCAGATCCTGCGCCTCAAGCCCCAGCCTGCTCCTGCACCCTAACTTCCTCCCAGACCCTGCACCCCCAGCCCTGAGCCCCCTCCCGCACCATAAGTTCTGGCCAGATCCTGCACGCCAATGTTTTTTTTACATTTTTTTTTATAAAGCGCTCTTATCCAAAGCACTTTACTATAGTTAGCTAATGGCAGGGGGGAGATAAGAGAGAATGTTCTTTTTCTTAGCTGGGTTCCAAGTAGGGGCCACAAAAATGAAGCTGAGCACAGGGCCCCACTAACTCTAAGTCCTCCACTGTTCCATTCTGCTTCTTAGCCTCACTGGCCCTGGATACTACAGCTCCTTTAGACAGCCATTCGGCAGCTGCCCCCAGAAATGCCCCATCCCATCTTTGGGACAATGGATGGTCCCACAGCTTGACATGGAAATCAAATTTTAAAACCCTCATCTGTATTAATTTGTGCTACTCTTCTCCATGGTTTTGGAATGGGGAAGATTTCCAGAACAAATCAGCCCCTTCCAACATCATGTAGCTATAATCCTGCAGAGGCCTCCATTTAAGGGTTTCCACAAGCTCAGGGGAAAGGGAGAACATGCTACTGAGATGGATTTTCCCCTCTTCCTCAGGCCCAAAGTGCTTTAGGAAACATTTTGCATAAAAGACAACATACAAACAACAATTCCCTTGTATCCTGTATTGTCTTTTCATTCCCAATAACTGTAGACAGGTTTTTAGGGTTTGTTCTGAAATAAAAGAGTCAAGTGCTTTATCTGCTAAGGCTTCAAATGAAAATCCAGTTCTAGGAGATAGATCCACTGTAGTTAGACAAATTTCATTGGTCCATGGCGTTAGTTTGCTTGAACCTTACTACAATAGTGGATTTTAATTTTCTTTACTAGGGAAATTTATTTCAGACATACCCTCTAATTTTGACATTGCACGGAATTCCAAGGTATGGACTATAACCAACATATGGTGCTGAGTGAAATGGGAACCAACTCCTGCTCATGATAAATTACGGAAAATTATACAGAAGGGGAGGAACAACTTCTCTAAGGACCCCAATAATGATTAGCAGTCAGTGCTTGAACAAACCACAGCACGTGCAGAAAGCAGTGTTGCCAACTCTTGCAATTTTATCACAAGTCTCACAATATTTGGTGTTTTTCTTAAAGCCTCATGTCCTGGATGCATGTTAATATATGAGAATCTCAGCTTTCATTCAAAAACAAGTACCAGCCCTCACAGTTGCAGATAAAAATGTGAAAACATGAAGTGAATGCATCCCGAAAACTCTGAAACCAGTGGGCAAATTAGAAGAACATTTATGATTTGAGTAAAATCCCATGATTTTTAAGCTAATCTTATGATTTATGGAGCGAGACTCATTACTTTTGAATTCTCAAGATCGGCAATGTTGGGAACGTACCCATCTATTGTCTTATAACAAGGTTTCCTCCATTGTAACTGAGCAACAGCATGTGCACTGAGGGATCAGGGTCAGAAATCAGAACTGGCTCACCAGCTGTGAGGGCAAGGCTAGGCAAAACCGTCCAGGCCCAGCGTACTATTGTCCCAAGCACATAAGGTGCAGGGAGCAATGGTAAAATATGAAAAGGGCATCGCTAAATATTGTCTTGTTTGGTTTTATTAGTTCTCAATCTAAGTAACACAACACAGTCTGCTATAGACCAAATGTTATATGACATTGTCAAGGCTGGATCCCCACTTTGAACTTTAGGGTTCAAATGTAGGG
>NW_020664482.1:33063809-33085687 GCF_002925995.2 Terrapene triunguis | reverse complement strand
GTCTCTGTACACAGAGAGCTGTTACCCTTCCCTTTATAGTTATGACAGACATTTAAAGGGAAGCATCCTTTTTTTAAACATTCTATTATGCTGTATCAGTTTGAAAAATTACTTAAAGAATGATAGCCTTCACATCTGCATTGAAAAGGAGTTGCATGTGAAACATGGTTTGTAAATCAGCCAAATTATCTGTGGATAGTTTAGCTCATCACAGTGCTTGTTGCATTTCCTGAAGCATTAGTCCTCCAACACTCTGCATTCATTCAACTGATGACCTTCTAATGTATAGTTTGTAAGGTGCTATGAGTTAGATGCTTTTCTCCTACACTATCCAGTCCATCATTCTTTTGCAGCGCCTGCCATTCTCTGATGAATATTTCTGATTGTTTATAACAGAGCAATGGTGGGGAGCATTAGAAATTGAACTCAAGCAGAATATAGCTGCAGTTCAAGATATAATGCTCTATGTCTGAGCTTTCATTCACTATGTTATCAATGACCTTAATCCTGACCCTTCTGTAAATGCCAGAGGTAAATAAGTCTGCTTTTCTAGCCTAGTACAAGGCATTTGATAAACAAATACTGAGTAGCTGTGTGTGATTGAATATGTCCATTTATATGTATCTGGCTCATATTGTTATTCATAAGCTTCTGTCTTCTAATTCATCTTGATTTCTAGAGAAAAAAGATAGTCTCTCTCTCCCCCCATCTTACTCTCAATACCAGGAAACAATAATTCTATGTTGAACATTGCTATTATTCATTAAATAAATTATGTGACAAATAGCCTCCAACCAACTATAAAACTGTTTGTAATGTAAAAATGTATTCACTGAATAATATATTCATCAACAACAGCAACATTTGTTGACTAACACTCAAATAATAATATTTGACCAGCTCAACTCCAATTAATAGAAGTATAGCTGCAAAAGATGTATGACTTCATGGAGGATAGGTCCATCAATGGCTATTAGCCAAGATGGTCAGGGATGCAACCTCATGTGCTGGGTGTCCATAGGCTCTGACCACCAGAAGCTGAGAGTGGATTACAGGGGATGAATCACTCAATAATTGCCCTATTCTGTTCATTCCTCCCCAAGCACTAGGCACTGGCCACTGTCAGAAGACAGGACACTGGGCTAGATGGACCATTGGTCTGACCCAGTATGGCCATTCTTATTCTCCATATGACACCGTATACTTAAACAGATGTGAGAAATTATTACTCCAGGAGCACACACACAGCAAAATTAACTAAATACTAATTCTCAAAATTCTAAACAAGGAAATATTACTGTTGCACATGCAATTTTTTTTTATGACTCTTCTTTTGCAATTGATTGTCTTCAATCAGTTGGTCACTGGTGCAGAAGAAAACAAAATAGGACATCAGATCGTCATGGATAAAGGAAAACTGACAAGGTGGGTGAGATATTATTTATTGGACCCACTTCTGTTCCTGAGAGAGACAAGCTTTTTAGCTTACACAGAGATTTTATTTTCTTGTCTCTTTCACAAACAGAAGTTGGTCCAATAAAAGATATTACCTCGTTCACCTTGTCTCTCTAATATCCTGGGACCAACATGGCTACAACAACACTGCATATGAAAAATTTTGCTTGTGTGACTTAGAGAAAGAACAAGCGAAAGGCAGGCTATTTCTAAAATGTCTACATTCCAACGCATACTGTATGAGGGCGACTTAGTTACTGAATCTGATATATATTTTTAGCTGAGTAGAAGCCTTATAGATTTCTTTTTTAAAAAGTAAAACAGCTGAAAAATCTATATTTTGCTTTTGTCATTAGCACTATTCAAAAGCTCTTTTATTCTCAGGTGAAATTTTTCAGAATTTTCTCAAGCTCCTTCCATTCCTAGCCTAATCCAAAACACCCATATTTTCACCAATTTCAGATGGCATCAGCAAAGCTTTATTGTCATAGTACCTGTTTCTTTGTTACCAGTGCTTTATGAAAGTCTATAAATACCATAAAAGTTTCTACAGAAAACATGAAAACTAGCCCCCACCCCCACCAAATATCTCATTTAAACTAAAAATACATTTATATGATGTAATCTATACTATGGAAAGTATTCCAGTCATCTCGAGTTGATATGGGTATAAACATATTTCCCATTCCTTATTTTATGTAATAGTTTTTTTAAAAGCATCTGCTAGTAAAATAAAATAAAATGATTAATAAGAAGTTGTATGATAAATGCTTAAAATTGATTATGGCTTTAAAAAGTTGTCTCTTAACAGACATTCCTGCGAAGTCTGACAAAAAAAGCAACCATAAAAATCATTCAGATGATATATTAATCTGAAAAATGTAACAAAACGTAATTAACTCTTCTAATGCTAAGGGGGAGACCATGCATGCAGGAATGAGCACTTCTGGTGATGAACATAAATCTGCCACTATACATGGAACTAGGGAAAAAACCCCAACAACCCTGTTTTCTTATATTGTCTTATTCATCTCACCCGTGATCAGTCCCACTGCACTAATCCTCCACTTGCTGTCCCTTTGCTTCTGTGGCAATATTCAGAATGCCCCTTAGGGATTATCCAGTGAGATAATGGCTACAACTGTGTCCACTTGATCTACTGAAAAATTTCAGCAAGTGTAGACTTTTGGATGAAACATTTCTGTAGATTAGTTCCTTGTGCCTTCCCCCCTCCCACCTCAAATGTCAAATCAAACTCTTTAAGATGAGCAAAATTTCTCTCCAAATAAGCCAATACTTCATACTGTGAAGTAACCACAATTAGAGACATCTCTGTTTTTATTTACATCATTATGAAAAGCAGTTCCCTTTGTCAGGCTATGAGGTTGAGAATGACATCTGTGCAGACATCGTATTAGGCCTTTCTATATCCAGGACATTGTCTTACTATGATGATGATTTTGACATAACAATAAGCTCTGAGTTCAATCAGAAAAGATGTCACCAAAGCATTGGTCAAATAAATAATAATAGAAAAAGCAGACTGTGATACATGGACAATCTTTGATATAGTAAATTGTACTGAATTTTCTCACAAAAAGTTAAATAAATACCTTACATTTATGTAGGAAGTAGTTAAAATGATGAGCTTCTCCTCAAAGAGAGTCCAAGTGTAGTACATAAAGGAAGGACAGGACCAAAGACAAACCTACATCACTTAGAGATGATATATGTGGTGGGTCCAGCGCAAGACAAACTATAGAATTTTGCATTATCCTGCAGGACATACCATGCTGGGTCACCATTTTGGATTCTTTCTTCTGAGAAGAAAATGCTTGTGGCCATAGCTAAGAAGATGTAAATGCTGTGTTTCTTATTATTATTTAATACTTATTAATACCAACTGTGTTCCTATCACCATACAGCACACAAAATAAGGACAGTTCATACAACAAAAAATTATCATCATTTAATATGGGCCATATTCTTCCACCCTTACTCAAGTTGAGCAAAACCACATTTCATGAGTAATCCCATTGATTTAATTGCTCAGTGGGAGAAACTGGCTCTATTTCTTTAGTGCTGGACCCTGCACTAGGATTGGTTTTTAAAATGCTTTTTTAAAGTTCAGTATTCTACAGAACTGCACAATAGCACAGGGTTTTGAGTGGGCCTGATGCCTCATTCCCAGTCAAGCTGGTGATGATGGTGCTTATCAGTCCTTGGAGTGAAGCTCTTGTGGCAAAATTTAGAACAAAACATCTGGGTGAAAACAAAACTGAAGGAGCACTGCATGTGACATACTAAATATTATATTCACCTCTAGTATTTCTGCTGCCGACAAAACAGACCATTCTGCTATTGCAAAATTAATGAAAAATGCTACAATCATAGAAGACGAGGGACAGATGAGGCACGGGCCATGGGGGAGTTCTTACAGACTTATCAACATTCTGTGATCTAGTGAGTTTAAAGAATTAGGAACTAAAGCATTAGGTACTAAATCTGAAAAATATAGGGGTTTTGCCCTGAGCATTTTTAATTGGTAAATGCACAGATCATAGACAAAGGCAATTAGTGAATATGTTAGAAAATTGGTGATGTCTTCTTGATATGAAGCTGAAGATGCCAGAGGGTCCAATTTGAATCCCTTTGAAGTTTTCAGTTTTAGTTAATGAGAAATCCCAGTCTGTAGGAACTCTGCATGTAGCTGTAAACAGACAGCAGAATTCTGTTTGGGTCCTGTCTTTTCCCCCTAAGCATTCAGCCATATAACTTGATGATCTGAAATAAATGAGTAATATTATGATTTCATGATTTATATGACAGAAAAGTTATACACAGCACTGAGGACAGGTCAGCAATTAGAACAATAAGCTGGTAAGGGTTTGTATTTGCTGTACAATTTGGGTGGACTGTGAGAAATGAGGCCATTGGCTTTCTATCTTCAGCCCTCCAAGCAGTACACCAAGATTCTGATCCAAATCTTACTAAATTCAACAGGAGTCTTTCCACTGACTTCTATGGACTTTGGATTAGACTCTAAAAGCCTACTTACTATACACTCTGAAATGGCTTATTGTGGTTGGAGTATAGTTACTGGTAATTAGTTCTGCATTTAAAGATTTCAAAATGTTTTGAGTGTGTCCTTCCACTACGAAAAGTAGTTTCTAATAATGTTTTCTGAACTATTTGGACCACTGTTCTCATAAACCCAGCTTCTATTTTAAGCAACAGTTTGTGACCCAACCTCATATTTCCACTCACTCTCTTTTATAATACTGGATTATTCAACAATGGAAGAGATTCCATCTCCAAAAGCTGTTCTTTCAGGCTATCTGCTGACTCAGGTAGAATCTTGGTTCACATGAAGATATGTAGACCTCAACCATTCATTCAACAACACATACTTTAAATACAATAGATTTGATGAAAAACACTCAACTATAATTGCAGAATAGATGTAAATGATTGTGATGACTAGCAGTGTGAAATATTTAAAAAATGCAAAGTAAGGCCCTGATTAAGCAAGGTATTTAATCATGTGCATAACGTTAAGCAGGTGAGTAACACAATGGAACTACTTGTGCTCTTTACAATTATCCACAAGCTTAAATAACTTTCCAAATTAGGACCTTAGGATCTCAAAAATCAGTAGTGCATTAGTCAGAGTGATCCCAAAATGGTTTGATTACAAAATTCTTCATGGAAAAATGATTATAAGAAACTAATTAACAGATTCAAAAAATCCCAGAAGGTTCGTTATATACTCAGTGCCTGATCCTGCACCAATGATGTCACAAAAACTTTGCCTGAGGCTCAGAGAAGATTTGGGGAGAATATATAACAATCAGATTTAATCCTTACCCTAAGAGCAAATCACAACTATAAAAATGGAGACACTACATTGCCTCTATAATTAGATTAAGTTACATGGTTGTTTACTTCTTGCTTAGTTAAATAAACTTAGTATTTTAGTTTAGTTTGAAAAAACAAATTCACTAGAAGAAAAGGTGAATTCAGACCTAAGGATGTTGTACCAATCAACAAATTGTAATAAACAGCTTGTTTGTAGAAAGGTTACTGCTCATACTGATTATAGCCTGGATTACTGTCTTACGAACCTTTGAACATAAAATTACATTTTTCTGTCAAGCCTTCCCTGGTAAACAAAGTATTAAATGAATTATGACTTCAAATGAATAAAGATATGACATGCAATATGTGTAAAGACCTCACTGCTACACAAATTATACTCAGGCATCGACCAATGCCATTTTCGTAGTTTTCCTTATATACCTGCATACTATACTAAAATGGTAATTTACAGAGCTATCATTTTTTGATAAGCTATGTTATGCAGACAGCACAGGGCAATCTCATGTCTCTCATGGTGAATAATAGCATGAATAATTCATTAAGAGCTCGTGGGAGTTAAACTCGTAGTATTCAAGGTTAAGAATTCCCACTTCTCCATGTATAGAATTACTTGCTTGCTTATCCTGAGAATGTGTTCATTTAAAAGTCATTGTAAAAAAAAAAAAGGCAAAACAAATAAACAAAATCATGTGATATGTCTATTTTAACTTGCAAGGTAACCCATTAAGATATTAATAAATGGCTATACACTGAGTATGATTGCATTATATAATTTACATATGTTACGAACACCGTGCGGTTAATGTTTTTTTTAAGCATATTTTGTTCTTTAAGGTTAATAGTATGAGTGGCTACATTTAATTCAACCATAATGAAAACAAAGCAAAATCAAAAGACTGTATCTAGGTAGGTCATCAGATCATTTAAGATAAATAAAATAGACAAATATGAGGCAGAGAGATATCTCTGACATTGTTGGACCAACCATGCTATCAGCATTCATGCTATCAGCCATACACAGTGATAGTCCTTCGATTCAAAAAATCTAAAGAGCAAGGCCACGGACACAAGCCAAAGTTATTTGGGTGATGGTCCATGTTAATTAAAAGCACCAGCCACACACTAGCTGCATTCAAGTCTTGCTAAACAGAAAGTACTTTCACAGTCTCCACCATGTGTGAGCTCTTCTGCATGTGGGGCCCAATTCTGCAGGATGCTGAGTACCTCCTGAGAAATGCAGACAGTCCTGCTGATGTCCCACTAAACCAACTTTTCTTGAAGCCCATCGGGACTAAGGGTGATGCTTCAGACCTCTCTGGAAGCAGCTAGGTGATCAATTCCTTTTAACCTCCTTTGCAAATCTGTCCCACAGTAACTATGTAATTTAAAATGGACCGAGGCTGGGATTTGCAAAGGAGGCTAAAGGAAATTGATCACCTAGTTCTCATTGAAATCAATGAGATTTGTTCACCTAATGCTGATAGACTCTTTTGAAAATCCTAGTGTAAGGCCCCGATTCAGGAAAGCCCTTAAGCACATGCTTAAGTCCCAATGACTTGACTAGGACTTTGATCCTGCACTCACTGAAGTCAATGGCAAAACTCCCATTGACTTTAATGGTACAAGACCAGGCTTTAAATGCATGCTTAATGTAAAGCATGAACTTATACTCCCCCTTCCTGAATGAAGATGCTTGCCTGAAGCACAGCCTAAAAGAATAAAAATGATTTGACAACACTCTGCATGGGAAGCCATTATTAATGCACTGAAAATGACAGACCATAAAAGAGAAACAATTACAATTTTATGACTTTTTACCCATGTATATGGAAGAATACAGTGACCAATATTTACTTGATTTCTACAGCTGAGTCCTTCTTACCTGCTTAGCTGAACCACAGTTTTTATTTATTGCTACCGCAAATGATAACAAATTATTAATCTGTCTACAGATGACATTTACTCACAGCATAATGCAGAAAGCTACACCACAGAAAAAGGTAGTACAATAGCTTAATAAAGCCTGACTGTGAGTTCCCCGTCTCTGCCATTGGTAAAATAAATGAGCTAGATTTCTATGCTCCCAGTGAAGTAATAGTCCACTCTATGAAAGCTATAATTATAAAGAGGTGTTGAACTTCAGAGAAAGTGTCACTTAAGCAGCTTGGGAAACTGAAAACACAATCAATCATATATTATTTTTTTATTCACACTTAACAAATAGTAAATTGCTGAGAGGAGAATTGTAGCAACAGAAGCACTGCTTCCTAATGTTACCAAACAGAGATACAGGACACATGTTTAACTGGGAATTTCTCAGCATATAGGTGAAAAGGAAAATACATCTGAAAAGTTTATTGGTAAGGAAGATAGTTAACAGTTTTTTGAAGCAGTGCAATTACAATTAACAATCAACTCCCTACAACATAATATCGATGTTCAGCTCAGATGCTAATTTTTTGGCCAACAAAATATGCATTCGAGTGTAAATACTGCAGAAGAGCACAAAAATAAGACCTGAGATTATGGATACTTATTTCAGAACTCCAGCAGGCAGTCTCAAAAGTAATATAACAAAGAGATCTTCATCTTAAATTGAAAACAGAAAGCAATAACAAAAGATTATTTTAATTCTTTCTTCATTTATATACCTAGCATAGCAAGCGCAAAGTGGACACAAAACCCATTAAGAAACAATGGGTGTACGTCTCCTGAGTTGCATTCTAAAAATGTACATGGCATGTCTAATGAGTCTTATAGCAATGTTCCCCCTCACATAATCTGACTTGCAAAGCATTCTTTCCTTGAAATAACAAAAATACTTATTTGTAGTTTTCACATTATTCACAACCATTTTACTATCAGGAGACAGAGTGAAAGTATGTACATGTATGTATATGCATGTGACAGAAAAAATAACTCAGGTCGTAACTCAAAGTGGAGAAAACTAAGTAGAAAAAAAGAAAAATAATTATAATTAGGATGGGAAGAAACTTGAATTGTTAGTATTTATTTTTATTTACTTAACATATCTATAAAGATCAGTAGTTCACATACATAATCCTGTTTTCTTTCCACATTATCTGTTACTGAAGGTAAATGGGAGCCTCATAATTATATAGTGTAGCTCAGCAGTCATTTTTCTTCTATATGGTCAGCCTAAACGACTGTACTCCTCTCTGGCTGAATCGTTAAATGATTATAAGAAATCCTCCCACTTTTCACTTTAAATTAACTAGGATGGCTTGTCTGTCACATGAGGAGCTTTTAAATCACTAACCTTAAAATCTGTTCTAGAGTGTGCACTCTAAAAGTTAACTTCATGACGATTTAATTGGTTGCTATTATTCTCTGTTTCTAACTACAGATTAAGCTAACTGTTTTCATTACTCCAGACTAACTCCAAGGTTAATTTTCCGTTTAAAAAAAAGATGAATAATGGGAAGATACTTACTGATAAATACTGCATTTGTCATCTGAAAAAGAGATTTCATGCTCTAGTAAAATCTTCTATGGACCCCTAATTTAAGTTAGGTTGGTAGCCTAAGGGCAGTTAAGCCAGATATTTAGGCAGTAAAGAAAGTATGAAAGTACATATAGCACAGAAACAGAGGAAGGATTCTCTTGGGAGATGCTGTGTGAAGAAGGAATGGGGAGGCAGCAGCTAGGATGACACAGTGACAAAAACAAGGGCAAAGAATTGAGTGACTTGTACTCAGCAACAAAGCATGCTCAAGCAAAAAGCTTGTGATGGGGAAAACAAATGTGTGAAGCTCTGTAAACCTGAAGTAGATGGCACGGAGTGGGTGCCAGCTGTGAAAAGAAAGGAGATGGACAAGGATTTGGTTCCGGTTATACACCTCTACCCAGATATGTGACCCGATATAACACGAATTCGGATATAATGCGGTAAAGCAGCGCTCCGGGGGGCTGGGCTGCGTGCTCCGGCGGATCAAAGCAAGTTCAATATAACGCGGTTTCCCCTATAACACGGTAAGATTTTTTGGCTCCCGAGAACAGCGTTATATCAGGGTAGAGGTGTATTTGGATTAACTAAGTTGAGTTACGGTTTACAGTGCAACATTACTGGGCCACAAGCTGTAAGACTCATTAAGTGGAGACAGCTCTAGTACGTTTGAGTGAATATTTTCCATATCTTTGCCTTTTCTCTGTACATGACTTGAGGAGAATTTTTGTTTGTAGCCAAAATAGAAATAATCAGTATTGCCAACTCCTCAAGTTCAAAAACCATGAGATTGGCTTAAAATAATGCAATTTCATTTTCTTTTCTTTTCTTTTTTTAAATCACATCTTTTGGAATATGTTTTCTGATTTTTGAACTCTCAAGCTCAATGGAGAGATCTCCATTGGAAATGCGCAACTGCAACACATAGGGAGAACTCTTGCCTTGATTTTAGAAAGGGCCCGTATCAATTCAAATCTCCATCTTCTTCCTAGCCTCATCTGAAAACTCTTCCTTTCTCCTTTGCTTACAATTGTTAATTTTTCTGTCATTTTACTGTTACTCATTATTTAACCCTAACTGTACTGTTCGACTTCAAAGTATGTTGGGATACACTTCATATGAACGAAGCTAAACAAAATAACAGTGTATTATAATATATACAGTCTTGCTAAATCTCATAATTCTATCACAAGTGTCACAATATTTGGGGTTTTTCTTAGACCCCCAGATGCTGGAATCATGTTTTAATGTGAGAATCTGAGCTTTCTTTTAAAAACAAAAAGAGTAAATTTCAGGCCCTCATAGTTGTTCAGAAGAGCTTTAAAATGTGACTCAAACATTCCAAAATCAAAAAGGCAAATAAAGAAGAGCCCCACATTTATTATTTTTAAACATGTTATATTTCTGAAGCTAATCTCAAGAAGTTTGGGGGTGTGACTCAGGATTTTTAAACATCTGGGACTGGCTGTCTATGCACTTGCTAACCACTGCAGACGGGAGATATGAAGCATATTTAAAAGCTCTGATCAAGAATAAAGTATCTGATAAAAACATACACATGCTGATCTCCCTCTCAAATTAATGAAAAGTTAAACTTGAAAAGACTCTACAAAACTTAATAGAGAGCTTGATAACCCTGATGTAAATCAGATTCCATCAGTGTTTCCTTTTACAAACCCCAATTTTCAGTCATTTATAACTCATTCATCAGGCTAGAATTTGGAATACCACTTATCAGTTCAGATGTAATGTTTAAATAGTATCCTATCAATCAGTCAAATAAAAATCAATCAAGACATTTCTAAACTTTTCAGACAACAACAACATATTTCTTAAAACTTTGTTAGGGAAAGATCTAAAACAGTAAAAATATATATAAACACATCTAAAACAAAAGCAACAACTAACTCCTCGGGGAACAGCGGATGGTTTTTAGATACTGGAAAACGTGCTCTGTTATGTTAGACTAGCATAGTGGTATGTGTGTTGTGTCAGGCTCCACAGCTTGTCTACAGACTGAGAAAGGATGAAGTTCTGCCCTGTATTCTTTTGCATAGAAATGCTCACTTTCTGCTCTGCAATGTGTGGCTCTGTAGTTGCATCTAAAAGGGGCCTGCCTATATGTTCATTTATAATACACTCCATGGAACAATGACGCTATATTTCACTTAAGGGGGAGATCTTGCAAAATACAGGTGAGTACAATAATTTTTAAAAATCCTTAATTAAAAACACACCTGGTACAAGGGCAGGAGGGCTAAACAGTAAGTCTTCATGGTTCTGTTAAAGCCAAGTAGAACTTCCATCTTGAACACTTTCAAAAGTCTGTGTCTCTAGTAGAAAATAAAGCAAGTTGGCATACGCAGGATTCACAAATTTTCCTAATTTGAAGAGACTGCACTATGTTCCATTACTGCATTTTAACTGTGTGCCAGATTTGTCAGTTTCTCAACTTATTTTGTGTGTGTGCATATTTATACTATTTTATCACATTTGTTAGCCATGTGTATCATTTCCAGAATCATCATACTCTGGAGCTCAGTAAAAGATGCATGAACATTTTCACAAACATGCCGATCTTCCCTTTGACACTGATTACAACTACTACCTAATTGTATGTGCCTATCTCATGATATTATACACATAGTTTGAAAACATTAGGTCTCAGAAAGCTAATCACAGCTCTCCAGTCAGCTTTAACTTAAAGTATCTTATTTTTCAACACAATTAGCACAATGTATTCTACTTAATCCTCAACACATTTAGTTTCACAGGTATCAGAAAACTAATGTGCAAAACTTAATGAGCATGAGGAATGGCAAAATATCACTTTTACCCTGTATCAATTTAATAAGTTACAGATGCCTCTGTAACTCCACTGTGAAATGAACAGGATGTTTCCAATAATAATAATGTATTATGTGGAATAACAGTATGTAGAATTTGCTATGTAGATTCAGGGCCAGAGTTAGGATTTGGGGGGACCCTGCAAAGTTATCTCAGAGAGTCATCATCCCCTCAGTCTCCTCTTCCTCCTTCCACCTTTACTCTTTTTCATCCCTTGGTTATGTGGAGAATGGATCTCCCCTGTTTCTCCATGACTTACATACTCAGGAGGAGCAAGAGGCCTGGGGAAAGCAAGGAAAAGTAGAGCTAAAATGTCCTGCTGAGCAGGTAACCCAGATGTTTCAGAGAAGAATGGGAGTCTCATTGAGAGACCATGTGTGTAACATACACAACTGAGTAATGGGAAGAAAAAAAGGAAATATGGGGATACTCCCACTTGCCCAAGAGCAGGACAACAAAGTTCCTGTTCATCCACTCTTGTTTTATTGAGGAAAAAAAAGACAGTTAAACTCAAGGTAAGAAAACTCTAAGGCACAACCACACCTTCTATTGCACAAGGTATTGAAAAAGGTGTCAAAATGGCTATTCTTGACCTTCAAGATGAGAAGGGCACCCAATAATAAACCCGAAAAAATGCCATGTGACAATCACTATGAAAATGTGCCCTTTCCCAGAAGTGTGGCATTTCCAAAGCGGAAAATTCTGACTCGGGTGTTTCCAATTCCACAACTCACATTTTCTACAATTCAAGGTCCCAATCTTGCAATCAGATCCATGGGAACCCTGGCATCTGCATGGGGCCCCAACTGATTTGAATGGGACTTTCTGTGGGCATAACTGTCCATTGAAGTGGATCCAATTGCAGGACTGAGGCTCTAAGACCCAGATCCAAGGTATTTAGGTTCCTAACTTGAGTTTCTGGGCCCAATTTATCAATCAATAACAGATAAAATCTGATTGATTAAAATATATTAATTTTAATATGACAATGTCCTCTTAATGCTGCTTTGTTATTTGCATTGTATTGATATAGATTCTTGACATTATACAACACATGTGAATTTCACTGTATCATCGAGGTCACAACATTAATCTCAGAACCATGTTACTTCTTCTTTTAAATCAATTGCTTAATACATCCCACCAACCTTTAAAAAGTGAAAAGCTTTTTTTTTTCCTTTTTACACCTACGCTGAAAGCGTAATTCTTGAAATTAGATTGCTAAGGGGGGAAAAGATATGTATTGAATACTTCACATGACGGATGTTTAATAATACATTTATTATCACCCCTTCACTATATTGAAAGGGGCGAAGCTTCAAATGAAATATGAACAACCCTACAAATGAAGCACTGAGATTAAATTTATTACTTACCAGCCTCTCCAGCATGTCCTCAGTATCTATATCACAAATGTGTTTTATTTGTAAGATTGTTTTCAAGATCTGCCCATAACTCTATCACTTCCTCTCGTGTTATATGGTAATCATATTGTGTCTCCATGAGCAATGTTTTAAAAATGGTGACAAAGAATCCTAATTTAATGATCAAAAAGGGGTGAGATATTGTGCACCCAGAGATCTGCACATACAGCAACCTGCATGGGGAAAGAGGACTTGGCTGGCAGGGGGACAGCTAGGTTAGGGTAGGGTGACCAGATGAGAGACATGAAATATCGGGACACGGGGGCGGGGGGTCACCAGCGGAGAAAAAACAAAACAAAACGAGAGCCGCCGGAGCATAGGAAAAATTGGTGGGGGCTGAGCCCCCACCGGCAGCTAAACACCAGCTCACCTCTGCCTCCCCTGAGCGCGCTGCCGCGTCCTGCTTCTCCCCCCTTCCTCCCAGCACTTGGAGCTGCCATACAGCTGATTCGCGCAAGCCTGGGAGGGAGGGGGGAGGAGGAGAAATGCGGGGTGCTTGGGGAAGAGGCGGGGCCAGGGCAGGGATTTGGGGAGGGATCCAATGGGGCAGGGAGGGGGTGGAGTCAGGGCAGGGCCGGGGCTGAATTGGGGGCGGAGGGGCACGAGCCCCCTCCGCCTGTGCGCCGGAGTGCAAAATATCAGGACAATTGGCGTCCTGACCGAACATGGGTCGGGACGTGGGACAAACAAGTAAATATCGGGACAGTCCCGATAAAATCGGGACGTCTGGTCACCCTAGGTTAGGGAGATGGGAGAAAAGGACTAGTGGCATCTAAATTGTGTGGAGGGCACAGAACAGACAGGGAGAAAGTGAATGAACAACATGAACAAAAAGGATGGGAGAGAGAAAGAGAAGAAGAGGGAGAATGAAGGATATGGGGAAGGACAGGGAGGATAGGGTAGGAGAAAGACTATGGGAAGAAAGGGGGAGGGAGACACAGAGGGGGAGTTAAGCACAGAGAGCAAATGGAGCAGATTGAAAGGGAACAGCACCAGGAAAGGAGGATTAAGAAATACATCAAAAGTAGAAAGTGTGGTGACAAAAATACCACCTACTAAACAAGAGCAGGTCAAATAAAAGAAGAAACAACGTGGGAAGACAGAAGGACAAATACAGCTCAGAGCTGCTATATTTTGTTAAGCACTTTAACGGCATCTGTTTTTAAGTGCAGCACTGTCAAAAGAGCAGGGAATCTGAGGTATTTATTAGGGGAAATAAATTGATTGAGGAATTTGTGGCACCTTAAATGTTTCCTTGGATTAGGTGACAGTGTGAGAAGGAGGCATGTGAGTGTCTCACTAGTGTAAAAGTGACAGGAAGAATGGAAAAAAAACAACCTTGAGAATCACTTCATTCAACCAAGCCGCTTCACACTTCCCTCTGCTTTGAAACTTAAGTCAAGGATGACTGCTTCAGGCCAGATAAAAAATAGTGTGAGCCTCCTCTGCTTAATAGCAGTGTCTAATCTAACCTCATTTACAGCCACACCATGCATTGGTTCAATTAGTAAAAATGAGACATGTTTGGATTTATACAGAACAATGGCTGCTTTGAATGTAAGTGATAGTTTGTTAAATTCAGTTAATGTCAGTTATGCTAATTCCTTTTTGGGGGTGAACTTTTTCCTGTTAACAGCTTTCCCTACAGAAGAAAAATTGAACTAAAATTCATAGCTGTAGCTTGGTTTTTTTACAAGTATTTGTTGTGTTGTTGGTATGAGGCAAAGGAGATGTTAGATTCTCAGTTCCCACTGGGGAATTGCCTTTTTTAAGGCTGGTGAAGTCACTAACGAAAACGGAGTCGGATGGCTGTAATCTTATTTCAAAGACTAGACACTTTGATCATCAAAACTCACTACAAAAATAAATTTAATCAAGTGTTACAGAATTCAGTAACTTTTTGCTAAAAAGAAACTGAAAAAAAAACCCACATGCTTTAAGGCAGCACATGCTCAAAAATAGCAGTTTTACTGCACACATTTTCATAACCATTTTCAGTAAATGTTACCACTCCACTAACTGAAATTGAATGAGAGCTTGGTTAGGCAGTGAATGCTAAGGATTACTAAAAGAAATGTACAGGAAGTTAGGCCTGATCCTACAAACACCAGTTGGACTTTACACCCATTGGACTCCTTGCTGCCATTCAGCTCTTCTGCTAGCCTTGGTAGATCCAGTAGTTATGTGCTAGCAGCTACTGCCTCACTACTCCCAGCTGTGCTCTGTGACATGACAGAGATGAGCCACATGTAGGAGAGATTTAATGGGCACTCTGCATAACTTTGCGAGTTGCTAGTCTATGCTTTTGGAAAAGGAGGCATGTTGCTAAAGGCAGCTCCTATCTCCACCATGGATTCTGCCTGCTTGTCTGAGCAGGTCTTTGGTAGAGGGTAGGGAGCAAGATGCATGTCCCAAAAATGTTTCATCAATGCACTGCCTGGAAGAACAGGTGTGCTACTGTCACTACCTATTAGTATGTGTCATTGACAAATTTTAAGCAGATCGACAAAACACATTGATTTTCTGAAGTTTCAAGCTCTACATTGTCCGGAGTATGTCATTTCTAGATCCAGACTCTAGACAGATGATAGATTTTGCAAAATTATCTTCTCATACAAAAAAGAGAAACTTATCTAAGGCCTGGTCTACACTAACCCCCCAAGTCGAACTAAGGTACGCAACTTCAGCTACGTGAATAACGTAGCTGAAGTCGACATACCTTAGTTCGAACTTACCGCGGTTCAGACGCGGTCCACACGCGGCAGGCAGGCTCCCCGTCGACTCCGCGGTACTCCTCTCGCCGAGCTGGAGTACTGCAGTCGACGGCGAGCACTTCCGGGATCGATTTATCGCGTCCAGACCAGACGCGATAAATCGAACCCGGAAGTTCGATTTCCAGCCGTCGAACTAACCGGTAAGTATAGACCAGCCCTTAGTTAAACATAAGCACAGTGTATTTGTACTGCAAGGGCAACCAAATAGTACACCTTTACTGCTCTTAAAAGGCTGAACACATTTATAAATAATCATTACAGGTCGGTATAATTACTTACAATAGTTACAGTGTACTTATTTAAATTAGGGTTATGAAATAAGGGAAAGGTGGCTGGTAAAATGAAACAGATTCAAATTACTGGAGTCTTAGCAGGGAATGAACATCAAAATATAGGTTTGTTTCTGTTGTTTTTGGATAACAAACAAATTGTAGGTGCTTTCCCAAAACTATCCATATCTCTGGTTCCTGTGAACTGTGCCTAGAAAGCCCATGAAAATGGGGTCAAATTGATGAGATTTCTACTTCTTCCTGACTATGCTTGGACCCAAAATTAAGCACAAATAGACTCTCTTGTGATATTTTGGCCCTTTCAATACCTGATCCAACAAGAACCAAGATGTGTAAAAATGAACACACTAGATTTTATACAATCCAAACATCTGAATCCTGAAAAAAGTTTTGGCACCCATCCTTATGTTAATCAAGACTGGTTCAGTAAGAGAGTAACGAGAACACCTGTGCAGCACAAGACTCATCATGAATGCAGTATGAAATATAGACCTTCTCAACAATTCCGCTGAGCCTATACCTCGGACCATATGCCTGTCAAACTGCTCATGTCATGCCGTTAGATCTGAGACCACACAAACTTTATTGTGTACAATTGCTATCATATAATACTCAGTAACATGATCCTATTGCTTCAACTACCTGTAATTGAGTCTGGAGAAACTGAATTCTTGGTTTCCGGTTATACTTAGGGTTTAGCTTTATTTATTTATTTATTTATTTAAGTTTGTAAAAAGTCCATAGATTATAAACTAACTTTTACAAAAAAATGCTTATGTTGTGAATACTAAACACACCATCTATAGTTCAGAGTCCCCTCTATTTCGGCATTGTTAACACTGGATTTCAATCATGGTCTTAAAGAAAAGCTAGTGATTAAAATCAGTGGAGCCACCCAATTCTATTCACCATTTTTTTTTATATTGGCAGCTTATACCTGGAAATTAAGTCTCACAAAGGGAACTTGAAAATGTGACTCTCTGATATTTGTTTTGTTAGATATTATCTAGCAGATAAAGTCTTGCTTATTGCCAGGTCTTCTCTGCTCTTCTGATTGCAATCTCATTTCACTTGTCCTTGGCATGTCGTGTTTGCTATGACCTCCAGCTTGTTAAATATTCAGCAGAAAGTTTATGGACTTTCCCATAACCTTGATTAAAAGCCTATTGGGAACCTGAATGCTGAAACAAGAACTTTATTTGAGAAGCAACTTGAGTGCTCCACACTGATTTCTGTTTCACTCATAGCACTTATAATCAGCAGTCACAGGCATAAATATGAGGCTAGAGGTAAAATATGGAGAGTCAATCTTTCCCTGTTTAATACTTATTGTATTATCATGCTAAATTAGGCTTTTATCGTACAACCTGAAAGAGGATAAGTTGGTTCTTCACAGATCATGGAGAAATCACTAATATGTTGCATCTTGTAACAAAATAGAAAAAAAAATTCCAATTACTATTCATTCTCAGGAATCCCAGTGATTTACAGAACTGAAGACTATCTACATATGTGGATCATTTTAATTCACCCACCACCTTTGGGGTAGGATTTTACTACCATTTTGAACACATCAATCACACTACACAAAAAGTTTTCAGATTGGAGGTGCTTAATGTGCTCTTGAGTTAGTTAGTTCTAAAAATTCACTGATAACAGGGGTTTTATAAGGCTACATGAGCAACAAGTTGTGAACAAAATTCCTCATTATATAGTACAATGAAACAAAAACTGAAGCCATTTCTTCACAATAATAAGATATAATAATACTTGGCACTTTTATAGAGATTTTCAACTCTGAAGAGCCTGGCAAGTGTTAATCAAACTTCACAACAGCCCGTAACACTCTACTTTTATTCTTCCCCAAATACACAATGAGGGTAATTGAGACACAAACGAGGTGATTGGTTCAAGGCTGCAAACTGATGTCGAAGAGACATTATTAGACTCAGGATTTTCTATCTCTGTCTCATGCCAGCCCATTAAACCACAATTCCTGAAACGAAATGAATTTCAAAATGTAAAAAAATGGAAAGTGCATTTTGTGTTTCATTAATGCCCTTTTATTTAATCTTATATGAATTGGGGTGATTTGGTATAAATACACACAAGCACACACTGAGATTATACCTAACTATAATATCTTTCTCTCTCACACACATACTACGCCCAGAATGTAAATTTAAGTATGCACGTAAGTCTTTGCAGGATCAGGGCATAAACACTGAACAGGTAAACAGTCCTACATATGCAGATCCACTGTGGAGTTCACTCAGCCTCCTGCTCTTTGCCCACAATTACAAAGTAGTGTGTATGTTTATTTTTACTTAAGTAATGTAAATTATGGTGGAAAAGTGTTAGCATCCACTGGTATTTGTCACTGAAGTATTTTCTCTCTCCATCAAGATATGGAATTTCCCCTCTTGAAAATCTCCCTGGCAAGTGGTCGAGAATGGATTCAGTTGCGAGCAGTTAGAGATAATATTTATAGAATTTGTCCCTATCTACACAGTTAGATAGATAGAGAATTATACACCCATATTACATATCTATATACACCTCTACCTCGATATAATGCTGTCCTCGGGAGCCAAAAAATCTTACCACGTTATAGGTGAAACCGTGTTATATCGAACTTGCTTTGATCCACCGGAGTGCGCGGTCCCCCCCCCCCCGAGCACTGCTTTACCACGTTATATCCGAATTTGTGTTATATCGTGTCGCGTTATATCGAGGTAGAGGTGTAGTTACAGACATATAGAGAGGATTTGAATAGACTGCCCTTTCCAACCTTAAATTACAGCAGCACTACCAGCAGTTCTATAATTTTACCTCTAAAGCAGATTTTCAATAAGCAATGCAGGAAATAAAAAAAGAAGCCAAACTGCATATAATTATTTTATACAGTTGTATTATAAATCCTTCCATTGACTCCCTCTAGAAATGTAACATTTTGTTTAATGATTTTTTAAATAATTTATTTATTTTGCTAAACAACTTTCCATTTCTGTAATAAAATCTGCCAAGTCTGTAACAGAGAGAACATGGAAAAATTAAAAGAAAAAAGAAAAAGGAAAAGGAATTCACTTGCAAAAGGCACAACTTGATGGAGCTCATTTACATAGAGACATTTCAGATGGAATAGCCAACCACTTGCATTCCATTACTACTTTCAATACTATTAAAACACAAAATACAACATTGTGTTTGATGGTATTTAGTCAGGTTAGAGTTTAACATTGCTGGCTGCTACAGATACAATGAAGCACCCACCAGATAGGTCTGTATTAAACAAAGAAAAGGGAGTGATGAATAAACTTAAGGTGGCCCGACGCTTCACACTACAAAACTCTGTTTTCAGGTGCTTTTAACTGTGCCAAATTAACATACTTGGGCTGAAATTTTCCATGCTGGGTGTCTGCCTCAAGCTCATTTTTTTTTAAAAAAAAATTCATTTAGAATGGTTCAGCCATTACTTGGAACGAGGTACAGGGAAAATACATTTTAAACCCATGTTAAAAAAAATGCCTACGGTCATTTAATTCAAAAGCTCTAGTGCCTCCATGCTTTGGAAAAGGGATTTAAAATTTCTCAGGGAGGTCTCACTGATGCAGTAACGTACCTTTTGGTGTTCTTGTGAAAAATTATCCAAATTTGGGTATGATATAAACCGCTGAAAAATACCAGTTCACACATGGTCAGTAGAGACTTATTAGAGATTGGCCCCTAAATCCTCCATAGATTCCATCTTCACTGAGAATGATCTAACTCTTCACACCTCCTGTCTACAAGTGGAATGCACATTCATAATCCCCCACAGCAACTGAACACTTCAATCCTTAGTGCTGCAGAGGCTAAGCAAGATTTCCCCCAGCAATTGCTCCTCCTGGTTGTCAGGGGCCACAGGAATGTTCCCCAAGTTGGCTCCCAGAAGTGTGGATGAGGAGGAGGAAGCTTAAGAATGTAAGAATGGCCATACTGGATCAGACCAAAGGCCCATCTAGCCCAGTGTCCTGTCTTCCGTCAGTGGCCAATGCCGGGTGCTCCAGAGGAAATGATCAGAACAGATAATCATCAAGTGATCCATCCCCTGTCGCCCATTCCCAGCTTCTGGCAAACAGAGGCTAAGGACACCATCCCTGTACATCCTGGCTAATAGCCACTGATGGACCTATCCTCCATGAAATTATCTAGTTCTTTTTTAACCCTGTTATAGTCTTGGCCTTCACAACATCCTCTGGCAAGGAGTTCCATAGGTTGACTGTGCGTTGTGTGAAAAAATACTTCCTTTTGTTTGTTTTAAACCTGCTGCCAATTAATTTCATTTGATGACCCCTAGTTCTTGTGTTATGAGGAGTAAATAACAGTTTTTTATTTACTTTCTCCACACCAATGATGATTTTATAGACCTCTATCATATCCCCCTGTAGCGGGGCAGTAACCCCGCTCCGGCCCTGAAAGGGTTAAAAGCCAGCCCTTGAAGAGGGCTGGGGCTGAGAGTCAATAAGAATAGGCTGATTGAGAAGGCAGACACAGCTGGGGGCATGCCCAATTAGGAGACAGCTGGCCCTATAAAAGGGCTGTGAGCCAGGAGCTGTGTCAGTCTCTCTCTAGCTCTTGGGAGAGAAGGACTTGGCTGCCTGGGAGCTCAGGGAACAGAACAGAACAGAACAGAACAGAACAGAACAGAACAGAACAGAACAGAACAGAACAGAACAGGGCTGGGGAAAGGCAAGAGGAGCTGGGGAGCTCCAGCTTGGTAAATCCCCAGGCTGCGGGCCTTGCTAAAGGCCAAAACAGGTATTGGGGTTGCAAAGGTGCAGCCCGGGGCTAGGCAAAGGCAGCAGGTCCAACCCCCCCCTCGTCAATGATGAGTGGTTTACAGACTGCAGTCTGCCCCAGTGAGCGGGGGGCTAGATGGTGGGTGAGAGGGTTGGGGGTTCCTGTGGGAGGGGAGACTGAGAGCATGGTGGGGTACTGCTGGGGCAGAACCCTGAGATAAAGGGCACTGGGGTCCAGGAGAGACACGGGGGCCTGAGGCAGGCGAGGAGCTGCTCTGTATGCTGGAGAGATAATTCCCAGGATAACCAGCAGGAGGCGCCACACCAGTGAGTCTCACTTTGCTACACCCCCCTTAGTCATCTCTTTTCCAAGCTGAAAAGTCCCAGTTTTATTAATCTCTCCTCACACAGAAGTCATTCCATGCTGCTAATCATTTTTGTTGCCCTTTTTTGAACCTTTTCCAATTCCAATATATCTTTTTTGAGATGGGGCAACCACATCAGCACGCAGTATTCAAGATGGGGGCATACCATGGATTTATAAAGAGGCAACATGATATTTTCTGTCTTATTATCTATCCCTTTCTTAATGATTTCCAACATTCTGTTCGCTTTTTTGACTGCCGCTGCATATTGAGTGGATGTTTTCAGAGAACTATTCACAATGACTGCAAGATCTTTTTCTTGAGTGGTAACAGCCAGTGTAGACCATCATTTTATATGTATAGTTGGGATTATGTTTTCCAATGTGCATTACTTTGTATTTATGAGAGACCTGACTTGACTACAGAGGGGTGAGGGATAGGGCAAGGATTTGGTAACTGGAGAAGAGTTAGGATGTGGGTTGGAAGCAGGAGCCAGAGGGGGTATGGGGCAAAGGCAGAAGACAAGAAAGGGAAAGGAATAAGGTGATGGGGGTCAAGGCCGGCTCTGGCTTTCTGGCCGCCCCAAGCAAAAAAAAA
>NW_020664482.1:33058960-33063709 GCF_002925995.2 Terrapene triunguis | reverse complement strand
AAAAAAAAAAAAAAAAACCCTGCGGCGCGGTGCGGCTGGATCCAGGGTGCAGGGGGACTCCCTGCCCTGCAGATGTGCCCCGGCTAGCGGGGGGAGGGGGAGGGAGCAGGGGGAGAGAGAGAAGGGGGGCGGCCAGGGCTTCAGCAGGGCGCTGCCACGCGGCCCCTCCCGCTGTGCCCCCTGCCGGGAGGGCTCCGCACTGCTCCGGTCAGCTGGGAGGGAAGGATGCGGGCTGCCCTGCCGGGCTTGCTGCAGGGCGCTCCCGTCCTCCACGCTGCTGCCCCCTACAGGGCGGCCGGAGCGGAATAACAAACAAAAAACAAAAAAACCAAAAACAAACAAAAAAAAAAGCAGCCGTGCCACCCTTGGATTGGGCAGAATGCCGCCTCCTACAAGCTGCCGCCCCAAGCACCAGCTTGCTCGGCTGGTGCCTGGAGCCGGCCCTGATGGGGGTGAGGGTAAAGAGCAGTGGAGGGGGAGCACTGGCAAGAAGAGGAGACGTAGTCAGCAGCAGACGGAGGAATGTTTAAGGAAGGAGACTGCTGTCTATTGAACTCCTACCTCATTTGTTGCAGAAGTCAGCAGGTGTGTAGTGAAGGAGACAGGGGACTGCAGTAAGATAACAGACTGTCTCAAGGATAAAGTAGTTGCATGCTGCCCTGCACAAATGGATTCTATATCTCTGCTCCTGCCCCAGAGTTCCTATAAAATTCTATTCAAGTGAGTTAAACCAAACTTTCTACAGGTGATTACTAATTGTATGTTCCTCATTTTCTAGGTGCCCAACTTAAGCCCCTGGTGTCTGCTTTGCGGAAGTCCTGAGCACTCACGGATGCAGCTGAAGTCAATGGGACCTGAGCTTTGAATGAATAAAGTACTACATAATGCTAAGTACTCTGAAAAATCAGCCCTATATCTTTCTCATTGGGCACCCAAAATTAGTGGACACACCTTAATCTCTCTATGCCTCAGGTCCCCATCTGAAAAATGAGGATAATCATAGACCCTCACTTCACAGTAGTGTTATGAAAATAAATTAATGTTTGCAAAGCACTCAGATTATAGTGATGAGCACCATAGACAAATCTATGGGGAAATTAACAATTCTCTATGTAGAGCAAAGCTTGAATAAATAAGGCATGGAGTCATATATTGAAAAATGAAAATAAAACAATTATTGAATAGCTGTTCATTCAATGAGCATCATCCATCTTGTGCACTGAATGAGGCAGGGGTCCTGTGGAAAAAACAATATGTGATCATGTAATTGAAGAGTGTATCGTAAAACATATATGCACAAGGGAGCAAAACAAAGGTTGCACAGGCCACCTTAACTCTGAAATTTCTGCTCTTTTGACTACTTGGCTTTGCAACCTTTATGTTTTTTTAAACTTTTAATGTAATAAAGGTATAATTCAGCCTTATTGTGGGGGCTATTATGTACCCTCAGCTCTTTGCTGAAATGAATGAATGTGAAATGAAAAGCCAAACAAAAACAAGTTTTATAACAAAGAAGGCACATTAGAAACACCTTTTCTTTTCAAAACTCTGTAAGAAGAAAGGCATCTGGCTTGGTAAACAGAAGCTGTCTGCCACTCAGTCCAATCACTAATGGTGTTGTTTGTTAAAGTAATGGAGTTATGCCATTAATTAAATACCAGCATACAGTGCAAATTTGCCACTGATTCAGACCGATACATTTTCCTTCCCCAAGTGGGCCAGTACTTATTCAAGTTTAAATTACTATTTTAATGAAAGACATCATGACACAAAAAGGAAATGCTGCAGTGCAGTGTGATGTTCTGGCAGAATGAAGCTACAATGCAATAACTCTAAGATATATATTGATTTGAGCTGTTCCCATAATAAACAGACTCTATTTGGTGGAAATTGTGGCTTTGAGGGGGTGAGAAGGCCCTTGTACACTAGCAGCAACTCCCAGACACTGCGACAGCACGTGCAATGTCTCTGTGAAATACATGGCCTTTACTACACCCTTTAGCAAATTGCAGTGTGGGCTACTCCCAAGGTGGACCAAATATTTGTTCTTCTGTCTCCTTGGTTTCTAATACTGCTGGTGGTGCTAGAGTCAGATAGTAGCTGGTAGGTGTCAGATGCTGTGGTGATGGGCACAGAGCGAAAACCTAGATAGGAATTCTCTATCCTACACAGAGAGAGAAATGGTCACTGTATGCCAAGAGCAGAAGAGCACCATAGAAGTGATTGTGAATGCAGGCCAAAGAGCTTTAACACTGAACTTTGTCTAAATATCATGGAGGTCTCAAAACAGAACAGAATCTTAAGTTATATGCTCTCCACATATCCACAATAGGCAGAATTGGGAATAGAATTTAAGCCTGCAGAAAAAAATATTTCTTTTGTGGCTTTAAGATGGACCCATGTCTTTGCCATGATATGTTTTTCTGTGTGCGGTCGATAGATTATTCCAGGAACATCTAAAAATGCCCATATTTTGAATACTCTGTTGTATAAACACAGTATTTAATTGCTCCCAGTGAGATTCTGTGTTCATAGAACATTCATTATCCCATCTTACCTACACTATTATTTTATAACAAAGGATGCACACTCATTAAACATATATTACTAGAACCACCCTGAATGAAGTAATTTTTTCTATTGCAGTGGACCATAAAATAACAAGCTGCCATAATCAACCAGTTTACAGTGTATGTGGATTATTCATATTTTCATGTACCATATTTAGAGAGACAACAGCCTATTAATTCAATTAAATTATTATTATTAATTTCCAAAATATAAAACTTGTGTTATTCCTTCTTAGAAATATTTTTGGTATTCAAAATTAACAGGCAGAAGACAGCAAATGTTCAATATTGAACTAGAGCAGGGGTCGGCAACCTTTGGCATGCGGCTCGCCAGAGTAAGCACCCTGGCGGGCCGGGCCAGTTTGTTTACCTGCCGCATCCGCAGGTTCGGCCGATCGCGGCTCCCACTGGCTGCGGTTTGCCGTCCCAAGCCAATGGGGGCGGCGGGAAGCAACGCAGGCCGAAGGATGTGCTGGCCGCAGCTTCCCGTTGCCCCCATTGGCCTGAAGCGGCGAACCGCGGTCAGTGGGAGCCGCAATCAGCCGAACCTGCGGACACGGCAGGTAAACAAACTGGCCCGGCCCGCCAGGGTACTTACCCTGGCGAGCCGCGTGCCAGAGGTTGCCGACCCATGACCTAGAGCATGGATGACCATATGAATTAATGGATCATCAACATTCATTAGTGTGCCTCTTATCACATAAGATGATGTGACCTGGACATGGGACATCATATTAAAAGTCAGGCATTATGTTAAGAATCAATTAAGAATGAATCTTCTTCTACAGACAAATACTGTACTTTTCTGTTTCTCACTAGGAACATGACTACATTGCTGTTAAACACCCACAGCTGGCCCATGTCAGCTGACTTGGGTCCGCGGGGCTCAGACTGAACGTCTATACAATTGCAGTGTAGACATTCCGGGCTGGAGCAATTATAGGCCCTGCAGCCTGATTCCTGAGCCAACCACAGGCGTTTAATTGCAGTGTAGACATGCCCTGAGGGACTGTTCCAAAATCCATTACAGTCATAGTGATGACTCCCATTGACTTCAATGGGCTTTAGTTCAGGTCCCAAAGGATTAAATCTTAAAGTAAACAAACAAAAAAGTGGATATTTCTGGGCTGATCAGCTTTAGTAGAAAATAAACAGTACAAACACTAAGTTTTTGTTATATTTGATACATTACTTTGTTATTATCCCACAGTAAAACCCTGGAGTATATCTCTAACTTAGAACAGAAAAGCGCCTTCAGTATAATGTAATACTATCTAATACAGAAAATAAACCAGTTAAAAATCACATGAACAACCCCTTAAGAGGCAATGAAAAGTATTATCTCCACAGCTATAGCATTTCTAGTTAATAGTTGCTGTTCACCTGCAAATCATGTATCCCACCAGAATCCACTAAATGATTTTATAGTATATTCCTTCCTTACATAATGAAAGAACCAAGCCTTTTTTTGTGTGTGTTACAGCAAATTTTTGATGTAGTTAACAACCATTTATATTTCAAGAATGTAACTTAAAGTTATAATGCTAGATTGCTGGTGTCCTATTACCATTTCTTAGTGCCTAGCACTGCTCTGTGAAACTTTAATTACAAACTCCAAATGCAAGAAACTTGTTTTGTTTCAAGTTTTGTTACCAACTCAATCTATATCCGATGAAATGTTAATGAACCTTTTGAGCAGATGTAGGCCCATTTTCAAGCAACTCTGGATCAATTTATTTTATTGTTTAATGTCCAAATTGTGCAAAACCTCAGATTTTGAAAGAGTCAGTAAAAGCTAGGTGAAAAACTCAGTGGTTTGATTGAGGTTTGCTTTGAATTTGTGTTTCAGGTCCAAGTGAACCTATACTGGGAACCTTCGGGGTGGAAATCCTTGCAGATCAAAAACTAGGGTTACCATTCGTCCGGATTCCCCCGGACATGTCCGGCTTTTTGAGCTAAAAATAGCATCCGGGGGGAATTTCTAAATGTCCGGACTCCCCCCCGCCATGCAGAGTGCGCGCGGCTAACAGGGCAGCCAGCCGGATGGTGCCACTTACATGGGGCTCCGACAGCCAGAGAGAGCCCCTCCTCCTCTCCCCTGCAGCAGAGATCACTCCCTCCCTGCATTCGCAGATCGCCTCCGGCAGTCTGGAGCTCCTCCCCCGCTCCCCAGAGTGCC
>NW_020664482.1:33008740-33058860 GCF_002925995.2 Terrapene triunguis | reverse complement strand
TTTTGGGCAGTCAGGGTACAGGTAGGGGGTAGGGTGCTGGGGGGCATTTGGGGGGGTCTTAGGAGGGGGCAGTTAGGGGACAAGGAACAGAGAGGCTTAGGTAGGAGGTGGGGTTCTGGAGGACAGTTAGGAGCAGGGATCCCAGGAGGGGGCAGTCAGGGGACAAGGAGCGGGAGGGGTAGGTGTTTGGGAGTTCGGGGGGGGGGATCGGAGCAGTCAGGGGACAGGGAGCAGAGGGGTTTAGATGGGTCGGGAGTTCTGGGGGGGGGCGGTCAGGGGGTGGGGAGTGGTTGGATGGGGGGGGGGAGTCCCAGGGGTCTGGCTGGGGGGGGGGGTGGGGATAAGGGTTGGGGGAGTCAGGGTACAGGTAGGGGGTAGAGTCCTAGGGGGCCAGTTAGGATGGGGGGAGGGTCTCAGGAGGGGGCAGTCAGGGGACAAGGCAGGGAGGCTTAGGTAGGGGGTGGAGTCCTGGGGGGCAGTTAGGGGCAGGGGTCCCAGGAGGGGGCAGTCAGGGGACAAGGAGCGGAGGGAGGGTTGGGGGTTCTGAGGGGGGGAGTGGGAGGGGCAGGGGCGGGGCTAGGGCAGGATGGGGCGGGGCTAGGGCAGGACAGGGGCGGGGCTAGGGCGGGGCTCCTCCCGTCCTCTTTTTTGCTTGCTGAAATATGGTAACCCTACAAAAACAGAAGAAAATATTTATGGAAGTCCCTGTGAGTCAAGGCAATTGTGTTTCACATACATCTGAGTACTGTGGTACTCCAGCTCTACACCCATGTAACTGGTGTAAAAGTGAAATGTCACAGTGCTCAAGCTACCCTTATGATCCTAACTCAGGACTGATCAAGTTAAACATGCGAAATAATTTTCTTCAGCACGAGGGATTGCAAATATTACAGCAGTATTGTGAGTATAACTAGTCAAATATTACACATATATATTCAGTAATATGAATCAAATTTGGCCTTCAGTTACAAAAGTGCAGCCCTATTAATTTTAATGGCATTGCACTTATGGGCAGAATATGATCTATATTACTGTACATACAATTTGTGTCATCTATTTTACATAGGCAATCTCTCCCTTCTCTCATACTGTGTGCATGTGTGTATAGAAAAATATAAAGCTGCAGTAATACAGGGCTTCTAGAGCAGGAGAAGATTATTGGCACCATTTAGGGATCATTGAGCCTTCCCTCATACAAAAATGATGTCTGTTTGCAGCCCATTTCTGTAGTTGCTTTTCAGAGTGCAGTAGTGGCTAGGGATCTGAGAGAATACAAATGAGACATTATCATTTGATCTACAGCATTCTCTTAAAATTGCAAATCTTCCAACAAGAACTCTCATGCATACCTAACACTATCTTCATTAGATAATTACTCATTATAAATCAGCAAAGGCTGTAGTCTGATACTCTGTTCAGCATTCCAGTTGCATGGAGGATTCTTGTGAAACTGGAGTTAAATATTGTTTAAAACAATTTTCATTGATCAAAAATCTGTGGTTGGGGGGGTTATTTAAGGATAGTATGTTGTGAAGCTCATAGGAAACTGCCTTTGTATCTTGCAGTAAATCAGTGTAAACTGCGTTATTATGAAGTTATTTGCAGAGGTATGCTGCACAATCTTGTATCTTAACAATCATTTCTTGGACCTAGAGATAACAGAGTGGTGAACAAGCTGGAACTGCAGTTGGGGACTGATATTGAGGTTAATGAGGCCTTTCATCCTTAGGACACTGGTTTGACTCCATCCCTGTAATGAGTGATGTTCCCTACCTAATTAGATACTATAGAAATGAGCCTGGTGGCAATGCTCCAGTTCACTATGGACATTAACAAGACCCAACACCATAAATAGCACTAAACTAGTAAACTTGTTTCAGGGCCCAAAGAGGCTCCACTAACACTTCGCCCCTAGAGATATACCCTAAGATCATTGCAGAGGCACCCATCGGCATGGGAAATGTGTATGGCTGCCTCTAATCTACCTGTTCTGTGGATAAATAGAGGTCTTCCACCTATGGGGCTATCAGCACCTCTCGTGAGCACTAAACTCACACAATTTATCTTTTTCATATTAAGAGATTAGGGTTTCTTGTGCAGATTACTGACCATTATGAAGAAGGCCTGCCTATGAGACGAGTTGCTTTTAAAGTCTATCTTGCTAAGTATAGAAGCATTATCGTCACGTACTTGGAGACACAAGGTGTCATGTGTTTTACAGGTAGAGCCACAAGTATATTGCAACGAGTCATCATTTTACCTAACAAAATTGCCTCATCTAAAAGTAAGCTACCGAATTTACAATGCACATTTAGCACTAGTCTGTGCAAAAGTAACTTCCTCCTGTTTTCTTAATTTTCTCACATACCTTAAGTGGTAGATATAGAGCAGATACCTATTCTGTGCAACTGTTTTCTTGGTCTGGGGTGTGCAAATACCAACAGTGGAATGAGCAGCAGGGTTTTGAAATTTATATGCAAAATATTTTCTGGGATAGAGGCAGTGAATGCAAATCTACTCTAGTTACCCAGTTCCATGGTAGGACTAGGGCAATAAGGAGGTACTTTTACTATGTGTGCCATTCTCAGTCACATTATCAGAAAATGGGTATTTTAGAAACAGATAGCACAACAATGAAAACAATAGTCATAGGAGGAATCACATTATCCACAACATGGTGGGGCTATGCATTTGTTTGTTTGTCTTTGGAAAAATTAAACTATTCTTCTATTGAACTTCTGGAGCTGAACCCTTAGCCCTCATTGCAGCTGCTCCACATGTTTAGACAGCACAAACTGCTGGAAATCTTCTCTACAGAGCAATCTAAGGATTTTTCCTTAACAAAGGAGAATCCTTGGATAGTGCAAAGCTGGTGTAGCCGGGTCTGTGCCATTTCTTTTGACACTTCCTAGAGCTCTGAGATGGATTCCATAAGCTATGGCATTTGATTAGACATTGGCAGGCACAATATTGATCTCCCTGAGGATTTCTTCTTTCCATCATAAAAATTTACAGCTGTAGCATTGGCCATCCTCCTTTTATAAACACTGAAGCAATTAATTAATTTAATTATTTTAGCAATACCTATCTCTTCCATCAATAAAATGTCCCCAGACATCTCTCAAAGCTCCTGGTTCCTCTTTCATACATATCTTGCTACTAATATATTGGAACAATTTATTAGTATCTTGACCTCTTGTTTCATATTTCTGTAATTCTCCTACTCAATTTTTTCCCTATACCTCATCACTTCCACTGTAGTTTTTTTGGTCTTGATATCGGATACCTTTCCATGTGCCTCTCTCACCCTTTCTTACCTTTTGCACTTCCTTGTTCATTTGCACTGACCCCTCTTTGCTTAGAATGTATTTACTGCAAAGTGGCAGCATAATCCTTCAGCATCCATTATTTTATCGTTGAACATACTCCATTTATCTCATTGTCCTTTTCCTCCCATTTTATTTATCCCATTTTATTCCTTTCAGCAGCTCTGGTTTTCTTCCAAACTTTTTTCTGATGAAGCAGAAAACCTGATTTTTCATCTTTCTGGTCCCACTTTAGGACCAGTGACCAATCCAACAGATTATCTTTTATCTCCATCTTCTGTACTACTCAAATTTAAAGTCAACTGTTATTTCATATGGAATTTATTTTTACATATGCATGGAGGCTGTCATGATCTATCTCTTGATGTTATACTTTCCATTTAATGACCAAATTCAGCTGCATCACCTGCTGCATCAGGGTATTTCCTAGTTTGTTTTAGCAGTTGTAATTGCAACCAGTAGTTGTAATAGTTTATGGCTCAATAGTTCTAATTATTAATAGTTCTATGGTTCTTTTAATTATTGTCATTCTCTCATCTGGCTGCTCTATTTAATCAATTGCCTATGGCACCTATCGGCTATCACCATAATCTAACCTCACTAATTTTGAGACATAGAGTTTTCCTATAGTGCCCATCACCATACTTCCCAAGTGCTGATTCTAGCCCACCTGTAGGACCTCACTTCTGTTATTTCTCAGATTTAGTTTGGAAATAAGACTTCTGCTGTTCTCACTGATTTCTATTCCTTTTAAATAGAGGCAGAGTACAGGGTTTGGAAGAAGCTGAGGATATGGCCAGAGAAGTAGGTGGGACCAGAGAAAATGGGAGCAAGGGAAAGGATTTGAGGAAGCAGAGACAGGTGAAAGGAGCAGCAAAAGATGAAGTTGATACACAAACCTTTAAAATCTGCTGTGTGCAAAATTTCTTTTTAGCAATGCATGCTGGTTCCTAGTCTACTTGCAAGCATAGTGCAGAAAGTGTTTCTGAGAACAGTGTTTTCCTGTTCCCTTAATCTTGTTTGCAGGACCTCCAATACACTTCTTTCTATCTATGACACTGAACCAATAGTACACACAAAAAATATTTCCCATCAACATCTGCCAGAAGCTCAAAAATCTGTGACAAAGTCGCTTCCTACCATGGATTGTAAGACACAACCAGCCATATGAGATGGAGAGTCAGAAGAATTGTACCATTATCTGCATTTCTAAATGAATTTATACAAGAATCATTGTAGCTTGTGCTACTACCAAATCACAAACATCTCTTTTAGCTTAAGTCCATTATACCTCAGACACATTTTCTTATAATATATAGAAATATTTGAAAAGGTAGAAAAATAATGTAGCAGAATAAACAGGGATAGCTCAGTGGTTTGAGCATTGGCCTGCTAAACCCAAGGTTGTGAGCTCAATCCTTGAGAGGGCCACTTAGGGATCTGGGGCAAAAATCAGTACCTGGTCCTGCTAGTGAAGGCAGGGGGCTGGACTTGATGACCTTTCAAGGTCCCTTCCAGTTCTAGGAGATAGGATATCTCCATTAATTAATTAAATTAAATAGAACAATTGGCCAATAACTCTCCACTCTCACTGGCTTTCGATACTAAAGTAGGAAATAAATTAAAGTGAGAACACACACACATGAATCAGAATTTTCCCAATTAAAGTACCCAGTTCACATGCATTGAAAGGTAAAAGAATACTTTCCCCTCGGTTCCTCCTGCTTGTTTCTAACTTTCCAACGCTGACCCTTCCCTGTCGGCGGCCCTGACTCACAGAAAAAACAGCTCATCAACTCTCACGCTGCTCCAAAATTGTTCTTTACCAGTGGCTGTATAATGGGTAGCGTAATAACTAGGTGTGCATAACAGACATTTGCTGACTCTGTTAGCTCATACTGCAGACAAGGTTCTCCAGTTCTAATTCTAATGTCTGCTGCCTCTCACTATTGATTCCCTTTCTAGAAATTACTAGCTTTGCTAAAAAATGTTCATGGCTGGTAACTGAAGATAATTCTCTCACTGGCACCCATGTTTAAAAAAAAAGGAATACAGACTTCCACATCACATAAATGATATAAAATAGGATGGTTGGGTGGTTGGTTCAAACAAATGTAATACAACAAAAGCAACACTGTTGTTACAGGTACATGTATCATAGCTTCTGTAGCAGAATAACTTTCTTGGCTAGAATTTAAATAAAATATTATTACATTAGTCCTCTTAATCTGGAGTTCCCTACACAGTAATTTATACATTTTTACACTTTCCCACAAGCACCTCCATGATGGGGGGCAAAAGCTAAGCAGATAACCAGAATAACAGGCATGAAGCTGAAACTTTAGTTCAGGATTTCAAGGCAAACCCCTTATTCTTACAGAATAGTTTTACTGGATTTTAATACCCTGACAGAGCCAATAGGACTTTCAAGTTTTTAAAATTGGAGACCTACCCTGAAAAAGAGACTTTGTGAAAATAGAACTGTGGGGTTCCATAACCCTTGTCTCATTTATTTCCATACTAAGGCTTGGTCTACACTAGTCTGCTATTTCAGAATTAGCCAAGTTAATTAAAAAAAAAAAAAAAAAGATTCCGTCCACACGACCAAACCGTTTTTTTTTTTAATTTAAAGGGCTCTTTAATTAGATTTCTGTACTCCACCTCGGCAAGTGGAGTAGCGCTTAAATCAAGATCGCAATCCCGGGTTAAAGGTATTGTGGATGCAATTCAACATTATTGCAGGGGAATGCTCCCTTGTGACCGCTCTGGACAACACTCTCAACTCCGATGCACTAGCCTGGTGGGCAGGAAAAGCCCCGGGAACTTTTGAATTTCATTTCCTGTTTGGTCACCATCAGCACAGGTGACCATCAGCACGGTCCACCATCACAGGCGACCATGCAGAGTCCACCATCACAAGAGATCATGCAGTCCCGGATTCGCAGACGAGCTCCAGCATGGTCCGAACGGGAAGTACTGGATCTCATTGCATATTGGGGAGACTAATCTGTTATGGCAGAACTATGTTCCAAAAAAAGGAACGCAAATACGTGCGCTAAAGTCTCCAGGGCCATGACAGAAAGAGGCTACTCCAGGGACACAGGAGCTCAGGCAAGTGTACCAAAAAGCCAGGGAGGCGAACGGGCGCTCTGGGTCACAGCCCCATACATTCCGCTTCTACCGTGAGCTGCATGCAATTATGTGGGGTGACGCCACCACGACCCCACCACTGTCCGTGGACACCTGCAGGGGGGGAGTTGCATGGAGCAAGGAGGAAGAGTCATTGGAGGACGAAGATGAGGAGGAGGAGGACAGTGCACAGGCAGCAAGTGGGGAATCCGTTTCCCCCCCAGCCAGGAACTATTCTTAACGCTGGAGCCAATAGCCTCCCCCCACTCCCAAGGCAAGCTCCTGGACCATGTCCCTGGAGAAGGCACTTCTGGTGAGTGAGAGCCAGATCGGAGCCAAGCAGTGGGGGGCGGAGGGGAAACCCAGCCACGCTGGGCTGTTCGTGTCTAGTTTAAAGGGCTCATCCCTGCTCAGAGCCTCATCAGAGCCACGCTGTGCGTGCGGAGGGGGGGGAGAGGGTGTTGTGTGAAGCGATCATCCCAGAGAGCCCACAGGCCCTCCTTTTATATGGCAAACCCACCAGGCATTGCTTGCTATGGGAAAGGGGGCCCAGAAGTTTGAAAGCATTGAAATGAATGTAGAAGAAGCAGAACCCCACGTGCCCCTAGGCTGCCTGCAAGCTGAATTCTGTTGCCCGGCCGTGTGTGATGGCTTACTTACACGAAAGTGTCCCCTTTGTTCTCTGAAATGTATCTTTTAAAATACTACCCTCCCTTTTTCTCCTTCCGCAGGTGCAAATGTTTCAACGCGGCCCCTATCTACCCAAATGTGTCTGGGGTATAATGGACTTAAACTGAAATAAATGGTTGTGATTTGGTAGCAGCACAAGCCACAATGATTCTTGTATAAATACATTTAGAAATGCAGATAATGGTACAATTCTTCTGACTCTTCTCTTCTTCTGACTCATCTCATATGGCTGGTTGTGTCTTACTATCTCAGTTCACGATGGCTGAAAAACGGCGGGGAATTGTTGCCTTCTTTAGCTTCCAGGGGAGCCCAGGACCGACAACATGGAAAAATTAGCTAGCAATGCAAGAGCGGGAGAGCAGAGTTTGCAGCAGAAGCTGTGCGGTTCAGTTCACGATGGCTGAAAAATGGTGGGGAATTGTTGCCTTCTGTAGCTTCCACGGGAGCCCAGGACAGACAACATGGAAAAATTAGCTAGTGCTGTGCTGCTCGGTTCACGGTAGCCGAAAAAAGGAGGGAAATGGTTAGATAAAAGAGTAGATAGAAAGATGAGAGGACATGCGAGTTGGATTCATAGTACCAGGAGACAGGCGGTGCACCGTACTGCACTGTCTGCTGGCAGTATGGCATTTGCTGTAGCTTTCACAGAGGGAGGAGCAAGTGACAGCACACACCCAGAAACACCCGCGAGAATGTTTTTCCCCCATCAGACACTGGGAGCTTAACCCAGAATTCCAATGGGCGGCAGGGACTGCAGGAACTGTGGGCTAGCTTCCCACAGTGCACCACTCCGACATTCGATGCTAGCCTTGGTACTGTGGATGCACTCCGCCAAATTCACGTGCTGTAGTGGGGACACACAACACCGAATGTATAAAATCACTTCCGAAAATTCAAATAGAATAAGTTCCAATTAATTTCGTACTGTAGACGTACCCCAAGTCATCTCAGTTTGCAAACAAAGCTGTGTGTTCTAATAGCCACCTTCACAAACTCATACTGGGCTCTGCCATCAAGGTAGGTTGTTTCTCTTTTTCTCTCTCTCTCTCTCTTCAAACTTGGTGGGATTAAGGCTCAGTCCAAACAGGATTCAAACTCTGACTGTCATGGAGTGCTGTTATTTCAAACTTGAAGCTTAGACCACTAAGGGTCATGTCAGGCTCTAATATGGAAATTGAGAACTTTACAGTCAGCAGCAAGTCACGAGAGAGATTAGTTTACAGACTCCCATACTACTGCCATTGCTCAGCAGGGCCCACAGCATATCCAATAGGTACAGATATGTCAACTTTATATAACTTGTTTACGAGTTGCTTCTCATTATATTAACTTCTTGTAAGCTTTACTGACCAAAATGGGCACAAAGTACTTATGAAGGAATCTCAGACCTTCCATTATAAATCCCTATACTGAGAAGATTCTGTAAGGAAAAAAAATCTGTTCATTTTTGGCATTTAAGGTTTTAGCTTTAAAAATTGAAGCTCTTTATTTAAAAAAAAAATATCTGGACATATTTAAATGCAACGGTTGCAAAAATGGATTAAGATATTTTAGTAGTTCATAGAAATAAGCACTGGCTTTAACTTAAAATGAAGTTGTGCAAGAAATTTAGTCTATGGTATAATTTGGTCTTAATTGCTTTCCATAGTTGGAAATATAAAATCTAGATTACTGAAGTTTTAAAATAGCTTCCTATGATAAAGAAGCAGAACATTCCAGAAAAAAACATTTTCATTTGGAGTAAGCTACATGTGCAATTCATAATGGTTATATTAAGTGATATGGCATATATATTAATCATAAAAAATATCAGATATGTATATGCTGTGCATTATTTTATACACACATATATATATACACAAACACACAGTGTAATACACACAGAGAGTAATGCTGCAGATGTACATAGTAGTTACAGCTAGTCAAACATAAAACCAAAAATCCAGAGTGAAATGAATTCCTTTGCCTCAGGAGCTTTCAATTTAAGGGGTCATATAGGCACAGTAGAGTAGAGACACTGGTTATGGTGTAGCTGGTGGACATTATAATTTTTTAGCTAGCACGGAACAGGTGGGAATTTTGAAGTGATCTGAAGAAGTGGGGTTTGTAGAAGATCATCTAGGAGGTTGTTCCAAGGATAGGTAGCAGTATGAAAGGCACTAAAAGGCACAAGAATGGGAGATGACAAACAGATCAATTCTAAAAGGTTATGGTTGTTCTCAATTCTCAGGCCCAAGGACAACTATAAAGAAAAGTATCTTGAGTGGAGCGTAAAAATGTAAGCCTCATAACCTCAAAGATGTGTGGTCTTTGTCTGGACTGGTGGGGTGGAAAAAAGGGTAGTGGCTCCTTAGGGGATGGAGGGGGGGATAGGTGGAGGGCATGGAAGGCGTCATCTGAGATGGTGGGCAGGCCAGTGAGGCTCAGGTAAGCCATTTGCGCCTGCACACTGGGGGAGGGTATATTAATCCAGTCCCTCCAGCCGGAGCCCCCTCTCATGCCTGGGTTAGCAGCTCCTACCCATTGGGACTATCAGAGGACCAGGTATTTCTGGTCTGCTGTAGCCAATGCTCTGGTCACCTTCTTTGGACCTGGGAAGGAATTTTTCCCTTGCTGACAGATTGGCTGGGGTGGGGTGGGTATTTTTGCCTTACCCACAGCAGCTCAGGGACCTGGTAGAGGTGAGTCATGAGGTTAGGTTCAAGTTGCTGCAGCTTAGCAGGTATCCAGTTCAGGTACCCATTGCACAGGGGGCCCAGTGTCCTGATAAACTGGAATTAGAAGTGGATTTGGAAGAAGGGATCCTCCTAAAGAAACAGGGGAATGGGACTGTGGCTTCTAATGTTAGATACAGTCCGGAGACAGCCACCTTTCCCCAACCCCTTAACCCTCATAAGAGGGGGAACAGAGTGTCCCGACAACAGCCTTGGGACCAGTTGTAGAGGGGTTGAGGGCTGATGGCAGCCCTCCATTAGGTGGAAATAATTACAGATGGGATGATGACCTGAACTATATGAGTTATTGCAAGAGAGTTGAGTTGAGTTAATAAAGTTGTAGGCAAATTAAACCACATTTCTTGTATCTTTTCTTTCTTCCCATGTGTCCAGAACAAAAGAACCAGGTTCAGAGATGTAAGTGGGAGCACAGTCATGTAGAACATTGAAGGTCAGGACCAGAGTCTAAACTGATTGTAGGTTAAAAAGAGAAGTCAGTGAAGAAATGTAAGGAAGGTGGAAATATGGTCAGAGTAAGAGAAGAGAAAGGACACCTGGCAATTTCATAGACCTCCACCACATTATCTGATCCTGGCAATTTGATGGTAAAATATGTAGCTTTTGCTACATATGCTAAGGAATATTTGTAGTGGTTCTGATGCATTTAAAAGTAAATTACCTACTGTAATATATGTGGACACAGCAGCAAATTGAGGACAGACATATGCATAGAATTAAATGCAGGGTGCAATTTTTATTAAACTTTTAGCACAAGGGAGGAACACTACCTGTCCATCACGCATACTCCCCTATACCAAAATCCCAGGTCTTTTACCTCTGGGAGCCATTCATTTTATTCTCTTAACCGCACTTGAATCTGGCCATGAGCTGCGACGAGTAAGCAACACCTCTCCAGCACTTCTGTTAGGCACTATGAACATTCCTATTTAACCCACTGTAGCTTGCAGATGCTGCGAGGAAGGCAACAAACTCCCTGGTCCTCTGCCAATTTGGCCCATGGGAGAAAAAAAATCCTTCCTGACCACCCTAAACCCTGATCAGCTAGCCCCGCAGCATGTGTCAGAATGGGTTCCCATTCCTAGTTCTGGTAGGTAGGTTGGGCTTCTGAAATGGAGCCAAGAGAGGCTCCACATGGCCCCTGAGCTAGGCTAAATCTTGGGAAATGGGGAATGCTGGACATTCAGAACCCCTTTCCCCCAGCTGGACAATGGGTGCCAGAGATTCCCATGGGAGGAGCTACCTATTGTCCCTTGGCAAGACCCTCCTTCCCTTGCTACTGGGACTGTCCCCCTTTCATCACCGATCCCCTCAATTTCCCCCACCCGTTGATGTGGGTGGGTGGCAAATACAAACATGTGCAGAAACCTACACCCGTACAGGCTGTTTCCAAGTCCAGATGACTCAAATACTTTATTTCATGGGTTTTACACAAAAAAAATAAAACAAAACATTTTTGGCACCATTCCATTAATAACTTTTTCTATTTTCTTTTCCCTAAAGAAAAAGGCAATGTACCTAATAAGCTGGAAGGCCATGCATTTGTTTATGAAACACAGTATTCAATCATGACAAAGCCACAATATTCAACATTCAAGTGGGCTCCATCCTTTAACAGCCAATGATACTTCATAAAATAGCTTTTTCTCTGTGGAGAGAATTCTGTTGATAGCATTTTCCTGTCTGCATTTCTTTTCCTCTGTTTTTGTTACAATAGACACCTGAATGAAAACAGGGTATTTATTATTCTGGAGTTCAGCGACTCTGCAAAACACAGTTTTCTGCTACATTAAAATTAATTCTTCTGTAAACAGTTATGTCATCAATAAGGATAATAATAAATTGAGTGAAGAATCAATCGGTGGAGTAAGTAATTACCTAAGCAATAAAGAATTTGATTCCACACAAATATCCTTAACAACAAGGAAAGGAAAATTATTAGCATATTTTATTTAGAAACAAATCTGCTGAGGCAATACTTGTTCTAAGCTCCTCACGAGGTACTAGCAGCTTTCGCTCACAACATTTTCTTCCTTTAGTGCAGCTTGAGTTGAAGGAAGAACATCAGATTTAACCTTGAAATTCCTGTCTTTACTGGTTTGTGCCATAACCTTATTAATTAAAGGCTTTTTTTTTTGTATTTAACATCTTACCTCAGAATGTAACATGACTATGTTATAGATTAGAGCACATTAACTGGAGGAAAGAAAATATGATGACCAAGAATCAGACAATTTCTGCCTGAAGCACTGTAAATACAGCTCCAGTTCCATCACGCTGGTAGATCTCCAGCTTATGGACCAGAAAATCCTCCACAGGAAACCCAGTATCTATTCTGTTCATGTGCTTATTTCTAACTTGCACATTATTATTGAAAGAGCATTTGGCTGGAGAATGGTATATTAGCCCCTGTTTCTCACAGTTTCCATAAAAAAGAGTAAAATACAGTTACAATGTATGCAGATTTACAATCCAAGAGAATTTTCTGAGCATCTTGCCGTAAAGCAAAGACATATAGGGCCAAAATCTACTCTGACTTGTCTCTCATGTAACCCAGTGGGATTGCAAGAATGGTAAAACAAGAAGCCAAAGGATTTTAATCCAACTGAACTACACTCACATACCAGGGATGATCATATGCACTGGGAGGCAGCATTGCCTAGTGGACAGAGCACTGGATTAGGATTTAGAAGATCTGGGTTCTATTCCTGGTTCTGCTACAGGCAGGTTGGGTGACCTTGGGCAAGTCACTGGCCTCACTCTGTGCCTCAGTTTTGTCATCTATAAAATGAAGAGTGCTTTGAAATCACCTGATTAAGAATGCTATATTATTTGTATTACCATAATACCTAGGAGCCTTAGTCATAGGACCTAGTTATTATGATTATTTCACATCACTTGGATAAGAGACTTTCAAAGAGCAGCTAGATTTTGGTGATGCTTGTACATGAATTAGTAATGGACTGAGACCACAGAATGATGCTACAGGACATTGTGTTGTTTGAGTCGCCATTTTTCTTATAAGCTATAAAGAATTTACTGATCACTTTCATTAAAAATCTCATGTCACATTCTATAGGCCTGTTAATCTGGGTGTCCCAATCAAAATTAACTTGGATAGCTACATTCTTCCTATCTAAACTCATCCTGCAATTTTTATTGGATACAATATTTTCCCTCACATCCTGCTGTAAAGTGTTATTGTGTGTTGGTAAGCTGCTATATTCACTCTAAATATGGTTGCAACTTTGTGGCAGGTGAGGTGATCTGTATATACAGAAGTTTCTTAAGTCTGCCAAACATTTCGGTCTCAGGATATTGATATGACCTTACAAGTATCATCTTTTCTCCTTCTTATGCATCTAGGATAGATGGAATTATACAGAATAGAAAATATTAGCATAATAATGGTATTATTTCCTAGTGACCACATTAGATGTTGCAGAGAATTAATCACTGAAGTAGATAATTAAGAGGACACTGACAGCTGACTATAAAGTGTGATAGAGTGCTAAGCAGTAGACATTTGCAGGCAGTATTTTATAAACATATGTCAAGGGTAACTCTGACCCCAAACTCAGTATTTACAAAATATTAATAAGGAACCAAGAGGTGGCGTAGTTCTTCTGATATTTTGATAACTTGTATGGTTCAAAGCTATTGCCTAGATTGTGCCTTTAGGCAGACCACTACCAAAGTATAGCCTTGGGAGACATGATGACTCAGACAACTTTCTGAGTTGCAATTCCTTCAGATAGTAATTAACTACTTCCAAAACAACAGCAGGAGCATGTTACCAAATCAAAATATTTTATTACCAAGATGTGGCCAGCTACCTCCTTGACAACTTTATTTATATGATTACTCTTGGGGGAATTCTGCATCACTGTGCATGTGCAGAATTCATGTCCCCCGCCAGATTTCTTTTGCTCCCTGCAGAAAAAAGACTTCAGACAGGGAAATAAAGGAAAGACATCCCGCCCCAGCACCACAGGCAGGTTGGTTTGGGTGCCCAGAGCAGCTGGTAGAGACGTAAATCACCACCTGAAGTGGGGTGGGCAGTGGTGCATGTGAGAGAGAGAGAGAGAGAGAGAGACTCTGTCCCTCTTGCTCGCTATTGCAGCATGCTTGGCGTGGAGGGGCAGGGCTTTGGGGTGTTTCTGAGAAGGTAGGTGTAGGGCAGGCTCTGTCCCCTCAGTCAGAGCAGAATGTAGCAGCCGGCCTGCTTAGTGAATTGTTCCCATTGTCTTTGTGAATTCTCCCAGGAATATAAAAAACAGGTGTAAAAGTTTTAAGGCTCCTTTACATTGCCAGAGTGGTGTAAAGGACAGTGTGGCCTTATAAATGCTTATGGTACTTTAGTGATTAGAACTGGTCTAAATTTTTGAACTAAAAAAATTCCCTATGAAAATGTGCTCTATGAACTGTTTGCTACTGCTCTTCCTGGAGATGTTCAGTAGTCAATATAAATTGTGAGTTTGGTTTCCCAGCCCTCATTTGCTCTTCAGTTGTCTATGATGTAACAATGAACATATAGATGCATATATTTGTTAACTAATAATGAGAAAGAAAGAAAGAAAGAAAGAAAGAAAGAAAGAAAGAAAGAAACCTAGCTACATTACTATTAGGCAAGGGGATTTACTCCAATGCTCCCCTCTCCCATTCTTCACCTATTGTGTTGTAGTTTAAATAAAGTACAGAAATAATTAAAACCAGAGTGATTATATTGTGTTATTTTGACAAATAGAATATGCAGAATTTTACAGAATTTTAAAATATTATGCACAGAATTTTTAATATTTTTGGTGCCGAATTTTTTTTGGCACAGAATTCCCCCAGGAATATTATGATATATCTCTTTCCCTTTCCCTGGCTCTCTCTGTCTGTCACAAAAACCTTACAGTGTTATAAGGACTATGATTGGAAAGTGCCTAACACAGGGTAAGCTCTAACAGAAACAAATACTACTTAAATAATCCTGAGGGTGTATCTCACTGCAGCACTGAAGTAAGGGTGGCAATACCATACCATGTCATCCTTACTTCTGCACTGCTACCTTCAGAGCTGGATGGCCCAGGAGTGGCAGCTGCTGAAGGTCCAGCTCTGCAAGCGAGAGCGCAGAAGGGTGGCAATACCATACCATGCCATCTTTACTTCTGTCCTGCTGCTGGCAGCAGCGCTGCCTTCAGAGCTGGGCTCACAGCCAGCAGCCACCACTCTCCTGCTGCCCAGCTCTGAAGGCAGCGCCGATGCCAGCAGCAGCACAGAAGTAAGGGTAGCAGTACCGCAACCCCCCTCCAATAACCTTGTGACTTCCCTTCCCGCAACTCCTTTTTGAGTCAGGACCCCTACAATTACAACACTGTGAAATTTCAGATTTAAATAGCTGAAATCATGAAATTTATGATTTTTAAAATCCTATGACTGTGAAATTGACCAAAATGGACCATGAATTTGGTAGGCCCCTCATCATGGTAGGGGTCTACTACAGACCACCTAACCAGGAAGAAGAGGTGGATGAGGTTTTTTTTAAACAACTAACAAAATCATCCAAAGCACAGGACTTGGTGGTGATGGGAGACTTCAACTACCTAGACATCTATTAGAAAAAATAACACAGCTGGGCACAGATTATCCAACAAGATTATCTTGGAATGTATTGGAGACAATTTTTTTTATTTCAGAAGGTGGAGAAAGCCACTAGGGGAGAAGCTGTTCTAGATTTGATTCTGACAGACAAGGAGGAACTGGTTGAGAATTTGAAAATGGAAGGCATCTTGGGTGAAAGTGACCATGAAATGATAGAGTTCATGATTCTAAGGAATGACAAGAGGAAAATGGCACAATAAAGAAAATGGACTGGAAGAAGGCAGACTTTAGCAAACTCAGTGAGCTGGTAGAGAAGATCCCATGGGAAGCAAGTCTAAGGGGGAAAACAGTACAAGAGAATTGGCAGTTTTTCAAAGAGACATTATTAAGGGAATGTAGCGGGGTGGTCACCCACTCCTGCCCTGAAGAGCTTGAAATCAGCCCTGGGAGAGGACTGAGACTGCAAGAGGGCTGCTGCTAGGAAAGCAGCAAGCCTTGGCTGATTGGGGAAACAGCCACAGCTGTGGCCAGGTCCCAATCAGGCCACAGCTGGCCTGTATAAAAAGGCCAGTGAGCCAGGAGCTGACACAGTCTCCCTCTAGCTTCTGAGAGGGAAGGACCTGGCTGCAGGGACCTGAGCAAAGTACTTGAGTGGAGCAGGGCTGGGGAAAGGCAGAGGAGCTGGGGAGTTCCAGCCTGGAAAGCCCCAGGCTGCAGCCTAGCAGAAGGCCAACGGATACTGGGGGTTGCAGAGGGCAGCCCAGGGGTAGGCAAAGGCAGCAGGTCCAAACCCAACCTTGCCGGTGATGAGTAGGCTGTTACTGCAGTCTGCCCCAGGGAGCGGGGGCTAGACGATGACTGGCAGTAGCCTTATACTGAGGTGAGGTGGGGATAGTGGGTGGGGTTCCCTGGGGAGGGGAGACCCTGAGAGAAAGGGGTTACTGCCAAGGGGTAGCACCCCAGATAACAGGGCACCGGGTCCGGGAGGGACACGGGGGCCAAGCGGCAGTGGGACACCGGCCTGCAGAGGGCACTCTGCACTGGAAAGAGTTAATTCCCTGAGATGACCAGCAGGAGGTGCCGCAGCAGTGAGTCTTGCACCTTTACAGGGAACAAGAGCAAACTATCCCACTCTGTAGGAAAGACAGGAAATATGGCAAGAGAGCACCCTGGCTTAACCAGGAGATTTTCAATGATCTGAAACTCAAAAGAGTCCTACAAAAAAGAGGAAACTAGGTCAAATTGCAAAGTATGAATATAAACAAACAAACACAAGGATGTAGGGATAAAATTAGAAAGGCCAAGGCACAAAATGAGATAACTAGAGAGAGACATAAAGGGTAACAAGAAAACAATCTACAAATACATTAGAAGCAAGGAGAAGACCAAGGACAGGGTAGGCCCGTTACTCAGTAAGGAGGGAAAAACAATACCAGAAAATGTGGAAATGGCAGAAGTATTAAATGACTTTTTTGTTTCAGTTTTCACCAAAATGTTTAGTAGCGATTAGACATCTCACATAGTGAACACCAGTGAAAATGAGATAGGATCTGAAGTTAAAATAGAGAAAGAACAAGTTACAAATTACTTAGACAAGTTAGATGTCTTCTAGTCGCATGGGCCTGATAAAATATATCCTAGAATACTCAAGGAGCTGACTGAGGAGATATCTGAGCCATTATCTTCAAAAAGTCATGGAAGACGGGAAAGATTCATGAGGACTGGAAAAGGGCAAATATAGTGCCAATCGATGAAAAGGGGAATAAGGACAACCTGGAGAATTACAGACCAGTCAGCTTAACTTCAGTACTGGAAAGGTAATGGAGATATAATTAAGCAATTAATTTGCAATCACCTAAAAGGTAATTAAGTGATCTGTATGGATGTCAGGAACAAATCGTGTCAAACCAACCTAATAGCTTTCTTTGGGGTAACAAGCCTTGTGGATGGGGGGAAGCAGTAGATGAGGTATATCTTGATTTTAGTAAGGCTTTTGAAACTGTCTCGCATGACCTTCTCATAAACAAACTAGAGAAATGCAACCTAGATGGAGCTACAATAAGGTGAGTGCATAACTATTTGGGAGAGTAGTTATCAGTGGCGCACAGTCAAGCTGGAAAGGCATATAATGTGGGATCCTACAGGGACCATTTGTGAGTCTGGTTTTATTCAATAACTTCATCAGTGATTTAGATAATGGCATAGAGACTACACTTATAAAGTTTGCGAATGATACGAAACTGGAAGGGGTTGCGAGTGCTTTGCAGGATAGGATTAAAATTCAAAATGATGTAGACAAACTGGAGAAATGGTCTGAAATAAGTAGTATGAAATTCAATAAGGACAAATGTAAAGTACTCCACTTAGGAAGGAACAATCACTTGCATGCATACAAAATGGGAAATGTCTGCTTAGGAAGGAGTATTGCAGAAAGGGATCTCGAGGTCATAGTGGATTACAAGCTAAATATGAGTCAAGAGTGTAACACTATCGCAAAAAAAGCTAACATCATTCTGGGATGTATTAGCAGAAGTGTTGTAAGAAAGACACAAGAAGTAATTCTTCCACTCTACTGTACACTGATAAGGCCTCAACTGGAGTATTGTGTCCACTTCTGGGTGCCACATTTCAGGATAGATGTGGACAAATTGGAGAAAGTCCAGAGAAGAGCAACAAAAATTATGAAAGCTCTAGAAAACATGACCTATGAGGGGAAAGATTGAGAAAACTGGGTTTGTTTAGTCTGGAGAAGAGAAGACTAAGAGGGGACATGATAACAGTTTTCAAGTACATAAAAGGTTGTTACAAGGAGGAGGGAGAAAAATTGTTCTCCTTAACCTCTGAGGATAGGACAAGAAGGAATGGACTTAAATTGAAGCAAGGAAGGTTCAGGTTGGGCATTAGGAAAAACTTCCTAACTGTGATTAAGCACTGGAATAAATTGCCTAGGGAGGTTGTGAAATCTCCATCATCGGAGGTTTTTAAGATCAGATTAGATGAGAACCTGTCAGGAATGGTCTAGATAATACTTGGTCCTGTCATGAGTGCAGGGGATTGGACTAGATGACCTCTCGAGGTCCCTACCAGTCCTACAATTCTATTTTGATTTGATGATGTGTTGAGTTACACTACAGCATATATGCAAATAGCTGCCAATGTGATTGATCTACTATCCTGGCATAACAGATTTGCTATGATTGCTACATGAAACGAAAGCAAAAGCAAGTGAAGTGATGTCCGAAGCCTTGCAGATTAATACAGCACCTGCTATTACTGCACATCAATGTCACTTGCAGTGGAGAATTATTAATGCTTTGTTTATATTCCAAAATAAAGGGCTTCAGTCAGGATCAGGGCCATATGCGCTTGGAACTGTACTAAAATAGTCCCTATACCAAGAATTTAAAATAAAACACAGCAAATGGGTGTACACAAATAATCATATATATTGTGGGAATGAGGATGGTTAGAACATACATGGTTAGAACTAGCTAATGCACACAATTAGAATTTCACTCGTCATGTCAAAATCATTGAATTTCACAGGATTAGAGTGCAAATTATAAATAAGCACAGGTCCTTCTGTTCTCTTCAAAAAGGTTGTTGACTCTCCAAGTTGGTTTGCACCAAGGCCTGAGTACCAAGATTTTGATGAAACACAAATCTAATGAAAGTTTAATTGTGAATAGTTCGCACAGTTCTCTCAAGATTAATTCACACAATGGAATTTTCCCTACTCAAAAGGATATTGAATCTGGAGATAAAATCAGGGCACTGCATTAGCCAAATCAATAAGCTGACCTGGTAAGGCAAACCCTATGGTTATTTTGATATGGGACTTGACTCAAGGCCTATTGAAGTCAATGTGATTGATTTTAATTGATTCCTGTTGATTTAAATGGGCATTGGATCAAGCCCACGATGTGTTGGAAATTCACAAAATGCAGATTAGGATAGCAATTTCTCCAGTATAATTTGTTTTTTTTTTCAAAGTAGAGAGGAGAAATAGATTAAAGTAATTCCAAGAGGGAAGAGGAATACAAAGATATTTCATTTACCTAGCAATACATAGAAGAAGCTAGAAAAAAGGGCTTTTGAGACAAAACCCATAATTGTTTCTCTTGGTTAGCTCCATATATATGTTTAATCACACCCTATTTCTCTACTTCAGTTAAATTCAGTGGGAGGGAAGTCCATTAGAGAGATAAATTAAGAAATGAAAATGTTAAACCAGAATCACATACTTACTCATACAAGGACAAAAATCACTAGGATTATTGATTAAAAGCACTTTTACTCAGCAAAACACTGCCACTTCAAGCCCATTGTCTTTTGGGAATCTTCAGCATTCAATAAAGATGTAAATTAACAAACTGCAGAATTCTTGTTAAGACAGATTGTCTATAGTTATCCATTATTAAATGAATGTCTTGATATGTTTACTAGTTACAGTGAATTCAGTAGATGCAAGTAATTATGAAGTGTCTAACTAAACTGAACGATCAAAAGGTATCAACAGAATTTTGGCATATTGAGGAAATTCTTCCAAATTAAGAAACATTTCAGACCTTACTTCTTCTTCTTTCCTTTTTTTAAGAAAATTAGGGAACTGAATGTTACCAATGACTAATATTTCACCTGGACAGAAGTTACCCTTAGTACTGCTGGTTATCTTGACTTGTGAAAGAATATAAGAGGAACAAGTGGCAAAAACGATATTTTTTTATGCTCAAAGATAAGTGAGAAGCGAGAGTTTAAGATAAAATAAGTAGATGATAGACAGTAGAAGGTCATAAAATGAATTGCTTCGTGGCTCATAAATAATAGAAACATAAATGTCATATGAACTTTATTTTATGGTGTAGGTGGCCTAATAAAAAATTAGAAGCAAAGAAAGGCTTATTGTGAAGAGAAGGCCACCTATTCTCTGTCACTGAAGGCAGTTATTCAAGCTCAGTGACATTCCAGACCTTGTGACATCAGCTTTCAATTGGTAGCGGGTGCCAGGTTCTCAGCTCTTGTCATTTTCAAACAGAATGGACAAGATAAGGGATTGCTTTACTCAGAGTGGCCTGCTTCTCAGTGATAAACCTCTATCTAATCCATACTAGATTTAAGATACCTAAGATACACTCATCTTCAAGGCTGTCACCAGAATGGAACTCTATCAGCGACTTCAACTTTCATACATTACAGACACACTTTCCATTTTGATCTATGCCCTTTGTGACTTTTCAGGTTATTGCTAGCATCCAGCCCTTGATGCCCTCTCAAACACAGGCTGCCCTGAATTAGTTTCCATTTACCCAACCAAAGTCCAATGCCTTTATTTACTGTAAATATGACAGTTAGTCACAGAAAAGGACTTTGAAAATACAGAGGGAAGAAATGTGTTCTCTTCCCACCTCCTCCCCAGACTGCTTGCTAGAGTGATGTATTTTAAAACTTTCATAAACCTCAAACAGAAAAATAGGATTTTCCAAAATCATGTCAGTTTAAGTGATAACATGAATGCATATCACAGAGCATCTGCTACTAAATCACTGTTTATAGCTGCCAAGGCTCATTTATTATACAAACTACTATCAAGTGTGCCGTCTTCTCTCTCAGGTAATGGCAGATTTCTGAACTCTAGGGTGAATTCATTCTTTCTATCTATTTATACACATGATATTTGTATTATTTACATTTCACATTAGGGAATAAAGTGAGCAGGTATTCAGAGACACAAAGTTAATGCCTGAAATGATCTGTCTTATCCCAGTATGCGGTCCAGGAAATGCAGAAGAAAGTAGAGGCATACTTTAGAAGAACAGCAGCAATGTGATAAAATTTTCCAACTGATTTTCTATGAAAAGCAGACTGTGCATCAAGGGGAGTACGTGTGTGTACTTTTATCTTTCCAGAATAATGCAAAATGCATTCAGAATGTTGAGGCATTACTAAACTCTTAATGTCAATAATTAAATGTTTGAAATTTCTTTAAAAAACCCACTCTGATTCTGAATGCTGCTTACGCACACATCTCCAGCTCTTATAAGCCCAGAATTTTCAAAAGTGACTAGTGATTTTGAGTCTCCATTTTGGGGCACCAAATAGAGTCACCTTAGCTTGATTTTCTAGAGTGAAAGCGCTCAGCATTGTTGCAAAATCATGTCCCTTTAATGAGGCTCAGAGTGGGCACCCAAAATTATACAGTCACTTCTGAAAAGCTTGTCTGTTACCTCTTAGGTACTTAGAGAAGGGCTTCATATTTCAAGCACACGAGTAGCACTACAATGTAATGAAAGTCAAAAACAAACTTAGTCACAATGCACAGAACTGGATTTGGTTTGGAAAACAAAGGGCCAAACCAGGTTTTAATATTTAAAACTAAAACTACAGTTGTGTTTAATCCATGTCCTATTCATTCAAACCTGTGCAGTTTGAGAAATTATGATTAATGTTTCCAGTTTTCATCATTTTTAAAAGTTATGGCTCTATTCAATCTCAAATATCATGAGGGCCTGGTAACCTGCTAGGACTCCGCAAGCCTTCCAGGTTATACTGCCATGCAGGCTCTAGCCTATTTCTTTTGTCACACAAATAGGAAAGGTATTTTAAAGGGGACATGTGGCTGAAAAATGACACTCTGCTGGCTGTGCTCAGAAATCACAAGGAGGTGGTTGACCAAAGGGTGAGGGGAGAGTCACAAGTTAGCCCATTCTACCCTACGTTTTAGAACCCCCAACATCCCCAGCTGCCAAATTTTCTCCACGGTCCCTTTTGAAGTTCATCTCACCACGTAGACCCCACTCTAATAATCAAATCTGAAACTCGGAGGTTTCACAAGGATTTATTTGGTTTTCTTCATCATAGGTTTGTACAAATCCCCCAACCACACACGTAGTTTAAAATCTCAAAGCAAAACTCAGTCAGAACTGCTGAGTTCCTCCTGGTTTCATATCCAAGTTATGTGTACACACACATTTCACGTGATTTCAGTTCCAAACTATATGCTGGTGGTGTTCACCCAAAACAGGCCCTGGCTTTCTCAACTATTTGCATTTCTTTCAAAAACAGCTTGAGTTTTCAATTGTAACGAAAACTGAAGCCAAAGGTTTCTCACGCTTATTTAAGTTTTCTTGGGAGTTCTAGCTAAAACCTCCCAACAATTTTAGACATTCAAAGTCCCACCCTACCTAGGACTATAATAAGAAAGTTTCCCCAGCATTCCTTTTCAAAATCATCCTAAATCAAGCTACCTTGTTTTCAGGTCACCTGTAGGACATTTCTGATCAATCAGTCACATCAATTACACCAACCAAAAGCAGAGGAGGAGGTTGAGGCATTACAAGTGATGAAATATCCTTTGTTCACAAAATATTTCATAACTGACTTCTTGTAATTCATGACAGTTTTTATTGGACAAATATGCTATTCATACACAGTAATTTTCTCCTGTGATTTGAGATGAGATTCTGTCAGAGACCTTTTCGACTTACCTTATCCAGAACACATCTTATCCACATAGTTCTGAGAGAACACTTCATCCAGTTCTCTGGGATCCACAAACTCAGTTTGACGGCATCTCATCATTCAGGTTAATTTATTAGGCAGGTAACAGCTCTGTGCCCATGCTGGCCAGGCACAGAAAAAGGGGGGTTTAGGTACAGGGTGATACCATTCTTCCAAATCATGTCACGCACTGCACAGTTAATAGCTAGGAAAAATGTGTATAAACATCTATACTTCTCGAATCTAGTTGGTTTGGACATCATACCAACCATGTAAGGATAAGTTGCATTGCAGATTGTGTAATGACCGATCACTTATGTCCTCATCTTACCTATATTTCAAGCTTATCAGTTCAGGGTGTTCCCACATATCTTAAGTAGCCTAAAAACATCTTCAGCTCACAACCTGTCACACCTTTGTTTACAGTTTAACCTTGCATTCAAATCTAGCCATATACATGTTTACCCATGCCCAGCCAGATCTACGACTACAATTTGCAGTTTAGAAAGGAACAGCTAAAATATTTTGAGAATCCAATTTAGCTTTCAGCTGTATAACCCTTAGTGCGCTTAAATGTGCACAATCAAGGTATAAAGTTACATTATTAAGCTAGTAACAAAGGATATATGCATTTAAATGAAGATGTTCAACCTACCCTGATTTTGATTTTCACCAATTTCCCACCTTTTAAATCAAATATCCAACTACTGATTACCCTTAGTGTTTCGTATATATATGATTCATGGCAGCAGTCTCAGCAGGTCATCAAAAAGGTTGGCATTTCTCAAAGTAGTACAGTACAGTATTCAGCCTTTACATTCTCTCACCTACGTACAGGCTAATTAGATTAAAGGTAGAAGATCAATCAAACTGTACTAGCTCAGAAAGATTAATTACTTCAGCACTCTGTGAATTAATTATTAGTGTACAGCCATGGGGATAGGCAAACCCAATATAGTAAAAGGAGAGGGAATCAGACAGACAGATGTGGCAGGCTGGGACATATTTCAGCCTGAGATTTATTATCTTTAAATTACTAATGACAGCATTTCCACCTTTGTCTCAAATACAGCACTTTATTAGACCTAAATGCTATGGCAACTCAATAACTTCTCAATAACATAAAGACAAATGTCAATGTTGCATTTCAAAAGTGGTTGTAGAATTAAAATGGGAGGGAGGAGAGGAATGATTTGTGGAAAAAAATAAAACTACAATCTTTTGGTTGGTTGTTAAATGCTGTTTCACATCAGTTCTTCATTATCCTGATACTGCATGCCAAATGCTACTCCGACTGTAACGCTGTCACATCTGATGATTCTGAATTTGAAATGAATATTTACAATGAAGCATTTTCTCAAAATCCAGACTTGTCAGGACTTTTTAAAACAGTGTGAATTAGTGAGTTGATTACATTCTCTCTCCATCTAATCTATTCTACCTAGGTATCTGATTTCTCCTCAGATTCGTATCATATTCATTCCTTCAACACCAGTTCCCCACCCTACTGATCTGGGGAATTATTTGCACACCCATTTTCTAAGTACTCTGATTTGTGTTCTCTCTCTTCCTATGTTTTGCCACACATTGACATGATTGTTAAACTGGTAAACTGACTTTCACTGCAATCTAGAAATAATTATCACCACTGCCAAATATGCAGCCACTGTAAATCTATGACAAGGTAATGGTGGCCAGTGTTTACTACCATGGTACAGTAACAAGGTGGTAATCCAATGATAAAACAATTATTGTATTCTGGTGGGCAAATCTCAAAAGCTGACTCATAAAGCTCAAAGCTAGCAGCTGATAAAGCGTTGCAGGTTAGAGAAAGCTTGAGTTTTTGTGGCCTCTTTAATTTGATGCTTGATCCTCACAGCAAACATACTTCTCAAGTGAGTGTGCCCTCAGACAAACTCCACCCAGGTATCTGTAAGGGGTGACAGTCATGCACTTTACTGTAAAAGACTTTGCATTATTTGGAAGCTGGACCTTTGTCCAGAGTTACAGTAGTGGAGAACAAAACAGGCTAAACACTTTACACTGGCCAGAAGAATAAAACACAAAGAGGCCAGCTGGTCTCTGGGAAAAATCCACCAAACCAAAAAATCCACCCAAGACCAATTGCTCGGCTCAACAGGATCCTCAAACAAGAATTCATTAACTACAGAAAAAAACTAACAACTAAGTATAGCTACAAAAAGAACAAACTTTGATTGAGCAGAGGTTCCACAGCTGTGGGACCCAGAGGAAAGAGACACACTAAGGGATGGTTGGGGTACAGGCTCTTACATGCTCAGGGATTCTAGGAGACTTCACAATGTTAACCGTTTCCAGTGCTATCAAAAGTTCCATGGCTCACAAGCAGCAACATGAATCTAACCACTGGGGACCTGCAGACAGATGGTCAATTCAGTAATGGTTGGGATTCTGATATTTACGGTATCTACATCTCTTGAGAATCTAGGAAATGAAAGATTTCTGATGCTTCCTGTTTTCACTTTGAGCATGTGTCCTGAGAACAGTCTCACTCACAGTATTTCTACTCCTGCTTCTGATCCAAGTCAGAACTGAGGGCCATGACAATGGCAAATTCTGGGGAAAGTTGGACAAACTTTTTTAACCCTGAAAATAAATGTGTATAGTTTGAGAATGAGTTGGTTAATATTTCATTCACATGGATTCATCTTTCCCTAATTACAATGGAATCATCCCCACCTATTCGTGACAAAAATTTAAAAAATGATAGGACAATTCTTACTGTCTCCTTATTGCCCATATCTTAGGTCAGATTATATTTTAGGATGAAGAATCTGAAACAGAAACACTCCTTGTCCATCAGTAGGGTGAGCAATGACTGATACTTTATCAGTATTTTGGGGGGGGGAAATGGAAGATCTTTTCTAAAAAAGAGCACATTCCTGTTGGGATACACCAGAGACTCTCTGTTCAGCAGGGGGACAAGAGACCACCCAACACCATCCACAATCTCTTATCTCAGCATGAGGGCTGCTGTCCAACTGCGAGGACAGTTTTTCTTACAATGTCAAAATAACATATTTCAGCAGCAAGAGTGTTTCTAAGCATCAGACAAGGCAGCATGGGAAGAAATGTGGCCATTTTCTCTTATGGAGAGACAATTCACATTGATTGTTTCCTTTCAGTTGGAGACGAAGAGTTTCTTCTGCAAAACTACATCAGATGGATTATACAATCCTGTCACTAATTATTTTGGTGGGTGCCAGGTAACACTTGCAATAGCTAAGGTTGCAAACCAGTTACCATTATTAATCCCTGTGTTCACAAGCTAATTTTATGAAACATTCATCCTTTCAGCTAATATTTTCTGTGGTAGGCGTTCACTCTACTGGTGGGATTTTGGGGGAGGGACTAGTGGTATGGGTGGTATATGAGCAAATCCTTCCTTCAGCTGCTTGTGCGTTAAAGAAGAATGGGGGGGGAAATACAATTTTTCTACTGTAGAAAAAAAGAAAAATCTAACCAAATTGTTTTGACAAGGCTAAAGAAAAACTGGATGAAGTTTGAAACTTGACACAGAGGGGATTTATACTGAGTTGTAGCACATCTGCTTGCTTAAAGGGATAGCGAAAAGTATAAGCAACTGAAAATAAAATAGCTGTTAAGCATGCTCAGAACTTAGCTTAGGGTGATCATATGTCCCATTTTGGCCAGGACAGCCCCTTTTTTAAGCCATGTCCAGGCCATCCCAACTTTTTTGGTAAAACTGTGCATTTGTCCCATTTGTTCTTGCCAGTTGATCATCAGTTGGCAAGAGCAAACTGGACAAATGCCGTTTTTCAAAAAAAAGTGGTGTGCGACCCGTAGTGGGGTTCAGAGGAACGTGTGGGAAAAGAACAGCAACATCAGCCCCGCTCGAAAGAGCAGCTCAGGCCGGCCCTGTGCAGAGGGGATTGGACCGGCCCTTAGGGGGGAAGGGGAGGCTTGACCCAGCCCCACATAGGTGGGAGGCAGGGACAGCTCAAGCCATCTGTGCAGGGGCAATAGGCGGACTTCGGGCCAGCCATGGGGTGTCCCATTTTCCCTTTGGGAAAATATGGTCACAATAACATAGCTGCTAAAATTCACAGCTGTGCCTAACACATATCTTCTCCCACAACTCCCTCTCTGATGTCACTGTTTATTTCCCCTAACTGGCATGACCAGAGCAGAGAGAGGAGCTGCTAGCACAATTTGCCTAAGGAACATTGTTACTGTCTTCTAAGAGCTGCCCGCACAGGCAATCCTTTTCTTGTTGTCTTCTGCTTCATGAGTTTGTTTGTTGCTCTTTTTAAACAAAAGAAATTAAATAGAAAAGACTGTATTAATATGCAGGTGAGCTTTCATGATTAAAATCAGAGGAAAAGCAAAAGAAAGGGTTTCAGAAGCAACACTAACTCAGCTGTGTTACACCTACCTTCTGGAAGAATTTTCTAGTTAAACACACACAGCATAATGAGAGCAGGAGTTGGTAGCAATCTACTTTTAGGGTTACTAACACTTTCCATTATAAAAGATCCTTGCTTTAACACCTTCCATTGTTTGCAGCAGGCTTTTGAAATTCAGCAGGTAGAAAGCTTTGAAGCTAATGTGCCATGAAATTTAGCTGAGTTACAAACTGCTAAAAATCACCATATTTCCCTTCTCTGGCTAGTGTTCCTCTGGAAATTTTAATCAGCAGTACCAAAATAGCATAGCATTTTAAAGAGTCGGGCCCAGACCCATGTCATAGCCAAAAGAGCAGCATCATCATCACAACAGTACCAGGTTGTTGCCAGAACAGCTGTAGCAGAAGGGTGAGGGAGCCAGGGTGGGCTCTCCTGCCCATGACCTGGTACACAGCCCCAGCATCCCAACCTCACCTCTGGGGGCATGATAAGTAAGTTAACTTTGTCATTTCCTGACTTTAAGTGTGAGTTCTTAACATTGAATTAACATTGTTTCCTTCATTTAATAGATTTAAAATCAAATTTGTTCTCTTTAAATATATTACATTTCTTCCTTACAATTAGATTCACAACTAAAGACATGTTTCTGCTGAACTGATGTGGGAGTCAAAAAGGGAAAGATTTTTTTTTTCTGAACAGCTTACTATTTTAGGTAATTTATTACCAGAAAAAGCAACAGATTGGGCATGCAATATATTTAAATGAAAACTGAAAAAGAAGTTGCATAAGTTAGTTTTGTTGCTTAAGGATAACATTAACTTCCTCTAACAGTTTACATGCCTGTTTACGCTGCTATTGACTAACACAACAGAGTTTATTGGCATCTGCTCTGCATTCCGATGCATTATACAGCACCTGTACTGTATGTTTCTCCAGAGCTCCTTCTTGAGTGAAAAATTATACCAACAAAAGTCAAAGAGCTTTAACTAACACTTCTCCAATTTTTAAAAATATATATCTAACTATTTTTAAAAGGACACTGAAAAGGTGTTTTTCTCAACATTTTATTCTTATATCACTTCCCTCCTTCCCCCCTGCCAAGAAATCTGAAACCAAAAACAATTTCTTACCAATATTTGTTTTCTTCGATCACATGCTCATACTAGTTTAATTATTTTAGGGTTCCTCATAACTCTTGTGCTGGTGGCATTGTTTTCTTAGGGGGGGGGGAAAGGGAGAAAAAAAGAAAAACAAAACACTCCCTCTAATTTTGAGGGGTGAGTTGGGGAGTTTCGCATCTCCAATATTTTCCAGCTATAGTTACTCTTAAGAGGATCTTTTGTTTCTTTCAGTGATTTGCAATAGTCATTTTGTTGTAGCTAGTAAGTTTGGTATTAATTCTGTTTCAATTGATATTGTTGATATTTCGGAAGAAAGCCCAATATTAGGACCAATGGATCAATTGATAAATTATAATTGGTAATGTCTTTCAGTGCTTATTTGTTTTAAAAGTTTCCATTTTAGGACGGGGATTCCAAATATTAAGGTAACCCTCATGCCCATGTTGTTTAATAGTTATCTTTCTATAGGAGATTAAATTATTATTTAAGAATAAATTTCTTAAAACGAAAAGCTCCGAAGAGCAACACTTAGGAGAAGCAAGAGTAAGCAAATGCTTGTGGGTATAACCCTGTTTGATGGGACATTTGTCACCTTTGATAGGACTCTTAATAAGTTCTGGGTCAGTTCTAGCTGAGTAGTTTTATTAAAGGCTTTTCACATTCACAGTGTATAGCCCTGCTCTGCAAGTCCAGGTAAAACTGCATTCAGGCAATTTGAAGAATAACCTGAAGCCCAATATTCAGATCAATGTTTCAGATTAAGAAAGTTCCAATACTATAGAGAGGTCTTGAGAAGGAATAACAGCCATGCTCCTCATTTTATAGTAGTCTAAGCCACCTCCTATACTTGCGCTTCATTTTACTTCATATTCTTATTTTTTACATTAGCCATATGTCTGTTCCTGAAACAAACTGAGCTGAGATTGCTTCAACTTCATCAGGCCATTCTGAATTAGACCAAAAATTAAACTTGTTTGGTGGAGGAAATCAGCATTTCCACATGGTGGCTTTCGAGCGTGGAAGGAGAAACTAAAGCTAAATGCCCAGATATTAAACAAGAAATATCTTGGGAAACTTTCTGTACATGTGACAAATTTAGCCAACAAAGTACTAAATTCTTGGACAGCAAGTTTAACATATTAATTGGTCAACAAGGTATTTCTGCTCCTCCCAACTCCACTGTGTACAAGTTAACTTACAGCAATGAGCAATTTCAATGAAAAATATGCCAACATTTTTCCCACAACGGTACTGTACTTTGATATTTTCTGTTGTGTAAATGCACAGGGGTCAGATCTGTTTAAATGTAGTTGAATTGCCTGCTGCTAGGTATTTGCATCAGATACATGCCATAACATTAATAGTTAGAAGATCCACAAGCAGCTGTGATCTTCAGATCAAAGGGGTGATGCCACACTGCATCAATTGTATATGGTAGTTAGGTTATCAAAAAAAGGATAAAAGTTAGAGGAGAACACATCTTCACACTACAGAAACACTAATTTTTTTTGGTATCAAGTTTAAAACCGAGCTGTCAGATAATTAGTCATTTCTGAAACAGGTGACTAAACTTTCTGCAAATTTCACACTCAAAAAGACATCAGGTGTCTGCTCAGTCTCTGCATAGTGAGATGTGTCAATGGCATTCAGTTGTCAGTGTGGATATTATTAGACTCAAACTGACATTTCAGAGGCTTCCTAAGTGATCCATTTTTCTTTTGATCTAAAGCTGTAGAAATTGGGTTCAAAAAAGAGCAACAGCTCCAAACCTGAGCCTCATTTTAAGTGGCAAAAGCAGCATCAGTTCACTTTTGCCTAATGCAGTGACTTCTCTTGCATCAATTTTACTCTGATGTCCTTTGCAGTCAAGTCAAGGCTAAGAGTGCACCATACGTACCTATCTCCTGCGTCTAATACTTACTTTGGTGAAGTATGGGTAAATAACAGAGTTCATTGAATAGTAAAAGAAAAAACATGAATATTCATTCAAATTTGAAAATTATTGTTTTTGATTGTATGCAAACCCCTTTGTGGTTATGTTCTGTGAAAAGCTGAGCTTTTTTAGATTGAATACAAATAAAAGTGAATTCCAAACTCAAATAATTTAAGGACATCCAAACAAGGAATATTTCAGCATTGTTTCGAAAACCATGTAAACCTATACAAACAAGCCAACACATTTGCTGAACACTTCAGTTACTGAAGATGCCCAGTGAATTGTTCATGAGCCATTCATAAAAGACATCATATTTTGTGAAGAAATTCACAAATATTAAAACAAAAGAATTTGATATTTCTGTGAACAGCTCACAAATATTTTGCCAATACCAAAACATCTCAACTTTCAAGGGTAAATTGTTCATTACACTTTTTAATTCAGTTGTACTAAACAAGTCTGTGAAATGCCATATACAACTAATACGATATCACCTTGTAACATAATTAACAGCTCCAACGACATTGTTAGGATAAACTCATTTTCTTTCCATTGTTAAGTTAGATTAAAATTTCATCATCACTCCCTTCTAACTCTGTTGGAGGCATTAGGATCTTCAGTTGTTCTGTGAAATGGAAGTGTGTGTGTTTCCTTCTTTCGACCCTATCTAGAGATGAATTTGACATTGTTACAATGAGGATTTGAGAAGTCTGTCAATGTCAAACTTATGAATTCTGTGTGTTTATGCCCTTAAGGCTGTCTTTTGCTGTATATTTTCATCATACCTTTTGTGCTAAGAAGAAGGAGAATGGCACTTGGTTGCCTACCCCTAAAAGGGCTGGTCATTAAGGACCAACAACAATTGAATAACTTGGTCCTAAAACAACTGGATGGTTACAACCTAGATAAAACCAGTTTTCTCCAGCTTATCTGCAGAGGAGTAGAAAATGAAAAAACAAACAAACAAACACAAAAACAGGAGACAGATCACAGAAATCAGGTGTTAGGCTGGCTTTTAAAAAAACAAAGGCATGCTTTTTGAGCTAGAGAGAACTGTCTGACTTCCAGACCAACAGAAGTTGAAGGGAGTTTGCTGCAGGAGTCAGAGAGTACAATCCATGACCGAGACGAGAAGACTGAGTCCCAAGGAATGAGGATCAGGGACTCCTGAAAGATACAGATGAACACCCAAGGGGCTCTCAGACTGGTGAGGACACTGGAGGGAGGGATTTGAGAGCAGGTTTTGTTGTTTTTTGCATGGATCTGTAAATCTGTATGCTTTCTGCATGTTTGTTTAAGAAGTTACTTTGCACAGCCTCTAAGTGCCTGGCTTCAACTGGCATGTGTCTCTGAATGGGTTAAATGGTAAACCAGACTACCTTTGGTGGAGCTTGGGGAAGGGTGTGTTTAAGCTGTTGAGGAGACTTGTGGGGATCAGTACTGCTCTTGGGCCCTAGGATAGCTGGACTGTGGGGTACCACTTTGGAGAAGGGGTACCATCAGGGAGTTTGTATGTCAGGAATGAGCCTAAAGGCCAGAAACAGTGTCTGGAGCCTGCCTAGACCCAGGGGAAATGAAAAGCACATGAATCTGGTGTTTGTCCAACAAGGGAGAGCTCATCATGCTGAATGACAGTTACAAAGGAGCCTCTTGTTCTACTTGCTCTAAATCAAATACACTGTTGTAAGTTGGCCCTGAGTACACCTTGACATATCAGCTTTGCCTACCCACTTTCCAATGTCATCAACCTCCAGTGCCACTTGTATAATTAAGCAATATGACACAACAAGCAATGCCTTTCTGGGTGATTACCTCACACCACAGTTGCCCTCACAGGCACTAAACTGAGGACCTTTAATTTCTGAAGAACGGCAGGGATTTCACAGACCTGCATGTTGCCCAGAGGGCTCTGCTGCTATTATAGAATGCAAAGTAGGGAAAAGGACGGAAGGGGAAAATGTTAAAAGCCATACAGTTCTTGTGGAGCATCAATGTGAATAAAAAAGGCAGCAGTGACAACCAACCAGAAAGCACCACTTCTCTCTAGCATGCCAAAACCATAACAAACCCCAGCTAATAAAGATGCAAACCAGCTACAACACCTACAGAGCATTTCAACACAAAATGGTCAAAAATACTTGCTTTGAACTTTGTCATTTTTGTCTTTAAAATGTAGAGGTTAGCAACCAAAATAGTATTTTCCCATGTTAATTTAGCATTAAACTTTAATTAGTGGCTTTAAAATTAGCCCACTTGTGACTTATTAACATTTAAGGACAAATATTCCTAGAGAGCATCACTTACTGGACTCCGGGTCCGAATTGCCATCTCCTTCTGTCCGACTGTTGGGCGAAGCCTGTTCATAGTACTCCTCTTGGGGGAAACCAAGGGGCAGAGGATGCGATGTGCTAGCACTGCTGCTGGGTTCATGGTCTCCAAGCCCACTGTCACTGCAGCTTTCCTGGGAGCCGTCTGGTAGGTGAAACGTGACACGGCGTTGCGACTGCAAGGAAAGAAAGAAAATTATATGGTTTCAACTACAAACTGAGTAATTGCTTAATGCATCCAATGTAGGAAATATATTATTTCAGCTATCTGGTGAGGACACATTAACATTATCTACAGTTGTGCACAATTTCAGGCTTTCGTGAACAGGCAGCTCTGCTTTCAAACCTGCTTCATCTGACAGCAGAGCTTTTCCTATTTTTTAAAACTGTAAACCTCGATGCAAAATGAAAGACGTCTCATGCTAAAGAGATTCTGTCAACCTTCACAGGCCTTTGAAGCCTTCCATAAATCGACTTGGAGATTTCAATCACCATTTGAGATTGAATTTATTTCTCTGCTCATTTCTCTAGTTTTCAAAATATATTCTTTTCATTATAAGCTACTCCCCTACTTTAAGGCCAGAGAATGTGAAACATTTCTAACTGATGTGGTTGATTCTTTCAGAATCACAGTAATAACATAACAACAATAAATCTTACAATAAAATAAATCTTTAAAATAAATCTTTAAAAAAATCTATCTAAACAAATGAAGTAAAAGTAGTCCCCAGACTTTCCCCTCCAAAAATTGTAGGGACATGAGCTTTTGTTTTGATTTCTTCCATAATGCAAAGAGCTCTAGGGCCAGTTTTTTAAAGGTATTCAGGTGCCTAATGGGATTTTTCAAAAGCATTTAGGCACCTAACACTTAGGTGCCAGCTGCCTAGGGCTTTTGAAAATTCCAGTAGGTGCCTAAATACCTTTAAAAAATCTGGCCATTTATTTTCATACTAAGGTTGATATTTGGAAGTGAAATCGGTGCGAAAGCAAAAGAGTTGTAGCAAGATGACTGGTTTGAGGCAAAAAATTTGGTGCACCAAAAGTCTAAAGTAACACACCTGGGGTAAAATTTCCCCAAGTGTCTAAGTGATTAAGGAGCCCAAGTCCTATTTTCAAAAGTGACTTAGGCACTTAGGAGCCTGTCTCACTGGAAGTCAATGTTCTTAAGTAAAAAAAAATCTTCAGCCCTCATGGTTGTGGCTTGAAAACATGAACCTTAAAGGTCCAAGAAAGAGAAGGCACATAAAATATCCCCAAATTAGTATTTTTAATATTTCATGATTTTTATGCCATTCACATGATTTGGGGAGGGGAATACAATTCCTAAATGCTTGGGAATAGCAACGCTACAGGTTCAATTTTTTGGGTGAATAGTCATAAAAAGTTGGTGTATGCATTGTTAATCAAATACATTACATGTAGCTACAGATCACTAGACATTTATTTTAAAGGCCTGATGAAGACTGTTGTAAACTGAGACATTTCTCTGGAAAAATAGATTTGACTATTTTTTAACCTCTTTTGTTTCTGAGAAATTAGTATACTTGTTCAGACATTGCTCGAGTATATTATGATATTGTCAAGTCTCTGAAATTTTGTGGTTTCATATTCAATTTAACATCCCATGAAAATAATTTTAACAGACTGAGTACTTACAGACAAACATTAACAAGTAGAAAAATTCTCAGCACATGTTTTGTTGACTTAAGACAAACACTGTGCCTTAGGTCCAGTATTAATTTTGCATAGACCTTGGTGTGTGCTGGAGTAATGCTTTGGTCAGTCAGTTGCTTTTACTACACTTCTCAAGCAATCTGGGCACTGCCTGGTGGCCAAAATTAAACCTGTTAATGCCCATTGGAGCTAATCAAAAAGTGTAACTTTGGGCCTTTGCTTCTTTCTATCAATATAGATGGGGAAGGGAGAAGAAAGGCCTTACTGACAAAAGAGAGAGAGACATGAAATGAAGGAAGGCAGCTACTGGGAGTGGAATGACTTACTACTCAGAAAGTGTGAGAGTTCAGAAGAACACACCCTTTATTTAACTAAATCCTCAGCACAGGCCCCTGCCAGGACAACAAAATCTATGATGTAACTTGCATCGTCAGTTATTTCTACCCTGTTGTAGCAGTTATTTCTGCTGACGAGGGCCAGGATGTAATTGTCTGCTTTAGATTTCAAAGAGATGCAGTTCAAATAAAGATCAGACTGTACCAACTCTTTGTGTTACAGACACAAAATATGATTGGCCAAAATCTATCCTCATGTACACCGATGCAAACCTACTAATATTTCCCAGAATTCCTTTTATGTCAATGTTTACACTGGCATAAAATATATAGTAATCTCAGACCTATTAGATGGCAACTGTTGACAAATGCCAACTTTTTAATGGTAGCCACTGACTACATCAGGAACATTTCGCAGAATGTTCTGGGTCAGAAAGACATCACAGTATTGTTGTTACAGCATCTTATAAAACAGAAGGACTTATGTCCTCTATCAACCATTCATATTAAGGCTGTGATAAAAGTAGCATGAAGCAAACTAGATACCATCCCCTCATATCTATAGAGGTGCTGGTGACATCATAATCCAAGAAAGGAAAATCATAATCCACAAGAGCAAAATTATTCTGCTTTGTGGAACGAGACTTCCACTCATGGACTTATAAAATTAATGTATTGGCCCAGAGGGCTACAGTATCATTTTTGGTTACAAGTGACTCTCGTCTCCGGAGCGATCATGTCCATTATTCTTTATCTCCTCAATGGAAAGGTATAACTCAAATTGATGTTAATTGGATTTACATTTAGCACATAATTCCCTTTAAATCTCACCCTGCTCTCCTCACCTTCTATCCCTAGACTCTTCTTCCATTTGGTTTTTGCTCCTTCCCCTCATCCTTCTTTATGTGCCTCCACCCCTGAGCATAACATTCTGAAGTCTAAAAATCCTTACATTTTAGAGCTACATGGAAGTTATTTTGAACACCTCCAACATCACTTTCTTATGATATCAAGTACTGAACATCACAATGGATGTAAACATATACGTTTTAATAAAACAATTGTAAGCTTCCATGTAGAATGTAATGTACCACACTGAAACAAAAATGTGACTGTAAAGAAATGAAGTTTTCTTAGCAAACTTGTGCTCACTGCATCAGTTTTATGCCCAAATCACATCTTTGTTCAACAACATTCAGATTTTTCTCCAAAATAAGCATAACACTGTGGTTTGGATCATCTTCTTTACAGATAAACATCATGAGGATCCCATTGCAGAGGTCTTGTACTAGAGACGGTGGGGTCTCGCCCCAGCAGAAAAAGCTACTAAAATTTCACAGATTATGGAGATCCACAAGAGGCCAGACCTATCTATACAGATGTTCTATGTCTCTGTACTGGTACGGCACTCAGTGCAGCCCTCTAAAAGCTACTTGGGACTCAACCTGATTGTAGCTGTCTGCAGGACTCCTGGAAAGAGATGCTGTGGAATGTTTTGCATGAATGAATGGGGAACAATGTGTACTTTCACCCGAAACTACCACATTCCTGTCCAGTCTCTGATCCCTTCCCCAGCACAAACCCACAGAGACCCACAAAGGGACCCCACAAGACCCAGAGGAAGGGATAGTTCCACAGAGATGACTGATGTCTACTGGCCCAGATGACACAGTGCTTAAAATATCCATGGCTTCTTGAAATCTAATCTATACTACTGCTCTCACCGTTGCTTCAACTGGTGAAGCTGAATAATAGGAGCAAACGGTGAGGAATTTACTGCAAAAAAAAAAAAGTCTAACTGCCTTATGCCCTGTGATAATCAAAAATGTGTGCACAATTATGCATGTAATCCGCATACATAAAAAGATAGTAACTGCACAGAACAATTAGACATTCAACTGTATGCGTAAATATGTAAAAATAAGGCCCTTACAGGATATTAATAAGAAAAAGAATAGTAACACTAATTAAGATACATTTATAATGGCTATGACTCATCATATTCCAGTGCATAAACTATTTGCCAGGTGCAGACACAAAAGAAACTACCCCTTTGAATATTACTGTAGAACTAGGTATATTTAAATGGTGTTACTCCTCCTTTGTAATGTGCTGTTGGGCACTGTCTGACAAGGTACTAGACCATAGCAGATGGACCTCTAGTCTGCTGTACAGCAAAAGCTACTATAGTATAGTCTTCAAATTATGTTATTCCAAGTTGCTCCCAAATTCAGGTTTTTCAAAATTTACTTTTTACAAAGCCTGAAACCAATCAAAATTTTGCCGTTTTTAAAAAAACATAAGAAAGGTTTTTTTAAACAAATGTCTATTATTCTTCAGTGTTTGCAGCTCAACAACACTGTGTTAGTGCATTAGAACCTGAAAGAGAAATTGACAAACTCACCAGAACTTATTTTTATTGTCCAAGATGAGAGGAATGAAAACAAATGGAGCCTGTCAAACTAACTTGATATATTTTTGATGAGATTACAAGTTTGGTTGATAAAGGTAATAATGTTGATGTAATGTACTTAGACTTCTATAAGGTGTTTGACTTGGTACCATATGACATTTTGATTAAAAAACTAAAATGATATCAAATTAATGTGGCGCACATTAAACGGCTAGGTCTCAAAATGTAATTGTAAATGGGGATTCATCATCGACCGGATGTGTTTCCAGTGGGGTCCTGAAGTGATCTGTTCTTGCCCCTACACTGCTTAATATTTTTATCAATTACTTCAAATAAAATATAAAATCATTACTGATTAAGTTTGCAGATGACACAGTAAATGTGGGAGTGGTCAATAATGAAGAGGACAGGTCACTGATTCACAGCACTCTGGATCGCTTGGTAAGTTGGGTGCAAGCAAACAATGTGTGTTTTAATATGGCTAAATGTAAATATACATATCTAGGAACAAAGAATGTAGGTCATACTTACAGGATGGGCGGACTCTATACTGGAAGCAGTGACACTAAAAAAGATTCGGGGTGGAGAGGTTAATCAGCTGAACATGAGTTCCAAGTGTGATGCTGCTGCCAAAAGAGCTAATGCAATCCTGGGATGCATAAACAGGGGAATCTCAAGTAGGAGTAGAGATGTTATTTTACATCCATATTTGGCACTGGTGCGACTGTTGCTGGAATACTGTGGCCAGTCCTGGTGCCCACAGTTCAAGACAGATGCTGATAAATTGGAGAGGGTTCAGAGAAGAGTCATGAGAATGATTGAATGTAGGGACGCATAGCTCCCGAATCGCCAGCCCACAGATGCGGCACACTGTGTCTGGGGCTACGAGGCAGGAGTGACCTTCACCCCAGCGTCTGTGATTAGGAAACTTACTGGCTGACTTGATCATCACCCTCGCAGCTTGCTTTCACGTGCACAAGATATGGGTTTGTTATCTTATGTTGTTGTACACTGTACACTCCCCCTATGCGCAAGAATCTAACCACTTAGAAGTGTTGTAAGCAGAGAGGTAGAAAGAATAAAAACCCCAGGAAAGTTTTCCTGGGAGGCTTTTGAGGCTTTTTGGCTTTTCGGCTACCATAACCTGGCTTTCTGTCTCCTTCCTTTTTCGTCGCCACAATTGAAGGAGAGGAAACATGCCTTACATTGACAGACTCAAAGAACTCAATCTATTTAGCTTAACAAAGAGAAAGTTAATGAGGGGTGACTTCATTACAGTTTATAAGTATCCATATAGGGAACAAATATTTAATAATGGGCTCTTCAGTCTAGCAGAGAAAGGTATAACACGATCCAATGGCTGGAAGATAAAGCTAGACAACTTCAGAGTAGAAATGAGTAATTTTGTAACAGTCAGAGTAATTAACCATTGGAACAATTTACTAAGTATCATGGTGGACTCTCCATCACTGACATTTTTAAATCATGATTAGAGGTTTTTTTCTGAAAGAGCTAATATAGGAATTATTTTAGGGAAGTTCTGTGTTATACAAGAGGTCAGACTAAATGAAAATAATAGTTCATTCTGGCATTGGAATCTATGAATCAAATAAACAAATTGGGAAAAGTAAATTAGTTTTTAAATATTATTTCAGTTAACATAAATTAAGGTTTTATTAGTAAGAGACAAAAATATCTGCCTTAAAAGTATATAGGGCCTGATGTTTAGCGGGTATAAATCACCACAGCACTACTGAAGTCAATGGAGTTACCCCAATTTACACCAGGTAAGGATCTGACTCATAATCTTTCATTTGAAAATGTCCTTGCAAAGTTTGACACTCTTGATAATACAATCTGATAACAAAGCAGTTACCTCTAGAGCAATTTATCAACATGAGAGAAGAAAAGTACAATTTTTTTCCCAAGTAACAGTGCTGCCATTTTCTTAATTCATGCAGAAACCACAACAACAATCTGGAACAAGTCATTCTAATAAAATTTTGCCAAAAGCAGGGACTTATCTTCTGTCACATTTATTTTGGAAATTTCCTCCTTGAGGCATTTCAATTTCAATTTATAAGATTACAAAATATCCTCAGACTCCAGCTGTTTTTCTATTTATCTCCAAAGGGAGTGTATATAGATAGTAACAGAATAACAAGGATTATGGCCTGTTTTATTCATTTGATTACAAGTTACCACATTTTAAAAAGAAAGAAAAAAAGAAAGAACAAAATCTTGTATTTTTATTGGCTTTACAGAATATTAACATAGGATTAGAACCTTAAAGGAACTTGAGCTACAAACCATAACTTTCCTCTCAGCTCCTTTTCAGTGTAAAGAAAGTCGTGCAACATTTTTGAGTTCAAATTCATTTATTTGACATATTTAGTGCTATTAAATTTGTTCTTCAGTGAAATTAAAAGAGAATGAATGTTGCTTCCAGAAATGCTATGAGCACAATCAGAATTTTTGTCAGAGGTGTCATCTGGCAGCTAAGAAAAGGCTGCATTTTGTAAAGCAGCCTGTCTCTGGCGGGATCAAACTGAATTACAAAAAGAAACCAAACCAAAAACCAAAAACAAACAAAACAGAACTCTTACCCTCATTATTCCAAGCTATATGAAGACTGATCAAAGCCTCAAACTACACAGAGTTCATTGTTTCATGACAATAATTAGACTGTGGCAGTGGGACCAATAAAAGACGAGTCTAAGTAAATAGCTTTAGATACATTGGAGGGATGATTCCTGGAATTATACACCAGGGGTTTGTTAATTTATAATCAAAAACTGAAAAAAGAAAAATAGAAAAATAGAAAAAAAGCCGATATCAACTGACTAGCATTAAACTATTAACCTTGTTATCTTCATTCATTGAAGCAAATTAATATCAGTATAAAATAAAAGTGTGTAGAAAAAATGTTTACATTACTATTTTAGTTTATGTTGGATTCATTATATTTCTTAGTTGAAAATTATGATTTAAGCCAGCACTTATTCAAATACCCACTCTAAGATACTATGAAAACAGAACAAAAGGTTATTTCCATCTTTTCCTCCAATGTTCAGAGCCCAGTGGACAAATGAGTCAACATCTTTTTTTTGTCTTTTTCTTTTTCAATGCTAAACCCTATTATTTTGCCATCACTGCACTTTCTCATTTGCTGATACTTTCCATAGGTCAGAGAAATATATACCATAAATATCTTGACTATATAATCATCTTCAGTCAACACCAATGGCTCTTCTAGACACTGCTCAGAAAGGCTTCCCAATCAGATTATTATTTCCAACTCAGTTTTTCCTATATTTACCCCCACAGAGTACTTACATATAATCTTTTGTTCCACATGCTTTTGACACAGAGACACAGCATCTAATTTTGTTTTCAGATGTTATCAGTATACGATACTCTATGAATTGCATAAAACAAACAGCAGAATGCTTACAGGTCAAAAGCATCCAACCTCAGATACAGAAAAATAATCGTTACTGTTGGACTCGATAAAGGAAAGCCAATATTACTTCTCTTTTGCCTAGGTTTCATAGCCTGGGCTGCTATAGTTGCAACTTATTCAATTTCCACCAATGATTATACAACTCCTACTCCCAGTAATTCACATACACATTCAGCTCAGACCAATAACTCTAAGATATCTATGTTTACAATGTCAATTTAAATATGTCACACTAACCTTTTATGATTTATTATTAATTAAAGTTACAGACTTCTCATAGGTGCCTTCCCCCTTCTCCCCAGATTTGGAAGGTGGATTTTTGAATGAAGAACAAAGGTATGTGTATTAGTCCCAACAAAAAAATTTTTTTTAAAAAAAGACCTGAAATCTGCAGCAGCAGGGTCCACACGGACAATAAGCACATGGCTCACTGGAGCGATGTCGATTTACACCCCAGCTTGCCGCACATCAAATGTTTGTGTAGACATGCCTTGAGGCATGTTTTCCAGGCTTTGAATAATTCTTGTAGCTTTTAAAAAAAAATTTCAACATCCTTCTTGAAGACACCAGAACTGGACACAATATTTCAGTAATGATCTCACTAACACCATATACAGAGATAAGGCACCCTCCCTACTCCGACTTATACATCCAAATACTATGTTCACTCTTTTAGTTATAGCATCACAGTGGGAGCTCACTTTCAACTGGTTATCTACCATGACCCCCGCATCCTCTTCATAATCACTGTTTTGCAGGCTATATTCTCCCAACTTATGTGTGACCTATTCTTTGTTCCTAGACAGATGACTTTGGATTTGGCTGTATTTAAATACACATTTCTCAAATGAGACAACCTTGCCACATGTTCCAGGTTAGTCTGTATAATTGACTTTTCCTCACCATTATTTACCACTCCACTTATTTTTGCATCATCTGAAAAATTTACCAGCAATGATTTATATTTTCTTCCAGATCATTGACAAAAATATTGAATAGCATTAGGTCAAGAATGGGAGCCCCTTAAAAACACTCCAATTGGATGACTATCCTCATTTACTTTTTGTGATCGATCAGTTAATCAATTTTTAATCCCTATAATATGGGCTGCACTGATTTTGTATAGTGATTTTGTGCTTCTCTCACTCTGTCTCTTTTTGGGGGGGGAGGGGGAAATGAGGGGGAGGGTAGTAATCAGAATACCACGAGGGACTCAGTCAAATGCCTTAAAGCAGACTCATGTCAAAACTCTCGACCAAACTTATGATCTCATAAAAAAGAAGTTTATTTATCCAGACCTATTTGCCTTAAAACCATGTTGATTATCATTAGCCATACTACCATCCCTTAATTCTTTACTCATTGAGTCTCTTAGCAGCCACTCTATGATTTTGCCAGGGATCACTGTCAGATTTACTGACCTATAGTTTCCCAGGTCATACTGATTACCATGTTTAAATGTTGGCAAAACATTAGCTTTGTTTCAGTCCTCTGGAGCTTCCCCAGTATTACAAGTATTACAGTATTACAATGGTTCAGAGAGCTCCTCAACCAATTCTTCTAATACTCTTGGGTGCGAGATATCCGATCTGCTGATTTAAAAATGCTTAATTTAATAGTTACTGTCTAAAAGCCCCACTAGTTACTATTGGAAGATATAAATATATACATCTTGCTTCTTCCAAATATAGCAAAAAAATATTTGTTGAATGCCATTCTATCTTTTCTGCATTGTGACTGGTAATTTTACCATCCTATACCATTGCTAGGATTTCAATTTTTCTTCATATAATTCTCATTTGTTAATCCAATTTGGAGAGGATGATGTCTAGAAGACACACTCCATCAGTTTGCCAAGAGACACAGGAAAATTTTGTTGGGGAAACTCACACAGTTGACTGACCAGTTGAACGCAAATAAAACATTATCTATATCATAGATTTCTCAATGTTTTTAAATGAAATAAAAGATTGACAATTTATAGATTACAACTATGTGCACTGCAAAAATGAAGTTTTTTTAAAAAAATTAAAATTTCATTTTTAAAAGGTATTTCTGTTTTATTTTTAGGCTTTTTTTTTTCTTCTTTTTTTACATTGCGGGTAAAATTTTCAAAAACGCCTTTGTAGTTTAGGAGCCTAAGTCCCATTAATGTGTGCCTAAGGGCATGTCTAAACTTACCTCCGGAGTGATCAATCCAGTGGGGGTTAATTTACCACATCTAGTGAAGATATGATAAATCGACCACCAAGTGCTCTCCTGTCGACTCCACCAGAGTGAGAAGTGTAGGCAGAGTCGACAGGGAAGCGTCAGCAGTCGACCTACCACAGTGAAGACACTGCAGGAAGTAGACCTAAGTATGTCATAGAATATCAGGGTTGAAAGGGACCTCAGGAGGTCATCTAGTCCAACCCCCTGCTCAAAGCAGGACCACTCCCCAGACAGATTTTTGCCCCAGATCCCTAAATGGCCCCCTCAAGGATTGAACTCACAACCCTGGATTTAGCAGGCCAATGCTCAAACCACTGAGCTATCCCGCCCCGCTATTTTTGTTCCATAGCTGGAGTTATTTTCATAGCGGAAGTTGTATAACTTAGACCGTCTTAGCTCATCCCCACCCCCGCAGTGTAGACCAGGCCTAAGTACCGAAGTCACTTCTGAAAAGGGGAGCAATTGGAAGTGTGATTGCAGCATGTGCAGAATTTAGCTAGCACAGATAAAAATAGCAGTATAGACAAAGGGGCACAGGCTGTACAAGTGTGCTGGAGACATAGCCATGTACTCATGCTTTGCTTTGCTAGCCCACACTGATGTGCATGCCACCACATCTACCCTATTTTTAGTCATGCCAGCTACAGCAAAGCTAGTGCAGGTATGCCAATGCATGTTGCAATCATGCTTCCAGTTGCAGTGTAGACATACTTTGAGATGCTTGAGAAAATTGTATCATCAGTTATTTCTAAAGGAAAATTAAAAGGTCATAAATAGTTGAACTGTGTTGTACCTAGATAGTCCAGAAGTACAACTTTTGCTAAACTACTGCTTCTCGTAAAAAAAAACAATACAGAAAAGCTTTTTGCTACCTGTTTTGTTAAGGAGAGAAGAAAATATTCACAAACGTAATGGATACATTGGTTAGATTGATATTCACTTCCTCCTCTTGAACCTTGTCAGAGCCACTGAACAAACTTGTTGTCAATCTGATCAAAGATGCATTTCACTGATTTCTGAATAATTAGCCAGAGGGGCTACATCTTATGAACAATCTAATCCTCTCGTGCCAAAAAAACCACATCTGATGTGTTAATATTTTTTTAAACAACATCTACCAATTAAATTATCATCTTTCACACTTATCAACATCACAAAAAACAAAGAACTGTAATAAAAGAGCAAATAAAAACTGGAAAATATAACAGCATTTAAAGTGTGTCAAACATTTAATTTAGCTTTTGAAAGGCAGTTATTGTATGCTAACAAGATGTCAAAATGACAGTTGAAAGCACACTTTTAAAGTTTAATGTGTGTAAGATATTTCAAGTTGACATGATTAATTTAAAATTGCTCATAAAAATACACAGATGTACTATAGCTGTTGTGCTAGTAAAACTAACTGTAGTTGAGGTTGTGAAATAGTTTCCATTCTAATCCTTTGTTTTCATAGGCTCCTAACTTTCCAAGTTTGTTAATTTTGGGGTTATAATTTTACAAGTTTGGTTCGTGATAGACTTCAATTTTATTTTTTGAAAGTTTGAGTAAAGTCCTTTCAGTTGTGAGAAGGTAAAAATAAGAAAATTATAATATAAGCCATCAATAATATAAGCAGAAACTTCCAGCCATAACTGGCCCAAGACAACAGATCTCACCTAGCCATTCTAAACAGAAATACCTTGGATGATGCAACAGTGATTTTTAAGGAGTATTTCTTTTAAAGTGAATTACAATAATATTGCCCTCTATGAAAAGAACCCTGCTTGTAATTCTTAGCTCTCTGCTTTCCTTAGTGCACATGCAGAACTAAAATAGAATTTATATTGTCATAAATGTACACGCTGTATTTTTTTCATTCTAGCATCAGTCTGTCGATTGTGGTTGAAGTAGGTATATTTCTTCTTTCTTAATGTGTTAGATATAGATTTATGGAATAGTATATGTTGCTCCAATGCATTATTCATTGTCCTCTGGACCCTAGTTTTGTACCATGACAGTCAAGGTTAAACCATTAAGTGCCTGCATGATGAGGTGGTTTGAGCCACAGAGACTCGAAAGAAATTTGGAGAAGCTGATCAAAAATCCATTTGCTATTATTTTTTCTATTCAATTTTTCATTTATACATCAAATCCTTATGAAGAAATATGAACGCACAGAATTTCACAAGCCATCACAAGGATTCACATAAAAAGCTTGAAAATGTGCATTCACCATTTTTAACAAAATTAATGGATCTAGTCTTCTCTTTAGTCTCTCACAGAGAAAGGATCCACTTGTCATTCAACTCTGTGATTTGCATCAGAAAACAAACTGGTATTATATTGAAAGCAAATAATTATTTATTTTGATTTATTTAAACATGAAAATTAAAACATTCTCAGAGAATAAAATTCACCCTAGTACACAGGGCCCGGCACAAGGTCCTATGTGCCACTTATACCTACTTAAGCCCATAAAGTAAAATTCCCAATGAAGACAGTGGCATTAATGAGTTCAGATGGCCTTTAATTCAGATGTTAAGGGGTGCACAAGGCTTTCATGGGCTTTTCGGCAATTGGTTGAATTTCAAGTTTAAGGTACAGATGATCCACTGAGTATGATACTCATTGGCATGGCTGGAATATGTAATTTTCTTTCTGTATGGTAAAAAACACAATGGCAGATCTTGATAGCTACCCATATTCCTAACAAGTAAATTTCTTGATGGGTCACAGATAGGAAACTGGTCTTTCAAATATCCCGATACCAGACCATTTAGGACATCAGAAATCACGGACAGAACTGGAGCATGTCGCATACTGCTACCATGCATTTCTGCCTGTCTATTCCACCCGGCAGCCAGGTTGCCACCTCCTGCAAGAGTGGCAAGAAAGCCTTTTTAGCTCTTTGGGGTTGTAAGCTGCAATAGTCCAAACTTAATTTAATAAACTGTGTATCACAGTGGCTAGGACAGAAATGTCCAGTCAGAAAATAGAGAAGGCCTTTCTCAATATTGTTTTTTTAAACCATGTTTAACCGTTATGATTCTTCTTTGACCCCAAGGCCCTACATTCTTCTGATGATGGGAGGGCAGATGCCCATAACCTTGTGGCTCCTTGTCTCCTGGGTCAGCTGGCTTTTCTCGCTGCCTGGGAGTTGGACAGCCCTAGGCAGCTTGCTGCCCCAGGACTCAGACAGCCTTAGGAGCCAGCTGGCTCACCAGGACAGTACAGAAGCCTTGGCGACCTGATTCCAAGGCAATCCACAGTGTGGGCTGCCCTGGAGCTGGGGATCTGGAAGTCCTGGTGTCCCTGGCTCAGGTTAAATCTGCATGGGGGACTGCCGCAGAGCAAGCAGACCAAGGAAGCCTACATTCCCTAGCAAGCCATCAAGCAAGCTATGGAGCAGTGGGTGGGCAAGCTGGCAGGCACGTTGCAATACCTGCGTGGGGTCCATCAGAAGCCTGATAAAATTGAATGGTTTCTGCTAAACATTTCAATACTGATGAACTGGCAAATTCTAATAAAAAAATGCATAACTGGAATTTTTCTGTTCAGCTCAATTTCTTAATCTCACAAATACTTTTTTTGGCAAGGCACTGAATCAACATGGCTGTCCTACAGGTCAGAAACATTATGACTGTGTCATACAAATATAAAATACAAAGTACAGCTGACAGCTTGCCAATATGTGAAATGTGAAGTTACACTGAACTGTTAGAGTACAGAGTCTCAATGAGTGAAATGTGTTAAAATAAATTTGTTTTATTGAACAGTAAAGAATTTTTAATTCATCCTAACTAAATAATGACAGCTGCAGAATGTTTGCTACATTAATTATAGATGAATTACAATTGCTTTACAAATGAGACTTATGTGTATAATTTTTAAATGTTTTTGTAATATTTGATCATTATCACAATGGGTACATGACTGTAAATGACAATTGCCCCTATACTTTAGGGAGGGGAGGCTTTTATTTTACACACACAAACAAATATCTTGGTGTGCCACGACAGTACATACTGTTGTGTTAATTTTATTCCACCTTCCAACAACTTCACTCACAATAATCAGGGTAGTCCTCTAGACCCCAATTATTACAAAAATATACACACACAACATCTAATATCTATATAACCTAAATAAAAATTAGCCTATGTAGCAGCTGACCTGCTAAATCTCAATGGGCTTCCCAACCATTATTCCTTATTCATGAATTAGACATGTTCTGCTTCTGTGGCCATATACAAACATCACATTAGATATTCCGTGAAGTCACCTTCTGCAGCACCAAACCCCATAGTACTGCTTAGTCGGATTGCCATTTCTGGAACTCAGGCCACTGCCAGAGGTGCCAGGAGAGCACCATAAAAGTGAGTTAAAAAACTCTCCTGAAGTTTTAGTGCAGCCGGGGGTTTGGCCTTTTGTTAGTTGACCTGAGAGATTGAGATCCCGCTCAGCACATAATCTGAAAACAACTAAGGGCTAGGAAGATTGAAGGATATAGAGGATATCAAATCTTCCTCAATGAATGGGAGAAATATTCCCCTGGCAGGAAAACCAGGTATATTCCCCCTCCCCCCCCCCCCCCCCCCGCCCTCCTCCCACACACACACCATGGAAAACAAAACTAACAAAGAGTTTGAAGATGTCCTGCCTCCTTTCCTTATCATCAATTGCTGCACTGCAGAGATATTATAGCTTTCAGAAGGCTAAAAGTTTTTCAAAGGAGATATCAGTTCAAAATATTTCATTACTGACATGCTGTCTCAAGACATTTGTTTTACAGCAAAATTTTACCAGCCTTCAGTATTAGATATAACTAAATATTTAAATAGCTTACATGGAAACTGACCTGGTTACAATGGAAGAGCACAATACATTCACTTTTTGTAGCCATCTCTTGATGTAAGGATGTTGCCATCTATTAGCATCATTGGCCTCTCTGTTGACACCAGTTAGCACCCTTGTTGTTATTCTCAACAGCAAAGCCAAAAGTGAATGGGCATTCAGAACACAGCACTCTCAGCCCCTATTCTCTCCTGAACAGAAACCCACTGGAAAGGCTGTAGGCAAAATCAAATTATTCCTTTGGTTAGGGCCTGCTCCTGCACCACTGAGGTTAATAGGAGTTTTGCAACTAACATCAATGGGAGCACAAGCAGACTCCTGAACCCCTATGTCCCCACTATCTTTAATGTGTAAATGAAAGCAGAATTTGGCCCATTGCAAGGAAGCTTGTATTGCTGCTGCTCACGCTAGTGTTGTTCTGTGCAGATGCAAAGGACAGCATTCTCTAGGGTTTTTACTCTGGCACCTTTCATTAGCACTAAATTTATTGAAATTACAAAGACTCAAGAGGAAAAGGCTCAAGACAGCTTCCCCCTAATGAAAACAGTTTCAAACAGAGGAGATACCGTGTAAACATGCCAACCGAGGAGGCTAAATCCATCACAATTCTTGTCTGGTGCAGGCAACCTAAAAGACATTTAATAAAACTGAATACATTTTATTTTTAAATAATTCTTTACTTTTAAGAAGAATGAGGAGCCCAGTGTGAATATCATTGGCTAAACACTGTGTAAGATTTTATATTAATGTATACTTTCAGCATACTCATTTTATCCCAGAGCTGTTCTAAGACAGAGCATTGCACTTCATTTAATTTGATTAAAATCAGAAGGCTTCTCCTTGCAGTACTCTTCTGCCAGCATACACCAACCTCTAGCCTGACTGTGGAGTTCGATAACCCAGCAGATAAACAGGTTTTTTAATATTTTTTATGAAATATTATAATTCAAAACCACAAAAGGAGGCAGTGCTACTTTTTGCCGAAGAAAGTAGTCTTAAATGGATGTCTAGAATACTTACAATACTTATAAATGGGGAAAAAATTAAAAATCAAAGCACTGTGCAGTATGGTTGTACGTTTAGTTGTTTCTTCTTCTTCCATTTTTTTTTGTCCCCACAGACTACAATTGTCCTCTCAAATAATCAGAATATATGACATTGGTCTCTCAAATCACTGCTCATGTAGTGTCAGTATAGCCCAAAACACTCCCATTAACCATCCCATGTTCTTTAGAGTCCAGTTGGATTGTTTCCAAACCATGTGGACTCATTCCTTTCGAACATTAAGATTTCTTACAGCTCCTTTCTTCAAGGAGTAGAATATATAGCATAAGTGACAGAAGTAATAAAGCATATGTTGGTTTGCATGAAGAATGCTTCATTTCTGTACTAGGAGGATAGAAATGCTCTACCTGCAGTTATGAGAAAGCTGATTCCTTCTGATTCCTTCAGCTTGTTAACACACCACATGTCTGCCAGAAGGCTAGTGCTGCTGTATTAATTCAAAGCAACACCAGATTTATGAATTTTAAAATGAACTGTATTAGGGTCAGCATTGAGTGGGTGTGCAAAAACACATGAAGAAAGGTGCAATGAGTACTCATCCCACACCCCTTTGTGCACTTGCAAAGGGCGCCACCACAATCAGATCCAATCCACAACAACAAAGATCTGTCATTTTGTAATCCTTTACTAAGTTAATGAGTCACACTGTTTAAGTGTCCTGCAGAAAGCCATCGTTAACTACACATTCTGATGGCATTTTAAAAGAGGCATGTGAGGATCTACAGCAAGTGAGAGCTGTAAAATATGGGAACGGGTCACATGAGGTAACTTTTTGTTGCTGTTTAATTAAAGTAGGAACATTGTGCATGCCATGGAAATCAACATATGAGATGTAAAAAAGAACTTTGTGGTAAGTAGGTAGGTAAATGTTAATGTTCCCCATTAGAAACAGCTCAGACAGCTTAAGGCTACATTACATTTCGGAGGCCCTCACTCTGAAAGGGAGAGCCAGCCCTCTTTAAGGAAGATCTCCAGGTAGGGTTACCATTCGTCCGGATTCTGCCGGACATGTCCGGCTTTTTTGAGTTAAAAATAGCGTCCGGGGGGAATTGGTAAATGTCCGGATTTCCCCCCAATGCAGAGAGCGCGTGGCTGACAGGGCAGCCGGCCGGATCGTGCCACTTGCATGGGGCTCCGAGAGCCAGAGCCCCTCCTCCGCTTCCCCCTCCTCTCCCCTGCAGCTTGAAATCACTCCCCTCCTCTCGCTCTCTCCCTCCCCCTCCCTGCATTCACAGATCGCCGGCCGTTCGCATCGGGCCTCCGGCAGTCTGGAGCTCCTCCCCCTGCTCCCCCGTCCCCTGCTGCCGAGCGCGCTGCTCTGCAGCACTCTGTTCTGAGCGGCAGGGTAAGGGGACCAGGAGGTCGGAGAAGGG
>NW_020664482.1:32992099-33008340 GCF_002925995.2 Terrapene triunguis | reverse complement strand
GGGGCTGTCAGGGGGTGGGGAGTGGTTGGATGGGGCGTGGGAGTCCCTGGTGTCTGTCTGGGGGTGGGGGTGTGGATAAGGGTTGGGGCAGTCAGGGGACAGATGGGGGTAGGGTCCTAGGGGGCCAGTTAGGATGGGGGGGAAGGTCTCAGGAGGGGGCAGTCAGGGGACAAGGAGCAGGGAGGCTTAGGTAGGAGGTGGAGTCCTGGGGGGCAGTTAGGGGCAGGGGTCCCAGGAGGGGGCAGTCAGGGGAGAAGGAGTGGGGGGGAGGGTTGGGGGTTCTGAGGAGGGTGGGAAGTGGGAGGGAGTGGAAGGGGCGGGGCTAGGGCAGGACGGGGGCGGGGCTAGGGCGGGGCTCCTCCCGTCCTCTTTTTTGATTGTTGAAATATGGTAACCCTATCTCCAGGCAACCACTACCTGACCTATCAACATGTCTCCAGTGTTGCCAGGAAAGCATTCTGGAGACACAGAGCTGGTATGGAGGTCCATAGCCTCCCACTGATTGCCCAGCATTCTGTGTGGATCCCTGTTGATCCACAGGGTTTGAAAGGGGGCCCTACCGCCTGTTCCAAGGGTTGAGAGGAAGTAAACCACATCCTCCCTTATTGAGCCACTGGAGAGAAATCTCTTGAGATTTTCTACTGCTTTAGTCCCTTTTCAAGGGTCTCCTTGCCTAAAGGGTGGTTGGGTCCATACCCATTAGAAAATGAGCTGCAATTACACAAAGGTAGAGTTTAATACAGCAAAGAGCACCATGATATCCCTCATACTGTAGAAGATCCCTTATCTTTTCTTGATAAAGCTGAAATTCCAGGTCACTGCATAACAGCACCATGATAGTCCAAGACAATTGGTCAGAGGACAATCTACTTGTGTTTTTGTTACTTAGAAGGAATAAGTTAATATTGTTGAATGTAACCGAGAACAGAGAGAGCTATTGTAGGAAAACAAGCAAGATGGAAGTGTGTATTTACTTGAGGCATTTGCGTGAATAAAGAATCCAATGTAATCCTGCTCACTGCATTCTTACTTCCATCAATGCACAGATCATGCATGCTTTCCACCAAACAAAATATGTACCTCACATATCTTCAAAGCCAAATATTTGAAAGTGACACTTGCACTGTATTTACATTCATTCCCCTACTGTTTTTAATTAATTTGACCTTTGGTCTTATTTTTTGTCACTTTAGTAGTAATATTTAAATCAGAAGCAAGCTGACTTGTGAGCTTCACTATTCTTTGCAAGTCAACAACCAAATGTATATTTAAGAGGTGGTGGGAATGTATAGTGTGTAATTAGCATTATCCTCTTCATTTTTGTTCCATTTCACAGAACCCATTAATAACTTTCAGTAAATAATACTGAAGCCAAGTCGGCCTCAGATGAATTATTCTATTTTAAACAATAAAATTGTCTTTTGATGTACTAGATTTTTAAATTAATTGACTCACCAGAAAACAAGCATGTGAACAGGCAGAGGAAATTACAAGAGGTAATGTCAGTGCAAGTGACAGATGAAAGAAAATATCCATGTCACTCACTTAAACCTATCTAGACAAAGATGCTGCCAAGACCACAGCTCAGAGAGAGGTGGAATTCATCTTGTCTGCATTTCAGATTACTTGTCCTGTCCCAAATACACCCTCTGCATTTTCCTAGTTGTGTTCTTCCCAATTAACACCCTTTTAAGCGGCACACCTTTTTTATCCTCAAGCTACTGAAATGTAAATTTAAAATCTCTTTGACCTGCAGAGAAAATATCCTCCCACTTTTAAGTAGTGACATTCAAAAAACCTGTAATGGCTGCAATCTGTATCCTTCTGAACACAAAGCAAGAATTAATTATCCCCATAGCTGTTAGTGAGAACTGGGACCATGGATTATACGAAGAGGGAACCCCAGATGGTGTCTGATCAAAAGAAGAACACTTGCTAGAATATTTATTAATTATTATTATTATTATGTCCACAGTGCACAGAGTGGATGCACCTTACTAGAATATAATACATCTTGAAGCCTTGGTTATAGCTCAGTGTGATTGTCAGATATCAGTGGCTTTCTACAGAATAAGCTTTGCTCATTTTATGCCTCTTCTTGTTGTTGTCGAATTGAACTCATCGCAGTTCATCTTCAATACCAGGGGCTAATCATCATTTCAGAAATAACCCTACCTCATTTAAACAGTGTAGGTTGCTGATGGAAAATCAGAGGAAAGCAATGCTTACTCTAAACTTTGCTTCCATTTCATTGCACTTTAAAGATGTAATTTTCATTGGCAGCCAGAAACAGCATCAGCAGCTGCCTACAAAAGGGTAATTTCTGCTCCCTTCACTCAGGATAAGATGGTGTTGGGGGAGTACCGGTAATTAATAATTGTAGTCAGTATTTATATTATATGTTCACATGGAATGTTTTAAAAGTTCTCTAGGGAGGAGGTAGGTGGCACAGTGGGAGGTTGATATCACTGCAATAATTAATAAATAAATAAATAAAATAACAATAATAATAATTAATAATAAATCCATCTGACACTCATGAAGAACTTTTCATTCATAGATCTCAACACATTTTACAAAAGGAGCTAATCATCATTGTCCCTGTTTTACAGATGGGGAAACTGAGGCACGAGGAAGTAAAGTGACTAGGCTTTCATCTCTGGAAAACTGAATTCAGATTTCTGCTCACACCACAAGCTTTGGTCTCATCTGAGTTCCCATCCCCCCACCCCCATCATAAAACCAATACACAATTTGGCACAAAAGTCAGTTACTGTTCAGAAGAGTCTGAGGACTGAAACTGAAAGGTTGGAACCAGTGGCGTAGCAGCTTCTAAGAGGAGGGGGAGCAAACATGAAAAAGGCGCCCCCCCCTTGGCTCCTCCTCTGGCCACGCCCCCTTGGCTCCTCCTCCGGCTGCTCCGCACCCCCCCCTTGGCTCCTCCTCTGGCCGCTCCGCCCCTCCCCGCCCATGCCTCCTCCGGCCCTGCCGTGTCACCCCCATGCCCCCCCCCTCGCTCCTCCGGCCGCGGCTGCTGGCCGCCATGCTGCGCCCCCCCACTTCTCCGGCCGTGCCCGCTGCCCCCCCATTGCTGCCAGCTGCGCTGCGGGCCGCAAGCCTGCGGCCCCCCCCCTCGCTCCTCCGGCCGCTTTTGGAAAGGCGGGGGAAGCAGCCCCCCTGCACCCCGCTAGCTACGCTACTGGTTGGAACATGAACATTGTATGGAAGAAGCAAACCAATGCCAGCTCCTTATTTTCACATACACTAAATTTACAACCTTTTATTTATTTAGGGTTTTTTTAAAAGTATCCATATCATTTTTAATGCCTGTCTAGAAGCTTTCTCTCTCCTATGTTAGGTATGAGATGTGTATTTCACTACTGTGGCATATTAACAGGAAATAAAAACTCTAGGGAGGAACTTCTGGCCTTCAAAAAGCTTTAGAAACCAAAACAACAAAAAATAGTAAATGCTACACATGATCAAACGAAAAACTGTTCAGGATGACAATGAATAGCTCATGAAAACTTTGACTTGATTAAACTCTGTAATAAAGTCACAAGCTGTAGGAACCTGAATGGGATGCCGGGCTCAGATGTTAGTTCCTATTAGGTCCATCCAGGCTTACTGAAGGATGTATTTTGTTGTGCTACCCTTCAGGCAACACCCTAGAAAAATCCACGCTCATGATAAAGCTTTGGATGAGGTTTATGTTTTGTCATCTACATTAACAATAAAGGCAAGACCGAGGAAGGGAAAAAGTTTGGACCAAATCTAGTTTGTGCACTCTGTTTGAAGCATAGTGGAAAGTACTAGCTCACAGGGACAGAAAGAATTGCTGCTTTGTTGTATAATTAAGATCCACGCCTTCTATCCCCCTGCCAAAAAAATACTGCCTCAAGAGAAATGTTAGGTGGCAGACAGGGCCAGCAGCACATGTCTCGAGCAGCTGATAAGCTAGCTGGGCAAAATTTCCCATCACTATTCTCATATGATACCGTGATCCAGCTCCCAATGATTTATTTAGATTTCCCCCCCTTAATATACAGCCTGTTTTCCTTGGCTTAATTTCAGCACATTAGTCTGCTTCGACCAGTTTAAAAATTTGCTCTCCATCCTTGATATTTTTTTTTCCAAATATTTTATGCTGGCCTCTGGACTGCCCTTCACTTCAAACCTACACTGGAGTCTCACCTTCTCTTTTAGTCACACTCCACAGCGAAGGGCACAAGACTGAACATATCACCCTCCAGTTTTCCAGGCATGTTATGCTCTTTGGAGAGTGACTGAGATGGGAATACCAGAGTACCAGGAAGTTTGAAATAAGCAGCAGCCCAACAAACACACTGCCAGACCTACTGAGTTCCATGTATATCCAGGAGGAAGAAACCAAGCTGTGTTGAGATAGGAAGCTGAAAGCATGGAAAGAAATTGAGGCTCTTTGGGGAAGGCAACTGGTCTCCTAGGGGTTCAGACGTGTACAGGTACCATTTGAACCGAACCTCTGTACTTTACAAGATTTGTCCATCATTAGCTGTGATTTCAGACCTCATTCATAGAAGATGACAAATACCCAACAAAAGAGTGTTCCAAAGTGACTCAGTGCAGTACTATGTTCTCATCTCCTGCTGCTCAGGAGTTACTTTTGCGAGTCAAGTCCATGAAACACTCATTTATTTTAAAATAAAAATAATGACTGATGCGAACAATCTATGATGAAAGGATTGAGGCTATCTGACAGGAGAAGTAATTTTCCTAAATTGTCTCTTCTCAGTCAGAAAATGATACAGTAATGTTTTACATGCCCTTTCTTTTAGCTCAATGTGACCCAAGCTGGCAAATTTACATTCTACCACTATTTACATCCCAATGTCAAAATAACTGCCCTATTTTTTCACAATTAAAGACTATTAATCCACTGCTACTACAAAATGCATTCTAATTCCCAACTACACCCCCTAAGGACTCCCAGGACAAAGAGAAAGCACAGAGTGACTACAAACAGGAGATTTTCTGGTTCCAGTCAATAATTTACCTATCGTTCCACAATTGGATAGTTACAACGGAATAATTTTGTAAAGTTCTTTATAAATGCTGATGCACATTCTGATTCTTGCTAGTGAGACATTAAGCACTTTGCTGCATCCCCTGAGTTTTCGTTGTCAGTAAACCTTGTTCTCTCAAGGAGACAAATACCATAATAACCATAGAATCACAGAAACGTAGGACTAGAAGGGACCTTGATAGGTCATCCAATCTAGTCCCCTACACTGAGAGGACTAAGTATTGTCTAGATCATCTCTGACAAGTGTTTGTCTAACCCAGTGATATTCAGATTGAGGCTCACGAACAACAATTGGCTCTTTAATCTGTCTCCTGCAGCTCTTTGCATCACATATTAAAACACTGTGTGATTTAATTATTAACCAATCTAAGTTATTCACCAATCAGGATGTTTTTACTATGTTATTAATCAATTGTAGTTGATAAAATAATATTTGCTCAGTCATTTTGCTGTGAGAATGAGAGAGAGAGAGAGTAAATGAAACAATGAATTCACACTACTGTGGCTTTTTTGGGTAATGTTGATCACTAATTTGGGTCCTGAACCATGGAGGTCTGAATATCACTGGTCTAACCTGTTCTTAAAAACCTCCAATGACAGAGTTTCCACAACCTCCCTAGGTAATCTGTTCCAGTGCTTAAACTACCCTTACAGTTAGGAAGTTTTTCCTCATGTTTAACCTAAAATCTCCCTTGCTGTAATTTAAGCCTATGACTTCTTATCTTGTTCTCATTAGATAAGAACAATTTATCACCCTCCTCTTTATAACAACCTTTTACATACTTGAAGACTATTATCATGTCCCCAACTCAGTCTTCTCTTCTTCAGACTAAAAAACCCAATTTTTTCAATCTTTCCTTGTAGATCATATTTTCTAGAACCTTCAATCATTTTTGTTGCTCTCCTCTGCACTTTCTCCAATTTGTCCACATTTTTCCCAAAGCATGGTTCCCAGAACTGGACACAATACTCCAGCTGAGGCCTTATCAGTGCTGAGTAGAGTGGAAGAGTTACTGCTCATATCCTGCTTATAACACTCCTACTAATACATCTCAGAATAATATTCACTTTTTTTGCAACAGTATTAGATTGTTGATTAATATTAATTTGTGATTCACTATAACCCTTGCTGGCATTCATTTCCCATTTTGTGCAATTGATTATTCCTTATGAAGTGTAATACTTTGCATTTGTCCTTATTGAATTTCTCCTGTTTATTTCAGGAGTTTCTCCAGTTTGTCAAGATCATTTTCAATTCTAATCATGTCCTCCAAAGCACTTGCAACCCTTTCCAGCTTGGTGTCGTCTGAAAACTTGATAAATTTACTCTCTATGACATTATTCAAATCATTTATGAGGATATTGAATAGAACCAGATCGATCCAGGACAGATCCCTGCAGACCCCACCTGATATGCACTTCCAGCTTGATTGTGAACTATTGATAACTACTCCCTGAATATGTTTTTCAACAATTTGTGCACTCACCTTATGGTAGGTTTGTCTAAGGCTATATTTCCCTAGTTTGCTTATGAGAAGGTCACGTGAAACAGTATCAAAAGCCTAACTAAGGTTGAGCTATATCACACCTACTGCTTCCTCCCTCTAGCCACAAAGTTTGTTACCCTGTCAAAGGAGGATACTAGGTTGGTTTGACATGATTTGTTCTTGACAAATCCATGTCGATTGTTACTTATCACCTTATTATCTTGAAGGTGCTTACAAGCTGATTGTTTGATTATTTGCTCCATTATCTTTCTGGGTACTAAAGTTAACTATCACAGATTGCAGACGACCTTAGGAGTCTAAAAACAGCCATGCCAGGTATAGCATAATACTATTTTGCACTTATAAGCACCATGAACCACAAAGGGCTTTATAAAGATGAATTAAATTTCATAATAGTGGCGGCAAGGTAGGTAGTTATTATTATAACAATTTATCAGATGGATAAACTGAGGCACAGAAAAGTTAAGTCAGTTAGTGAAGGTCAGAAACTATAAGTCAGTGGAAGAGTCCAAAATAGAACCTAAGAGGTCCTGACAGTAGAAATAGTTATTTAGGATGTAATTATATTTTATGTTCTCAATCTATCATCCCTTTAGCAATGTAATTGTCCTCCTTTCATTAAATGCACACACCACAATCATGCATTTGCTCTATGTAATGTATTTTTGTATGATATGTCATAGTAGTTTTTTTTTAAAGAAGGGATTATGTATGTGCATTTATAAGTGTAATACATATGTATGTCTACACAGCATCATTTAGAAATACAATGGAGCCAGACAATACATCACAAAATGGAGGGGGGGAGTGCCTCAATAAAAATTTTGTTTTCTGCATAGCTGAAGCAATACTAACAGGTATTCATTGTACTGAATAGTAATGCAGTCCATTTTAGAAGTGCCATATGGATTCAAAGATGCCATTAGCAACTTCTTCTAAGATTACACCTGTGTCTGCAAGTGATAGGACAATAACGATCTTATCTGCTCTAACAAGACTGAAAAATTGGCAACTGCAGAGGGTGCATGCTGCCAAATGCTGCATCTGTGAATAACAGAGACCAGTTCATTAATGGAACTGTTCAAATTAGAGCTGTGAGAATCCAAGAGCTGAGAAAAGCCTGCCTGATGAGCGAGACTTTTACTTAAAAAGCTCTATAGGTTCATAAGCCTTAAGAGAGCTTCATTATAGCAAACTAATGTTACTTTAAAATATGCCCACTTCAGCTGTGAAGCTGCATTGAACACCAATGCTCCCTCCAGAGTTTGCCACTCTTTGTAAGAGAATATTTTGGGCTTTGGGAGAGTTCAGGATATAAAGATTAGATGCTGCAGAGTATACTACTTTATAGGCGCTGCTCTGAAAGTAAGAATTTCATTTAGCACTCTGCTTTATTTAAAATTTAAGCCAGCCATGCAATCTGTCCACTCAGGCTTTCAAACTGCTTCAATGGAACAGAATGACATCCCTCCACAGAAGCAATAACAGCCAATAATGTGTATACAGCACAGTAGCACCTTTCATTTCAAGGATTACACAGGGCTTTTACAAATAATTACAGTGAGCCAGATACAATAAGGGCTAGTCTACACTATCTGCCCGGATCGGCGGGTAGAAATTGATCTGTCGGGGATCGATTTATCGCGTCTCATCTAGACGGATAAATTGATCCCTGAATCGACGCGCTTACTCCCACCTCGTCAGGAGGAGTAAGCGCCATCGACGGGGGAGCCGCGGCGGTCAATTTGCCGCCGTCCTCACAGCTGCTATCCTACAGGAAATTATCTTCATTGTTTCCAGAACTGTCCCAAATTGAAGGACTTCTGGTCTGCTATTAGAAAACGTATGCAAATGTTATTTAAGGGTTATCTCCCCTAAACTTCTATTATTATGGTGCTAAGAAAATATTGAAATACTTATTTTTAATAAAAGACATAGCAACTGGAATCACATAACTAGACAGTCTACTCGGGAAGGATCCAATATTTTACGATGTAAACACAGTATCAAGGTTCTCTATAATTCAAGCTTTACTCATTAAATATCTCTAAATGTAATTCACCAAGTCCCAAAGACTATTGTCATGAAAAGACGGCACATTAAAGGGCATGTCTACACTACAAAGTTAAGTCTATTTAAGTTATGTTGACATACAGCCACCGCTGTAGTTAAGCGATTGGTGCATGTCCACACTACGCTCCTTTTGTCGGTGGAGTACATCCACATTAGCAGCTCTTGCATCGACACAGTGGGTAGCTATCCCACTGTGCAGCTGTTCACCATCTGCCACAGGGTGTTCTGGGAAGAGTTTGCAATGCCTTATGGGGGCAGGCTCAGTGTCGCACAATGCAGCTTTCTCAGTCTCATCATTCCATGGGCTTCCTAGTACATTTTGCACTGCTTTTCAAAAGCCCCTGTAAACTGCCTGCCCGCCATCTCTGTCAGAAAATATGGCTCCTGCACTGCTCTCCAGTATTGTGATGAGAGTCATGAATACAACATGCCTGATCCTACAGTATTTCCTGAGCTTCAAGTCTGATGCTGCTGCTGTGTTGTCTGCACTGCTGTGTGCCATGGACAGAAACAATTCAAGATTGCTGTTGGCATTCACGGAGCAGCTGAACACAGTGGATTGTCAATTCTGGGCTCAAGGAATAAGCACTGAGTGATGGGATTGCATCGTTATGCAGGTCTGGGATGACAAGCAGTGGCTCCAGAATTTTTGGATGCGCAAAGGCACCTTTCTGGAACTGTGTGAGGAGCCCACCCCAGCCCTCCAGAGCACTAATAGTGGGGAAGCAAGTGGCAATTACTGTGTGGAAGCTGGCAACACCAGACTGCTACCAATGAGTTGCAAATCAGTTTAGAATCTTCCATGGGGGTTACAGTGATGCAAGTGTGCAGGGCCATTAATCGCCTCTTGCTACAAAGAACTGTGACTCTCGGCAATGTGTATGAAATAGTGGATGGTTTTGCAGCAATGGGATTCCCTAACTGTGGTGGGGTGATAGATGCACACACATCCCCATTTTGGCCCCAGACCACCTTGTGACAGAGTACATCAACAGAAAGGGCTACTTTTCTATGGTATTGCAAGCCCTAGTGGATCACCGGAGTTGTTTCACTGACATCAATGCAGGCTGGATGGGGAAAGTGAAAAATGCATGCATCTTTAGGAACAGAGGCCTGCACAGAAAGCTGCAAGCGGGGACTTTCTTTCCAGACCAGAGGATTACCATTGAGCATGTGGAAATGCCAATAGTGATCCTGGGAAACCCAACCTAACTCTCGCTCCTGTGGCTCATGAAGCATTACACTGGTCACCTTGACAGCAGCAAGGATCACTTCAACAACAGGCTCAGCAGATGCAGAATCACTCGTGAACAGGGCCGTTCCTAGGTGGGTGCAAGGCCCGGGGAAACCCCCCCCGCCCCGTCCGCTCCAGCCCTCCCCCCCACTCCACCACTTTCCCCAAACCCCCGCCCCTTCTCTTTCCGGCTTCCGCCTCCTCCCCCATTAATGCCAGGAGCTGGCAGGGCGGGGCAGAGCGGGACAGGCTGAGGCTGCTGCCGCTTCCCGATGGTGAGTGCAGGCCTGATTCCTGCTGCTGGCGCCAGGGCCCCTGCTAACTCCCCAGGCCAGCCTGGCCCTCCGCACCTTTACCCCACCCTCCCAGGCCAGCCTAGCACCACCACCCCCGCATGACATGCACAAAGAGCTGTCCCTAGAGCATGGCAATTCAGGGTGGCTGCTGCGGGGCCCCCCAAAGTGTGTAACCTAGGGACAGCCCCGCTTTGCTGTACCCTAGAGACAGTTCTGCTGGTGAATGTGCCTTTGGTTGCTTAAAGGGGCACTGGTGCTGTCTCCTCAGCAAGTTAGAGCTCAATGAGGAAAATATCCCGATGGTTATGCCTGCCTGCTGTGCGCTTCAGAATATCTGTGAATCAAAGGGGGAGAAGATTCCCCAGGTGGGGAGTGTGGAGGTGGAGCGGCTGTCTGCTGCTTTTGAGCAACCAGATACCAGAGCTGTAAAAGGGGCTCAAGGGGGAGTTATTTGGATCAGGGAAGCTTTGAAGGAGCATTTTAATAAGGAGCCATAGTAATGTGTGTTGCAGGCAATTTTTTTTAGACTGTGGTATAAACCTTGTAATGACTACTGTGTGTCCGCTATTATAACACTGCAAATGCACCTATTGGTACTGTCTCTGAATGTTAGCAATAGTCATCATATATTGGAGTATAATAAAGATTCATGCACTTTCCATAAGTACATTTTTATTCCACACCCAAACAAACATATTTATGTACTGGTAACCTAAACTTCATACATACAGGGGAAAGTATCTTTAAAGGGGAAGGAACAGGAAATTCACAAGCATGTGCCAATGAGGCTATCACAGCTGCATGTATGTCCAGCTGTCATTGTGAAAAATGTCCCATGGGATGGAATGCCTGGGATACTGCTGAGGCTCCTGAGGAAATGAGGAATGGGGAGTGTGGAGATGTGCAGGAAGGCAGTTCCGTATGGATCACAGGGGGAGGCGAGCACAGAGGTGTTCAGCCTGAAGTTCAGTCAGGGACCGCAACATGTCTATTTGCTCCCTGAGCAGCATTATCATCTATTCCTGCTCTTGTTTCCTATCCTCACTATCCCTACACAATTTCTCACTGATTGCCACCCTCCATGCTTTCCGCTCACAATCCAAAGCACCAGACAACTGCAGCAAATCCTTGAATATGTCTGCCTTACTCCTCTAATTTCTTTTCCTTATCTGAGTGAGGCACTCTGCCAATGTGCAGGAAACCATCAAGGGCACATCTTCAGCTGCTGAAGAAACAATAGACAGAGGTGGTATTGTCAGTGCACTTACATCCTTGATCAAAACAAGTAAGAAGCAAAACTTTCCCTCACTTTCCCTTGACACTCACACATCACAGTGGTAGCCCCAGCCATGATGAGTATGGCCTGGAGGAGAGGGGGTGAGTTGGGACAAAGGAAGGTAGCTCTGGGATATCAGTACTAGCGCATAGGGCTACTGAACTGAATACTAGCACCGTTTTCCACAGGCGGGGTGATTGCAGCAGATATCTCACTCCTGAGGTTAAGTGAGGCTGAAAGGGTCCAGTTCCTGCATGCATGCGGCTGCAGACGGGATCATATGCTGCTGGCCTGTGTGCTGCCATGGTGCCTACTGAAGTAATTGCCGAGTGGCATGACAAAGTTTCCTACCACAGGGGAAGAAACAAAGCAGCCCTCTCAAGAAACCATTCAGCTGAGGATTGCAGATTATCTCTAGGAAAGTTTCCTAGAGATCTCAATGGAGGATTCATGGGACACCCCATTATGCATAAACAAACCTTTTTGCAAGGGCCTCGTCTGACTAGCCTTACAGGGAAATGAGATGCAGACAGAAACTGCTCCTGTGTTTGTTATTTCACTACCTCTTGTAGCCCAATTAAAAAAGCAATCCCTACAGTATTGAAGCAGAGTACTTACCAGAGGTTCCTTCCGCAGTTGGGAGCTGGACTGCTGGGACTGGCTAGACTGCTCAGGAGTCTAAAGAGGCCCTGGCTTGCATGTCACCAGATTTCCCTGTCGCCTGCCCCCAGTCCTCCTCTGCCACGTCATCCTCTGGGTTCACTCCACTGGCCGTAACTCCAGCCCCAGCAAAGTATCCACAGGGCTCTTGGCAGTGGAGGTGGAATCACCAAAGAAGGGCGTGCAGCTCCTTGTAGAAGCGGCATGTCTGTGGCTCCACACCAGAGCGAGCATTTGCCTCCCTTGTCTTCTGGTACATCTGCCTCAGCTCCTTGATTTTTATGTGGCACTGCAGCGTGTCCCTACCATAGCCCTTCTCCACCATGCCCTGAGCAATCTGGCCGTAGATATCAAAGTTCCTGCAGTTGGAGCAGACCTGTGACTGCACAGCCTCCTCTCCCCAGTTGCTCTCCATGCCAAGCAAACAGGAAGAGCAACTTCAAAACTTCCCCGGGGCTTTACAGGAAGAGGGTGTTCATCTGCTTGCAGGGCAGCACAGTTCAAAACAGTGACCAGAGCGGTCAGGTGGGCATTGTGGGACACCTCCTGCAGGCCACTTATAGCGACATAAGCAACACAGTGTCTATACTGACCCTGTGTCACTCTAACTATGTTGCAAGAAGCTCTATGCTTCTCATCCAGGTGGTTTTATTAGGACAGCGTAGCAGGAGAGTTAAAGCAGCGGGAACAGGAAGAGCATTGCAGTGTGTATACCTCCATAGTTAGGTTGGCGTAAGCTGCTAACATTGACTTAACTTTGTAGTGTAGACATACGCTTAGAAAGGAACCAGGACTAAATACAGGCTCAGAGGAGAAGGAGGAGGAGTAAGTGGCATGTAATCAAAACAACTGTTAGGTAAAAGTACCCAATTGCATACTCAAAGGAAGAACAGAAGTGAACCCTCCCCCCACCCCGCATCTAACATAAGTCTATAGGGGCTGCTTTTGCTAGAGCTCAAATCTCTTATGAATACCTGGCTTCAGCTCTAGGTCAAAGTATATTCAATTAAGCAACCAAAATCTTTCTTTTTTAATAGCACCGAGAAGAGTAATTGGAGTAATAGAGTAAGTTCTATTTCCTTAGTGTCCTAAAAGGTATTGTAGTATAGACTCCTAACCATTTGTCTGCTTCACTTCAGATATCAACCACTGGAAAACCTTTGGCTAATCAAGACTTCACCTTCACTTAGCAACCATTGGCAACAGGCCAGCCAAGAATCCTCGTTAGCTTCCTGATAGGAATATAACACAAAAGAATTAATTCATCCTTGTTGTACAAAGATGAGGTTGCTCTATATTCGTACTGCTGGATATCTTTTACTCAATAGGCTCTTGAGAAATGCATTAGCTGTCACATCTAGCATTTTGGGTTCAGGACATATTATATTACTTTTCAAGCCACTCAAAAGCAGGACACAGATTAACTGATTCCGCATCCATTTCAAAAGCCTTTTGTTGGAAAAACTATTTAAACAGTTATTTGTGCTTGAGGTCAGAAGATCTAGCAACTTAATAGTTAACCCAAAACCAGGGAAAATAGGATGAGAGGGTGGGTCAAGTCAATTTCAAGACAACTGATGGCATCCGCGCTACTCAATTTTATTTCTATTATTTTGTTCATTGAAATTTCTACATTACTGTAAGGTTTGACTTCTAAACCATTCTGATTAGTCTCTCCCACAGCTTCCTGTAAGCTTAACAATTTAATTTGGGCTTCTGATACTGTCAGAGATTGCTTGATACAAGTAAAAACAAATTGATTTTAGATATATTTTCAATTACAGTTCGCGACTATCTTGTGCTTTAATGCAGACAAGCAAATACATTTTTAGTGATCTCTTTTAAATGTTTCTCTTTTCAGGTTAAAGCAGGTTTGTTGGAGTTATTTGGCTTTGGATGGTAAACTGCTAGGTTAATTAAAAAAAACACTAACCAATACCATTTGCTATTAACCATTGTAGGTAACCCATCCAGTGGTCTAATACTGACATCTAGTAAGCACATTCTTAGGGTCATGGAGAACTAGGCAGTTCAGTAACAAATCCCTTTACCTATTACTCTTGCATACTACATAAGACTCCTGCCCCGCTGCTATGTGGAAGTGAAGAAGCTCCTTCATCCTCTTCTGCACTAGCAAAGCACAGGGAAGGATTTACACCTAGCCACATAACATTACATCATATTGAATACAATTATTATATAAATAAGAGCAAGTTTCAGCTTCTGCTTTATCCCATGGAACTAAAACAATGAATACTTATTTCAGGTATTTACATAATTATTTTTTCAACATAACTAATTAGATATTCACTCAAATTATATACATGAACATATATCTGCATGAAATAATGTAACACATCTCAAAATGTTTCTATTAATTCTCTTCAAAAGAATCAGAATTACACATACTGATGTGTATGTATATACAAACACATATACACGTACACCCCTACTCTGTCATACTTTATAGTGTCCAAAAGTTTCTAACTTTCCACTGCAACAAACACCTTAATCTTTTATCATGCAGAGCAAAAGCCAAAATTTGACAATTCTGTTCCTTTTAAAGAAGTAACGTTCCCTTCAAGCTACGCTCACTAGCTTAGATCAGTTCATAATCTAGAGGCTCTAACTGTGTAAAGCATAACCCCTTGATGAATTCTGAAGTGCAAAAAGAGAGTGGGAGTTTCACTTCAGCTTTTTGGCAATGACTTTGAGAGTCAGTTTATAGTACTTTACTCACATAAATAATCACAGGGAAGGTAAATCGGGTACTCAGGTGTGTAAAGGCTATAGGGTGAGCCCCTTAATCAAGCCTGTTAATTGTATTACTTAAACCCACCCCAAAAATCTCAAATAAAAAAATACCAAGAGGTATTTAAAATGTGTGTTTATGTAGTAAAATCCCTTAAGAGGAAGCAGTTAGTAGCCAACATGCTGGCACCTAAAGAACAGAGATCATTACACTTCTGAGATAAACTTAACATTATTTAACACATACCTTTTCTCTGTGTCACACTGTGCTGAGTTTCACCATTAATAGATTTGCTTAACTCAAGAAAAGCCTGATTCATACTGGATACTAGTTAGAGGTTTTAAAATTCAGATGGCATGCTTTTTAACAAACGGAGTCTATTTTCCTACTCAGAAATCCATTTCAGACTTTAAAATGCATTTTTTATTTCCCACCAGTAATGCATTTTTGCATGTTTGCAGAGAAAATATATGAAAAACTATTTGATTGATTTACACCAGATTTAATAAAGTGACAGAGGACCAGGTGAATAACTTTAGAGATGGAAGTTAGGAAGAGTCAAGGCTCAGTGCATGTTAACTTCTGGTAAAGATCTGCACTGAGTTCCTTTCAGGGGGAGAAGGGGCAATTATTCATTGCTGATAGTTTAAACATAACTGATTGTGCAAGGTCCTTTTAATTGTTTATAACTTAGCTAAAACATCTCAAAGGTTGGGTGAATTACTACATTGCTGTTTTCCTGTTTTGAACTTGAAAAGCATAAAAATGAAGCATCTGTCATTTTTTATAGTTTACTTTTATTATTATGTTTTGATACAATATCTATGCCAGTAGAATGAAAATGCAAGTAAACTCCAGTTATCCGACTGCATGACAGGACATCCAAAGCCACTGGATAAAAGCAGGTTGGATAAACAAAATTCAGTTTTTATATGAGTTTCATATTTGGGGACAGAGGAATTTCAGAAAATCCAAAATTCAGATCAGAGTTTACCTGTAACTACTGTTTGGCTTAAGTGGAGTTGTTTTAAAGCTCTTTCCCTACATTTAACACACATCTATACAATATTTCAATAGATATTATTTGGTGTAATTAAGTGAATCATAAGGGAGCGCTTTAACTGGGTGGTAAATCCTTCTCTCTCCTCCATGGGTGCAGGGGGTTCCAGACATAGCCAAACTAATATAGTTCCATTGCACAGGGTGTTTCAAAGGACTCCTCGTACAGCTGTATATAGAACCTCTTCAATAGTGGGGCCACTGGATCTGCAGTTGTGAGGCACAAGCTCTACTAAAACAGGAATCGTGGCTATGGAGTGGATTAACTGCCACCATACAGCCTCTTCACCTATGTATTCCAACTCCCAGCCCATTTAC
>NW_020664482.1:32975040-32982099 GCF_002925995.2 Terrapene triunguis | reverse complement strand
GGGGGTGCGCCGGGCCGCCAGGGTCCGGCGGTGCTGGGCGGCCGGGGGGTCCGCCAGGGGCCGGGGGGTGCGCCGGGCTGGGGGCGCGCTGGGCCGGGGGCCAGGGCCGCCTCCTCCCCCCACCCCCCCGAGCTTACCTGCTTCCTGCTTGCCGCGAATCAAATGTTCGCGGGAAGCAGGGGAGGGGGCGGAGTTGGGGTGGGGACTTTGGGGAAGGGGCGGAGTTGGGGCATGGGCGGGGCTGGGGGCGGGGCCGGGGCCCCGTGGATTGTCCTCCTTTAGGAGGCTCCAAATATGGTAACCCTACCTAATAACCCAGGCAACAGAGCCTGAGCACTAATCTAGTTAAACCAGATGGAGGCAAAAAATGCTATTGCACCTTTCGCAGCTAGGAGGATGAAAAATCTTGCCCTGAGTCCTGACTCACTGATAAGAAAGGCAGACAAAGATGCATATACACCTTTTGAAGCGGAAGCCATGCATGCACATGCTATAGACAATTATGTTGCGTCAATGTGCCCAGCAAAAATTATTTTTAAGTCTGATGCTATTCTATAATATTACAGTCAGCTAATTTTTCTAGCAGTGATGTCTCAGATATGGCCTGATTCAGGTAGCCTCGGGGAAAAAAAAGGTTTAAAATGTCTTCAACATCCTCCCAGATCAGCTCTTTCTAAGTGCTACAAAATCGGCCATGGCCTCTCTGAGAATCAAAAGCCTACAGACTTGATGGTGCCATTCTTCCCTTTATTAGAGCTATGCTGTACCCATCCCATAAGGAAACTAAAACATGCCTAAGTTGACTAATCACACAATGCTAATAATGAAACAAAGAGTTCCTTGCAATTCATAGGCTGAAATTTTTCTGCATGGAACAGTCACTGGATAACTCAGAACAACAAATTCATAATAACGGAAGTCTGTGTGTGAAAAGAAAAACAGGCAAAATTTGTCAAACTGCTTGTTATGAATTATTTTCCTAGCTCTGCTTTGGAAATCACTTCCCCTTAATATATGCCAGAGCACGGGCCTCATTTATCCAGGAATGATCCAATTTGGTCTGGTTTTCTTTGCAGCTTTATGCTGTTTGAATCATTTTGTTTTATTTATTGTATGTTTGTGGGAGAGTGGTGACAAACAAAGTGCCCTTTGGGGAAGAGTCCGGGATTTGTTGAAAGATGGACTGGATGATCTAACAGGCTCTTTTCCATCATGAATGCCTAAGTCATTATTCATCTATCATTTCCACCAGTTTTACCTCAGCATGACTGTGCTGTCCTCAATTTATACATGTACAAAAGGAGAATCAATCCCTATGATGCCAAGGATAAATTCATCCTTGGTATAATCACTGATTTCATAAGAGTTACACAATGGAACAATTTGGCCCTGTGATTTCATTTGAATATTTGCTGGGCCAATAAATAAAAGAGGTGTCACGTTTTCTACATTCCTTCCATGGGATCTGTTCCAAGGTGTCCACTGAAGTCAATGACTTCAATGAGCTTAACATTAGGGTAACAATTAAGAAGAATAAAAAAGATACATTAAAAGAGTGCTCTGTGAAAATCAAGGGTCACTCCACCTCTCCTAAACAGCATTTTAAATTGCTGTTCTTAAAAAGTCTAAATATATTAACTTTTAAAATATCCTGAATGGATAAAAAACACAACAATCTCTCTTGTTTATTCCTACTCCAACACCCTTCCCAACAACCTCCAGTTAATATGTTCAAGAAAAGAAAAACAGAAATTAATCTGTTCAAATATATCCAATTCCAGACATTTCAGAAGTAATTTCAAAAACTGGAATTTCTATTGGGGCAGAGAGAAAGCAACCTGAAATCTCCCCTTGAGCCATAAATAGGGTTACCATACATCCAGATTTCCCTGGACATGTCTGGCTTTTTGGTCCTCAAATCCCCGTCCGGGGGGAATTTTCAAAAAGCTGAACATGTCCGGGAAAATAGAGAGGCATAAGCCAGGGTCCGCCCGGCCCCAGCATGACCCGCCGGATCCGCAGCGCAGCCCAGCCGCCCCAGCTACATTGTAGCGAGCTCGGGCGGGGGGAGGGAGGGCGCAGCCACAGAAGGCGGCGGAGGGGCCGCTGCTGCCCCCGCAGGCTGGGCGGACTGTGCGCCCCAGCCGAGCCCGCAGGACCACGGGGAGGCCGGGCCCAGCCAGCGGCTCGGGCTTCCCTCGCAGGCGGGGACCCCCGGCCACTGGGGGACCCTTCCTGCGGCCCCATCGCCGCGCGTGACTCGGAACCCAGTGCCACGGGAGCTGTTTCCAGCGGGGACAGACAGGCCGGGGAACGTGCTCGGCAGCGGCAGGAAGGAGGCTGCGGCGCGGGGCGGGGAGTGTGGCGTGGCCAGGGCTGCAGGGACCCGCGCCGCCCCGGTCGCCGCTGAGCAGAGGCTGCCAGGTGAGCGGGGGAGCAGGGCAGGCAGGGAGCGCAGAGGCTGCAGGGCAAGGAGGAGCAGGGCAGGCAGGGGAGCAGAGGCTGCAGGGGCGGTGGGGTGCGGGGGCTGCAGGGCGAGTGGGGAGCAGGGGTCACAGAGGCTGCAGGGGTGGGGAGGAGCAGGGGTCACAGAGGCTGCAGGGCAAGGGGGTGCAGAAGCTGCAGGGCGAGTGGGGAGCAGGGGTCACAGAGGCTGCAGGGCAAGGGGGGGTGCAGAGGCTGCAGGGCGAGTGGGGAGCAGGGAAGCACTTAGCAACCCCCAACCAAGATCAGAGCAGGAGGGAGGAGGGGGAATGCGGGGTGCTCAGAGGAGGGGGCAGAGTTGGGGCAGGGACTTTGGGGAAGGGGTTGGAATGGGGACGGGGAAGGGGCGGGGTTGGGGCAGGGCCAGGGCCCCCGTGGAGTGTCCTCTTTTTTCAGTGTTGAAATATGGTAACCCTAGCCATAAAGGAACTGCCAGTACTCACAGAGGCCTGACTTTTCATTCCCTCACTCTCAAAAGTTTAGATTAGGCTATAACAATGCATTTATTATGAAAATCACAGTAAAAAAAATCTGAGGATGTCACTACTGAAGAGTTGTGCTAACTCAAGCTGTAGCCTGTAGCTGTATCTCTAATGCATTGCCAGCTCCATTGTCAGAGCTAGATAGGCCAGCTGGCTCAAGTTCAAAGCAACACTAAACTTGATTTTTGTGTGTGGATGGGAGTCACGTTAGGGGCAGAACTCACATTACACCTTGAGCCAACACTGGTACAAGTGCTGGAGGAACCAACTAGGGGCCGTGCTCCTCTTGACCTGCTGCTTACAAACAGGGAAGAATTGGTAGGGGAAGTAGAAGTGGGTGGCAACCTAGGCAGCAGTGACCATTTTATGGTTGAGTTCAGGAACCTCACAAAAGGAAGAAAAGAGAGTAACAAAATACGGACCCTGGACTTCAGAAAAGCAGACTTTGAGTCCCTTAGGGAACTGATGGGCAGGATCCTCTGGGAAGCTAATATGAGGGGGAAAGGAGTCCAGGAGAGCTGGTTGTATTTTAAAGAAGCCTTATTGAGGGAGCAAACCATCCCAATGTGCAGAAAGAATAGCAAATATGGCAGGCAACCAGCTTGGCTTAACAGTAAAATCTTCGGTGGGCTTAAACTCAAAAAGGAAGCTTACAAGAAGTGGAAATTTGGACAGATGACTAGGGAGGAGTCTAAAAATTTTGCTAAAGCATGCAGGAGTGTAATCAGGAAGGTCAAGGCACAATTGCAGTTGCAGCTAGCAAGGGCTGTGAAGGGTAACAAGAAGGGTTTCTACACAGTGGTGAGCTGGAGCCGGTTCGCACCGGTTCGCGGGAACCGGTTGTTAAATTTAGAAACCCTTTTAGAACCGGTTGTCCCACGGGACACCCGGTTCTAAAAGGGCTTCTAAATTTAACAACCAGTAAGTTGAAGTGACAGGAGCGTAGCTAGGAGGGGAGCAGCTGCTCCCCCTGCTCCCCCCCAGCTACACTACCCTGCCCCTAGGAGCCAGAGGGACCTGCTGGATGCTTCCCGGGAGCCACCCCAGGTAAGCACCACCGGGACTCCCCACCTCGCCCCCCGGCAGGTCCCTCTGGCTCTTAGGGGCGGGGCAGGGTGGGCACTCACTATGGTGGCCCACGAGATCCTCCTGCCCAGCCCCTGAGCTCCCGGCCGGGGAGGCTAGTCCCCCGCTGTTCCCCCTCCCCCGAGCTTCAGCTTGCCCCGCAGCCGGCGCATGCTCTGGGCAGCGGGCTGTGAGCTCGGCCTGACCCGGTGCTCCAGGCGCTGTGCGGAGGCGTCGTAGTCCGGCTACAGCCGAGCAGCGCGACTGTAGCGCCTCCAGCCACCAGTGCTCCATGTGGTGCGCGGTGGCGGCGGCCTGGCCCGGCTCCAGCTGCGCGGCGCAGCTGTAGCGCCACCAGCCACCTCCAGGCAGTGCAGTAAGTGGGCAGGGAGCAGGGGGTGTTGGATAGAGGACAGGGGAGTTCGGGGGGGTGGTCGGGGGTGGGGGATGGATAGGGGTCGGGGCGGTCAGAGGGCGGGAAACAGGGGGATTGAATGGGGGCAAGGGTCCCGGGGGGGGCAGTCAGGAAGGAGCAGGAGTTGGATGGGGCGGTGGGAGGCAGTCAGCGGTAGGGGTTCCAGGGGCAGTCAGGGGATAGAGAGAAGGGGTGGTTGGATGGGGCAGGGGTCCTGGGGGGCCATCAGGAATGAGAGGAGGGATTGGATGGGGCAGCGTGGGGCAGTCAGGGGATAGGGAAGGGGTGGATGGGGCAGGGGTCCCGTGGGGAGCGTCAAGGAACGCGGGGGGTTGGATGGGGCAGGAGTCCCGGGGGGGGGCGGGGGCGGGCTATGACCCAACGTGGGGTGAGGAGGGAACCGGTTGTTAAGATTTTGACAGCTGATCACTGTTTCTACAGGTATGTTAGCAACAAGAAGAAGGTCAGGGAAAGTGTGGGACCCTTACTGAATGGGGGAGGCAACCTAGTGACACATGATGTGGAAAAAGCTGAAGTACTCAATGTTTTTTTGCCTCGGTCTTCACAGACAAGGTCAGCTCCCAGACTGCTGCACTGGGCAGCACAGTATGGGGAGAGGTGAGCAGCCCTCAGTGGTGAAAGAACAGGTGAAGGACTATTTAGAAAAGCTGGACATGCACAAGTCCATGGGTCCAGATCTAATGCATCCAAAGGTGCCGAGGGAGTTGGCTGATGTGATTGAAGAGCCATTATCTTTGAAAATTCATGGCGACCAGGGGAGGTCCCGGATGACTGGAAAAAGGCAAATATAGTGCCAATATTTTAAAAAGGGAAGAAAGAGAACCTGGGGAGCTACATACTGGTCAGCCTCACTTCAGTTCCCGGCAAAATCATGGAGCGGGTCCTCAAGAAATCCATTTTAAAGCACTTGGAGGAGAGGAAGGTGATCAGGAACAGTCAAGATGGATTCACCAAGGGCAAGTCATGCCTGACTAACTTGATTGCCTTCTATGATGAGATAACTGGTTCTGTGGATATGGGGAAAGCGGTGGACGTGATATATCTTGACTTTAGCAAAGCTTTCGATACGGTCTCCCACAGTTTTCTTGCCAGCAAGTTAAAGAAGTATGGATTGGATGAATGGACTAGAAGGTGGATAGAATGCTGGCTAGATTGTCGGGCTCAACAGGTAGTGATCAATGGCTCGATGTTTAGTTGGCAGCCAGTATCAACCAGAGTACCCTGGGGTTGGTCCTGGGGCTGGTTTTGTTCAACATCTTTATTAATGATCTGGATGATGGGATGAATTGCACCCTCAGCAAGTTCGCAGATGACACTAAGCTGTGGGGAGAGGTAGATATGCTGGAGGATAGGGATAGAGTGACCTAGACAAATTGGAGGATTGGGCCAAAAGAAATCTGATGAGGTTCAACAAGGGCAAGTGCAGAGTCCTGCATTTAGGAAGGAAGAATCCCATGCACCGCTACAGTGTGGGACCGACTGGCTAAGCAGCAGTTCTGCAGAAAAGGACCTGGGGATTACAGTGGCTGAGAAGCTGGATATGAGTCAACAGTGTGCCCTTGTTGCCAAGAAGGCCAACGGCATATTGGGCTGTATTAGTAGGAGCATTGCCAGCAGATTGGGGGAAGTGATTATTCCCTTCTATTTGGCACTGGTAAGGCCACACCAGGAGTACTGCATTCAGTTTTGGTCCCCCCACTACAGAAGGGATGTGGACAAATTGGAGAGAGTCCATGGAGGGCAACAAAAATGATTAGGGGGCTCGGGCACATGACTTATGAGGAGAGACTGAGGGAACTGGGGTTATTTAGTCTGCAGAAGAGAAGAGTGAAGGGGGATTTGATAGCAGCCTTCAACTACCTGAAGTGGGGTTCCAAAGAGGATGGAGGTCGGCTGTTCTCAGTGGTGGCAGATGACAGAACAAGAAGCAATGGTCTCAAGTTGCAGTGAGGGAGGTCTAGGTTGGATATTAGGAAACACTATTTCACTAGGAGGGTGGTGAAGCACTGGAATGGGTTACCTAGGGAGGTGCTGGAATCTCCATCCTTAGCGGTTTTTAAGGCCCGACTTGACAAAGCCCTGGCTGGGTTGATTTAGTTGGTGTTTGTCCTGCTTTGAGCAGGGGATTGGACTACATGACCTCCTGAGATCTCTTCCAGCCCTGATATTCTATGATTCCTCTCTCTTCTCCCTTCCCAGAGAGGGAGGGAGGAAAGGTCCTACTGCTTACTGGAGGGACAAGGGATGCAGGGAGCAGAGATGCTCTGAGCTGCTGGGCTATTTCTGTTCCCTCCTCTCCCCTCCCCTCTGATGAGAATGATGATGGCTCCTGAGGAGAGGAAGAGCTCTGCCAGCCCTCTGCAGCAACTCTGATTGGCAGGGCCGGCTCCAGGCACCAAGCACCCAAGCTGGTGCTTGGGGCGGCACCTGGAGGGGGGCGAAGAGCGGGGCCACAGCCGGGCTCGCCGCCATCCTCCCGGGGCTCCAGCCGCCCTCCCCCCCGGCGCCCTCCCCCCGGCGGCCGGGGGGAGAGCGGAGCCCCCGCCGGGGCTCGCCACCCTCCCCCCGGGGCTCCGGCCGCCCCCCCCCCCG
>NW_020664482.1:32931646-32974940 GCF_002925995.2 Terrapene triunguis | reverse complement strand
CATCATTGCAAGACTGGCTATAGCCCTGGGTGAAATCCTGTGACTCCTGGAAAAATCAGAAAAGTTGGCAACACTCAGACTGCAAGCCCTTAAATGTGAAACCCTGTTAATGTGAGCACATGAAAGCCTGACCTAGCTTTCCAAGTGACTAAGATTAGAAAGCAGGCTATGAAAAGTCAGACTACTGCGCATCCAGAGGTTAGGAAAAGAGCTCTTTCTACTAAATATTTCTGTACCTTATTAAGCATTAAGTCAAACCTTAAAGTTTTGCAAAGCAAGCTTTCACAAAAGCCTGTCTTTCTAAATGAAAGAATAATCACCTAGCATAATGATTACTAGAATAAATTTGCACACATAAAAGCCTCCTGCATATTGTAAGACCAAGATAAGAGGTCAGGCAACAACAATGCTGGCTGCACAAAAGGAAAGTTGTTCCCAATAAAACAAAGCAACAAAGGGAAGTAGACATTAAAAATCCATACTGTGAGCAATAAGATAGGTTACTGTCATGGATATAGACCTGTCTTTCTGATAGGACCTGCAGTTCTAAAAGCACTGAATGGAACACACTGTTGCTAATGAGTTCTGCAGTGCCATTAACCATTGGAGCCTTAGACATTCAGAAAAGACTATGTCCTATGCAGTCCAAACTATTCTGAGACTAAACTCAAATGAACTATGTTCTAAGCTGGAGAAATTCCCCCAAATATTAAAACACTTCTCAGGCTGTATTTAACTAATCTCAGACTCAGAAGTCTTGCTAAAACAAAAGTTTAAATTAAACACTAACTATTGAAAACAATAAAACTGTTAAATTAGAATAAAATAATGTATTATATTTTCATAAAATAATGAATGTTCAATAATTTCTGAAGAACAATTCCAATAAATGAAATATATTAAAACATATTAAATACAATGTTGCTTGAAAGCTGTTTGAAATTTTCATACACTTAACATTATTAATTTGTTGTAATACTTTGAATGCCAGTAGTTTTCAGACTGCCAGAACAATGAATGTGCAGAGGGAAATCTATTTATTTCTATAGTCTCAAAGGAACTACAGTGATAATGATACAGAAATAAAGCTGTAAATTTCAGCGGTATCTAGAGAGTTCAGCTGAATCATCATGGAACATGCTCTCTTCCCCATTATAGAAAGAAAAAAACAAAGACATTATAGAAACAAAACAGGTAGTGCTTGGACACAAGAACAGTTAGTTGAAATTCAAGTGGACTTGGGTCTCATCTAATAGTTAAGGCTAAGATTTTGTCATGGATATTTTTAGTAAAAGTCATGGACAGGTCACGGCCAATAATGAAAAATTCACGGAAGCCCATGACCTGTCCCTGTGTTTTACTAAAAATATCTGTGACAAAATGAGGAGTCAGGGCAGCTGTGGGGAGTTGGGATCTCCAGGGGCCCCCACCACCTGTGGGGGCTCGAAGCTCCAGGATCCCCCTCCGCTGGAGGCTCAGAGTTCCAGGGTCCCCCTCCGCATTACGGCTCTGACCTGCGGGGGTTCCCCCTGCCGCCTGCAGCGGAAGGGAGCGGTGGGGAGCTGTGGAGGTGGACGAGAGCTGTGGGGGTCCGCCTGCCGCTCGCAGAGGCCGGGAGCTGCAGGGGGCTCCCACCGCCATGGGCAATGGAGGTACCCCGCAGCTCCCTGCCTCCACAGGTGGCAGGGGGGACCCCCACAGCTCCTATCTGGCGCTGGCTGAAGTCACAGAGGTCTTTGGAAGTCACGGATTCCGTGACCTCAGTGACTAAATCGTAGCCTTACTAATAGTTTATTACTTCTTCTCTCACGATGAAATTCAGAAGGCCCAGCAGAAGACTTATACATTAAAAGAGGGTCTTTAGGCCTTATAACTCATCTGATATGAGTTAACATTTACCATCACTAAATATTACAAAAATAAAGGAACATTTAAGCCAAGCAGTGCTTGTACACCATGGGATAGATTTAATCTTAAAAAAATGGTGACATTTACACATACATTTTAAAATGACATAACACTAACAGATTTTTAATTACAAATTAATCCTTTTTTGTGTGACAATGTGGTTGAAGAATAAGACATTCAGAATTACCATAGTAGCTATATTACAAATATAACTGAGCTTTCACTATGTCCTGGAGGCCATACCTAAGTGAAACCAAGGTAAACAGATACAATTATCCAGTGCAGCCAGATCAAAGAATGCATGCTTGTTTGTTTTTTAAATCTGTTTCTGTGCAAGACACTAACTAATCAGGTGGATATGGTTTAACAAAGGTCAGCTGGTGTGAAAGAGCAAATGAGATTAAAAGAAAAACAGCATTGCCGGCCTTAGGCATGAAGCAACACCACTGAATAATGTGTCAAAATCAATTTCTAATGAAAGCTTACACTATAGATACTGCCTTCCAATGATATCCCTTCAAATAAATCAGATCTGAAGGCTGAAGTACTGTAGGTTAGTTAAAATTGATGAAAACATAAATGTTCTTGCTTTATTAAGGCTGCACTGCCTAAAGTGTAAACTCCTCATAAAACTAAGCTAGATTACTCTAAGCAGGGCTTTCTGATCAACGGAGATAACAGCCTGTTGGGCTGAAGCACAGAGTTTTAAAGAAGGATGTGAATTTATGGGGAAGACCAAATACATTTCTGCATTAACCATGTTCTAACTGAAATCTGTATTTTTAAAGAAGACAAACCTTTGGAAAGGGGGAGGGGTGGAGGGAATACAGATCAGCATTCAATTCAACGGAATGGAAACTCAGACAGTTTCAATTTGGTATCCAGTAATTCTCTTAGGAGTCATGGAATAAATAAGCGGCTTATTTAAATATTCTGGAAGGAAGTCAACTAAAAAGGCTTGATTGAAACATGATAATTCACTAGAAGCAGTATCTATGCTTTTATTCCAGGATTAAACCTTTGTTGGTAACAGTTTTTCCCCTTAAATCAGAAGATCATAGATTCAAGTTAAATTCCAGAACTTCAGCTAACAATTATACTGAAATCCATCCAGTTTCTCTCTTATGGAGTACCATGATTTTCAAAACTGGGTGCCTAAAGTTAGGCTCCCAAGTTCCTGTTTAGGTTTCTAATTAAATTTTAGTCTGATCTTTAAAAGTGCTGAGCACCTGCATACCTTCTTGAAGTCATGGCAGATTCTAGGTGCTCAGCACTTTTAGAAGTCAGACCAAAACTTATTTAAGAACTTAAATATGAACTTGGAAGCCTAATTTTTAGGCATTCAATTTTGAAAATCTTGGCCTTGGGGTCTTAAGCAACAGGTCCTTAGCTATTCCATTCCTACCAAGTCACTGCTCTATTGATATTTAACTTGTCACATTTACAAAAAACAATTTGGGATACCTAAATTATGTAAAAACTCATCTATAACATCAGGCTGCAGTCTTTTTTATGTAGTGTTTTTTGTTCATGTACCACCTGAAGTGATAATTCCACTGACTTCTATCTGCAGTTACATTAAATATATTACACTGAGTCAAAATATTTGAAAGAATAATTTTCATAAATAAATGGTTTCAAATAAATAAGCAGTTAACTGAATGTAATATGTATTGGTTAATTTATAATCCACATTTTTATAGGCATGAAACATGTTAACATTGTTATTGGCACTTAAAGAAAACAAACTAAACTGAAGTCTGCTTGCTGGCCAAGTCAAAGCAGTTTTATGAATACAGTCAATTAATTTCTAGTGTATCAAAGACCTGGAACAAAGAGTTTGACTTTTGCTTTGCTATCCAGATGATCTCCCAGGAGTCCCTCAAGGGAATCAAAGTTTAAGCATTTTCCAAGAACACAGACACTGAAGGACATCCTAGTGGTCTAATCAAACAAGACAACAGGAGCTTTTCTTTCATTCTCTAAATGCTCTACTTGGTTAGCTGAACTGTGAGGCAGCAGAAACAGAGAGGCCTGGGCATCTTTCAAGCAAAGAGTAAATATGATAGCCCGATTCCCATGTTTAGTACGGTGAGAAAAAATAAAAGCTTATGTTTGCACAGACTCCTTTGGGGAGCTCTGAGAGAGCTGGAGTTTAGGGACGTAAACTGATGACACCAATACACAGATGCTCGTGGTGCAAATAAATGATGGTGTTTCCAATTAAAATAAATTAAAAAAAAAAACAGAATCCAAATAAATCCAAGCCCAGGGCCCAGATTCTGAGCTGAATCTGAGATGTTTTCAGCACAGCTTGGAGATGTCTGAGAGCAAAGGTGGTTGGTCATTGGCATATGCTCCTATAGCCACTTGGGGCCATTCCAGGGATACCCAGAGCTCACTGAAGCTTCCAAACACCCCACCTTTTCCCTAGCCATGTCCTCTGAGGGAAGAAGGGTAGCATAGAGCCGCTATACCAACTCTGTTTCACCAGAGCATTCCTCTAATGAAGCTGGAATTCACAAGCACCTGAACAAGTCAAGTTTTTGATTCCTTTAGACCATTGGAGGGGTGCAAAGTATTAGAATTGTTACTGTTTTGTCAGGACCAGATGATAAGATTTATCAGCAATGTTTCTTTTTTGTCAGGTGTTTCTTTGCTGTAAACTGACAGGGATCATATTTGTTCAGGAAACCAAAACGGGTCAGGTGGCAAATACTCAGGAGTGACGTGGGGAGATTAGAGTGGCTGGGGCTGAAAGCAATGAAAGAAGACTATATACAAATAAATGCTAAGTTCTACACCAAGGAGATGAAGTAAACAACCAAATAGGAGGGGATGTAACCAAGCAGTGTCACCCATCACATTCAAGTGTTTATTTCCATTTTGTCTCATGTATGCCATTCTTAAAGGAAGAGTTATCCAAAGCTCTCTGAAGTCAATAGGAGTCTTTCAGTGGGCTTTGGCTCACATCCAAGTGAAGATTCAGAACTGGGACTGGGAGGCTGGGAATAATGGTGACAAGATCCACAACAGGAAGTGGCGGTGGAAAAGTTTGAGCAGTTCTGTGTCCCCATATGTTGTGAAGCAGTCAAGGCAAGGAAAACTGAACTTTGCTATGGAACTAACATTTCACATCTGCACAAGTGAGCAGTGCAGCAAAAATTCCTGTTTGTTATACTACCGGGTACCCTAGGCTAAAAGAGTATAAGGTGCGGTACGGTTCTCAGATTTCCTGGTTTACGAGATGACTCAAAAATTAGTCTTTTAATAGAAATTTCTATCCGTTGGAATCTGGAAGTCTGAAATACGAATCAAAATGGGATCTTCCATTATTTTAATCCTGCACTGAAAAGTTAATAATAATGGAGCCCTATTTTATGTTTAATATACACTATCATCTTGTATATGGCATGACAGAGTATGATTAATCATTTATATTGCAATAACTGACAGTTACAAACATATCACAAACTGTACTCTGCAAAAAAAACTGCATCTGAAGGAGATATTAATGCACAACAATACAATTTCTTTTTATGGAATATATCGGCAGTGTCTAAGAGCTAGTCAAGCAGAAACAAACAAGCATCTTGTAATCTGCTAATACCATAATGAAGGGAACTAGTAAGATCCTCACAGATTAGCAGGCAATCAGTGAAAGTTTCACTGTATGCTAACTGCATCACCACTGGCAAATGTGCAGCATGTTCAGGAGTGCTAATAAGGGAACATTGACAAACATGGTGTTACGTGCTTCCCTTAATAAAATAAGAATTTTAATCAAAATTAAGGCAACACACTACAGACCCTATTAAAATTCTGTAAAAATGCTATAACACAAGATGGCATTTTTATACACCCATTCTTCCCTCAAGTGTCTCGGCTCTATGAGCTAAGATGTGAAAAAATCCTAGCTTTACAATGTTGGTCTCAATAACTAATACACATTGAGTTGTATACCTATATTCACATGGATAGTGCATACAGCTGCTGGGGATAGAAAACACATTGTGTGTGTGTGTATGTGAGAGAGAGAGAGAGAGAGAGAGAGGAGAAAAGTTGGGCGGGTGGGGGTGTAAACTTGAGGGGTGTGGGGGTGTTCTTTCTTTGTTTTATCAATGACTGGAATACCTGTGGGGCATAGTCTTGTTTCCATGACATCAGTGATTAAGCCAAATTGGCCACTGTTGAAATGTTTTATTACTATGCTAGCTTCTTTTGTAATACCATCGTGGACATATAATTCTATAATAATGTTCATGCTGTATCTTTTTATGATTATCTCTACTTGAAGAAAATCACTCATATTTTAAGTGAGGAAAATTATTACATTGTGCTGCAATCAAGTAAGATCAGATGGGTGAAACTTTTTCACTGTGATACGATTTTCAGTGACTTTATGCAGGGGCTGTTGCAACATGAGAATGAATATTAGGAATCATTGTGGTCCTAACATTAGCTTCTGATCCTAAACCTCTACTGCCCTGTGTAGTCACTTACACAGCTGCAAAAAGGGACACAATGTGAGTGTAGAACAATGCACTCACTGTGGACAGGTATAAATGATTACACAGGGTGCAAGGAGCTGCATAATCAGGTCTTCTATTTCAGCAGGTCTGTGGCTTTGATCTCTACAGTCATATAAAATCCAATGATCACATGGAATAGCACAAATGTCAGCCATTTCCTTGCACATTTCTTTGAAAATAGCAAATGTCAAATTCTAGATAAAACAAGGAGCTACACAGAGAGGCCCAGACAAACTTTGCTGAGCACAGCTGAAAATAACTTTATAACGTTTGTACACAGTCTCCTCTGAGCTCAGTGTAAATGAATTGTTAAAAAAAAAAAAGCATAACTATGGTACAGACAAAGCAAAACTCAATCTGCTAGGTGCATTTACATAAAGAAAGGTATATAAATTTGCCCAGATAAGGAATACTGCTGGTCTAAACTTGGAATTTCAGTTCCGTGGGAAATTCTGACATTTTGAAATTTGTTTTTGTTCCAAATCAGAACAAAACTAAGAAATTGAGAAATTTCCTGTGACATTTTTTTTAAATCATTCATTTTGGGTCAATGACAATATTCCATTTTGATGAAATCAAAACATTTCCTCTGGTTTGCAAGGTTCATGTTTTATCTTATAACTTAAAATATAAAATAAATAAGTTTTTGAAATAACATGTCCTTTTTGAAGCAAACAAATCAAAATTTTCCAATCCAAAACTGAACATTTCAACCTTAACAAAACACTTCATTTCTATATTTTTTCAAAACAAAATTTTGTCAGACTCAAGATATCCCCGGTGAAAGTTTTGATTTCATTGTAACAGCATTTCTGATGTAAAAACATTCCATCAGAAAATGTTCAACCAGTTCGACTGTCAGGTATAACTTGACCACATAACTAGGGACTTTTAAGAAAACAAAATAAACAAAAAACTAACAAATAACACTCTTCTATTAAAATGTGTCAGACAAAATGAGAGACAAATTTAAATGCATACAGTACATATCTGAATGTACAAAAGAAAATTATGGTCAGAACAGAAAATATGTGCGCTTCCAGTTCCAAAAGTGACTACTTGAAAATGGTAACTTCTAACTCCATAGATCAAGGTCATATCTATTTATATTAGCAACAAAAATATGGGGAGACAATTTTTGCCCTCAATTATTTATAAGCAATCCCATCTTAACATGAAATCATAGAAGTGTAGGACTGGAAGGGACCTTGAGAGGTCATCTAGTCAGGGCCGGCTCTAGGCACCAGCAAAACAAGCTGGTGCTTGGGGCGGCACATTTTTAGGGGCGGCATGGCCAGCGCCAGAATGCCGCCCCTAAAAATGTGCCGCGGCCGCCCTAGCTCACCTCTGCTGCTGCTGCCTGGGAGGGAGGGGGAGACTCCGAGTGGCCGCGGCGCGGGCGCGGCTTCTCCCCCTCCCTCCCAGGTTTGAGAGCCTGGGGGGAGGAGGCAGGGCTGGGGATTTGGGGAAGGGGCGGAGTTGAGGAGGGGCCGGGGGTGGGGGTAATTAAAAAACGGGGGGGGGCGGCCAAAACTGTTTTTGCTTAGGGCGGCAAAAATCCTAGAGCCGGCCCTGCATCTAGTCCAGGCCCCTGCACTATACATGCATAACTGAGAGAAATTGATTGACATAATATTTACTATTGGCAAAGATGCGTGAGCTAGAAAAAAAGCAAAACAAAACACACCTCAGTTGGACTTTTAGATCACAGTTTAAAGGGGGAAATACCTTTTTACTCGTAAGCTGAGCAAATGCGAAGTGGCAGTCATTGAGCGAGAATACATGGTACCCCATGATGCCACTGTTACAGTTAGTGTTTCAAACAGAACCACGTTGATACTGCATTAAGCACAAGGCATATCAGATGGGTTAAAAAAAAATGAAGGTAGATGAATGTGAAAGTAAAGGGTCTTGGAGGAATGTGGTTACTGCCTATCATTGGGAGGTTATGTGCCTCAATTAACTTGAACCAGACTGATTTGCTATAAAACATCCTGTTTTGAATTCAGGGAATACAAAACTGGCTTTATTTCCAAACATAAAATAGGGGAAAGAAAATCAGTAAGAGGAAGGTTAAAGTCAATCTTGTAGAAGTCGAGATAATTTTAGTTTTCTGAATCACAGAAGTATCTGATTAGGGATTATTGTGTCCTACAGCCTGGAGAACAATAGATATGTGGTCACTGTAAGTAAACACCTTGCTTTGCATAGGTTCCTCAAACTCTGGAAATCAACTGACAGGCTCACTTTTCCCCTTTGAATGGAAAAGTGCATAGTACAAGTTCAAAAGCTTCTAACAATGAAATGCAAAAACACAGAAATGACTGCCCTTGACTGTCAGTGAGCAAATATTTTAAGACAAAAAATATTGAATATTGGGTGTAGTTGGAACAGATAAGGAAACGTGTTCTATACTATGGTAAGAGTCTGAAAACAATATGAATTCTGTAAGAGAACTCATACATTTTATGCTGCCTCCTGCAAAGTGGTAGATGATGGGGGGGATCTCCCTGTAACAGACCTGTGCAAGGGGAAGTCATACTCTGGTTCTCAGTGCTGGGGTACACAGAAAGTGGAGGGGGTGGACAGGCACAAATTCTGCATGGGTTATGGATCCACAACCACTACCCCCTACTGTGGCAGTGGGGGAGTGCTGCAGGCTGAAAAAACAGTTATTAGAACTAGTTAAAAAATAGAGTTATTTTCCTCAGGGAAAATTAAAAAAACAAAACAAAAACATTTCATCTGAAAACCAAAATGTTTCAATTTGGAAATGTTGCCACAATGCCTCATCGGATTTGCAGCTTCGGTGCCATAGGCTCTCATTCTCCTCTATAGGCTGAGCTCCCTAGGCAGACTATATCTCCCATGATGAATCACTGTTGCCCCTCTTGAAGAGTAGAGGTAGTGCATCATGGGAGATGTAGTCCAGTCAAGGAACCTGGCTAATTGAGGAGAAAGGGGACATAATTACAACTCTTATGAGGCACAAGTGCAGCATTTCCAAATTGAAATATTTCAGTTTTCAGGCATTCATTTTTACATTGAAAAACCATATTTGAATAGCAAGTCAACACTTCTTGTGAAAAAAAAATAGTGTTGTTGAAAAGCCAATTTTCTGTTGAAAAACAATTTAGATGGAAAATTTTCATCCAGCCCTAATGGCTAAATGTGTTACTCAGATATTGTAAGGAATACACCTCCCAGCACCCAGGGGGCATAGTAACTCCAGTTCCCTCTGCTGGGATGGTGTACTCCCTTACCTCCCCATCCTCACTGAGACTTTACAGAGGCATAACTGAGCTCACTCTGCATGCATGTGTATTATATCTGTTCGTTTTATGTATTACAAAGATATTATACATATAAAAACAATCTCAGATAGATATACTTATATCTCCATATAAAAATAAATCGCAAGAGTTGCTGAATACCAAGAAAATATCTATCTGAGATTGTAAATTTGTTGTACGACTGACCTTTAAAAACAAAGCATCTGTAATTCTTCTAACTGGCCCCCCCCCCCCCAGTAAAAACATGCCAAAGGATTTTGCTCCCAAATCCTTTAGGCACACTAGAAAATCTCCTCTATTAAGTATAATCAGAAGATCAGTACTCCAGAAAAACCTACAGCGCTCTGTTTTATGATAATTTTATACCAGCACTCAATATAATTCAGACCACTCTAGCACACAAGTCCTTACTTTGTATTGGACTCTTTGTAAAGCAAAGCTGAGGAAAAAGAAATCTACAAATAAACAAATACTTCTTAGACGTCCAAATTAACAAATATAATCCAAAATTGTTATTCAAGTTTAGCACATCTCTATTTAGGAATTTAGAGGTAAAGAGAAGTATTTTTAAATTGAGAAATTAGCAACACTTCGCTCATGTGCTTTAATAAAGTCCCTGTGGCCAAGAACTCAGAACATCCAGAAGGACCATCATGATCTCCCTTTATATACATGACACATCTCATTGCATTTACTATACATTGCATCACATATTTTTGGACTGGTTTGGTTACTTTGCAGGAATCAATCTCTGTGCAGTATGTACTGTCCACACTCTGTCCATGGTTCAAATTCCTCTTTACCTAATCTCTACATTCTGAACTTCCCCTGTTATCTAGTTCGTAGTAAACAGTTCCCTGCATGTTCGCCCTCTTATCTTAGCTGGTTAGACATTCTTTCTTCTTAGCCTACTGACCGCTTTACTTATCTTATTTAGCACATTCTGTTTTCAACCTGATGATTCATTACATCCCTACTTCTCTCTTACAAAAAACGAGGTCCCCCTTCATGTGTTAATTACGCATGTCTGGCTGGGTCTCAGCCACAATCATCTAATCTGACCTTCCTGCGCATTGTAGGCCACAGAACCTCACCCTCTAACTTCTGCAATTGGCACCTAACTTTTGGCGGAGTTACTGAAGTCTTCAAATCATGATTTAAAGATTTCAAGCTACAACGAATCCACTGTTTACTGTAGTTTAAGCCATGCCTCACTCTGCAGAGAAAGATAGAAAGGGTCTCTGACAATCTGACCTAAAGGAAAATTCCTTCCCAAACCCAAATACAGTGACCAGTTCGACTCTGATCATCTGGGTGAGACCTACCACCCAGATAGCTGGGAAGGAATTCTCTGCAGTAACACAGAGCCCTCTCCCATCTAATATACCATCTCCAGCCACTGGAGATACTTTTAATAGCAATTACTGATCAGCCATATGCCATTGTAGGCAACTACATCATCCCCTCCATAAACTTATCAAGCTCCGTATTGAAACAAGTTAGATTTTTTTTGCCCACACTCTCCTTGGAAGGCTGTCCCAGAACTTCACTCTTCTGATAGTCAGAAATGTTTGTCTAAATCCATGATACTGCAGTAAGTTGTCCAAAATTGATTGTACCTCTCACTTGATCACCATCTCCACCAGATAATAAGGACCACTTACTTCCTAACTTTGATAAGACATTGACTGTAGTTAGGTTTTTTCCCTTCTCAAGATTCTTAATCCAATAGTTTGTTGACTGTAAATAGCAAACATCAAAGAATAATTATTAATGCAATAATCAAACTTTAATGCTTATCATGAATGTAAAAAAACCCTGAAACATTCAATAAATCGCATTCTGTACTTAAGGAGATTAAAGCTTCCCAAGAGTGCAAAAGACATTTATGTGTTTTGATCTGAAAAGGAATGTGAAATAATACTGATGACAGCAAATCACATCACACACACACACAATTCGTTGTCCTTAAAGAGAGAGTGCTGAAGGAAGGCAGCCTCCCAGAATAAATGAGGCAGGAAGGAACAGCAAAGTTCTGTCCATCAAAGTTAGCTCCAAAAATCTAGGGCAAAACACTGCACTGGCATCAGTGTTTAAAACAGTTGGCTTTGTTGTTCCAACCTGTGTTCAACAAGCATAACTGTTTTGCTCTGAGTTTTAAGAAGGACAGTAAACTGATGGGAGTCTCCCCTGGCTCCAAACAAGAGCTAGACATTCCCAGAGTAAAAATGTTATTCCTCGTGGGGCTTGGATTATTGACAAAAAGGTGATTCCAAAATAACACTGCATCAGCACACACACACAACCCAGATACTGAGCAATGAGAAGAAACTGATGGGGCCAACAGCAGAGAAAGAGACAAGAAAAGAAAGGCCCTCAAGGGTTGAGGGAAGATGAGAGGTCTTGAAAAAGGGAAAGTCTCTCTCTCTCTCTCTCTCTCCTACACACACAGTTTTAATCTGCATCTGATAGGAGATGTCCAAGGGCACCTATTGAGGCCTTAGGGATTTAGTGCTACACAGGAGGGCTTTCTTAATACTGAAAAACAGGTGCACTCTTATGTTTTTGGCAAAAACGTATTTTGTTTGGAAATATTTTAATAGCTTGTAAAATGCAAGAAATTTCAGCTTTCTGATTAGGGGCTTGATGCTATCTGTTTAGATGGAAACAGATGGTGCAATATTTTGAATGTTATTTAGTGCATTTTTTTAAACCCTAATTTTTGGAAATGTTGTCATAAACGTAGGCTGAGTCAAGATGCTCTTGAAAACCTTGGCTTTAAATTGTATTTACTCAGCACTTATGTTTTCATTGGTGGCAGCTTTTCTAATGTCCCTTATTCTTTTCTCTAATCCCACGTATTAACAAAGACCTTGACTGATTAAAGCATAACACTAGTGCATTATTTTTGGTGTTACTCGATTTTTAAAAATGCATCTAGAGAGTAAAAAAAAACTATTTGTAAGCCATTAATGTCATATTTTACATTAAACATTACGTTAAATCAAACCGCATGAATATGTAATGGCATTCAATTTCCCAACACTTCTAAAATTACTTAATGAGCTACCATTCTTCTGAATGAGTTACTTCAATCATTATTTATTAAATAACACTTGCCAATTATTGCCAGGAATAATGTGATACTGTTAGTTATTGAACAGCATATTTTTTTTCTTTGCTGGATATTCCTCATGCTCTTGGGGTGGGGGGGGGGAGGAAATTGGGAAGGAACAGACACTATATTTAAAAAAAAATCTTATTTGCCCTCCACAAAAGTCAGACATGAAAAGTAAGCTCATCTTCTAACACATTTCCATTCCCGTTTTTTAAAAATATGAAATCTCCCCCCAAGCAGTCTAGCCATATTTATTTATGGGTGCCCAATAATACCCAGGGAACATCTATGGGCACTCACACACTACAGAGCACATAAAAAATAATTGTTAACCGCAAGCTAGGATGCACCTAATTCCCCATTTTTATTTTCACCATGGGAAGAGTAATACCTCAAAATATAATACTATAGACCACTGAAGTAAAAGCTAAAGCTATTATTACTATAATTAAACTATCATCACTGCCAACAATAAATTTATCCCATTTTATATAGTCTGTAAAGGTTACACAGCATAACAGAATCTTGTTTTACTAGTATAGGAACCCTTTAAAACACTGATTGATTGGTAGGAATTGTTCACATAAATAATATATATGCTAGAAACAGAATCTTTCCTTGACTCAGGGGATTGGGGTGGGGGTAAGGGAGAAGTAAAACAAAAAGAACAAAAATCTGTTCTATTTTACCCATAGCTTAAAGGAAATACAAACACCAAACACTTCTATAGGTGACTTTAAATGTACCACACCTCTCTCTATGTTCTGTATGCAGTGATGCATCACCAGTTTTATTATCCATTTCATACTTGCTTTGGCTACTCTGTCAGCAAGGACTTACAATCTCAACTTTGAGTAAGCCTGGTGTTTTCTAGGTGCAAAAGTTATGAAATGCCTTCATGTAGCAGCCCGACTGACCCTTTGGTGATGGTCAGCTATCTGACACACAGGAATACATGGCTAGGTGGATTTTTTTTTTAAATGAGCAATCATATATTGCCAGAGTAATCCCATCTTCAAATGACTTAGTGAGGATTCTATTATCACAGGGGTTTGAGTATTATAATCTTTGAGGTAGAAGATGAGGTACAGATGCTTTGCTCCAACAAATAACCCATGAATCTCCATCCGGGCTGCTCACTGACATTAAACAGACATTTCTATTTTACAGGGGAATATGACTGCCTGATAAGAGAGCCATGACCTTTCCTTTTCCTCTCTCTTTTCCACAACAAAGATGGTCTACTTCAAAATGTCATGGAAGGTGTAAGAACTTAATCTCAAATCTGTCATAGGAGCTGATAGATTCATTGTCAATGCAATATCTTTCTCCACTTTTAATGTACAGGCAAGAATCCCAGCAACCTTTGCTTTTCAATCAAGTAAACACCTGAACCTAACCTCAGTACAAGATATAGAAAACAAATGACAATTAATTAGGCTGTCGATTTGGTTTTCTTGTTTAGGTGTTCAAAACAAGTTTGCTGTTCATAGCTCATACAAGACCTGCCATCCTTTGCCTAAGTGAGTATGAAGCTAAGGGAACCTGAAGCTTGTTTTAGACTCAGAATGCAACAAGCTATTCCCTCAAGTCAGCCAGACCAGAGAGATTTTTCTATAAGGTGAGTTAGTGGGGTAGTTTTTTGTTTTGTTTTGATGTCTTCAACATCAGTTCCATGTTTACTATAAGAAACCTACTGATAGTACAATCAGTGAGGGAGATTTTTCTATTTTCAAATACATTAAAACTCACAGAGAAAAATATATATTAAACAATAGAGTTGGGTTTATAACATACCTGCCTTAAACAAAAATTACATCAGTGAGTTATTACAAAAAGCTAAAGGTCGGAAAATGGCTCTGGTCTAGGGTCTTGAACCTCTGATAGACCCCAAATGACTGGGACAAGGGTATTCTAACAGACAAATATGTAATACAATGACAAAATGTTCATTGTGTCACCAGTACTGGCTAGTTCACAAATATAGTAGTATGCTATTGCTTCCTGCTAATGGAGTTACTCCTTAAGGTTAAGTGGTAGAGATCTGTACTTTGGTGCTAGAGGTTGCAAAATCAAACCTTGTTGATTACACACATGTGCAGCCTTTATACATACATGCAGGCAGAGTTCTACCTATAGAAGAATACAGGATGGCCATAAACATGACTATAAAGTCTGGTATTCTGCTATAATTAAGTCCATTCTGTAATTATAAACCATGAGGGTAAATTTCTTCCTGACCACAGTTGATGATCAATTTATTCCCTGAAATTTAGGCCCAAACTTTTTGGGGACCAGTTGGTATTAAATGGACTTCTCCGCTCATCATTCACAAATAGCATCTTGTGCAGTCTTCCTTCCCATTTACAAAGCAAACTTATTGCAGTATGCTCGTGTCCTCCCCATGCATGTGTGTGTATATATGCACATTGTACAAGTAAGATAGAATATGTGTGTGTGTATTTATATATACACAGCCATATATTCTACCTTAACTGTCTCCCTTATTCTTCTGTTATGATTTAGAAATAATTTCTTATTCAAAAAACACTTAATTTAAAATCATTTCAGGAAAAAAGGGGTGTATCAAGCTTCTCAATAGAAAAGTCATTTGATTTCCCTTATAGCAAATGGTACCATTTAGAGGAGCAAGCTAGAATGTTTTATTTCTGTTTTCCAATCAACCTTCTTGCTCATTAATGTCATCATCATTTATACAATAAGGCTTTTTCATTGGTTTTGGATCACTGCGAATATGATGCTATCATAGGTAGTACCCCAACAGCAAAGATCAGTGGTCTTATTTCAAATGTAGAGAGCATCAGCCACATTAAAGGCTCTAACCTGTGGAGTGCTGAGCATCCGCATGCAATGGACTGGGCACCCATAATTCCCACTGACTTTAACAAAGATTGAGGGTGCTCAGTGCTCTGGAAGACTGCATCCTAGATGTGTATAAAGAAATAGCAATAACAATGAGGCAGTTTTTCCCCCTTATCTCACTTTTTCTAATGCAAAATTTTAAAAAGGTATCGACTTCATGTAGTTGGCCTGTTTTAACTCAAGAAAGTCATTAGCAAACAGTGACTTTTTAATGGTCATGATTAAATAAGGGACCCATTATTTCATTAGTGCAGTCTTCACAGTTTTTACCCAATAGCTTGCAAAATCTTCAGCTTAATTACTACAGAGTATAAATGTAAGTAATCCAATAATCAGTAAGAAAAAGATAAAAAGAATGTTATATATTCCTTCAAATACTATAATTTAATCCTGTTCTATTTAAATTTCTTTTCACTGCAACTGCTTAAAGCTCAGGCTTTGAACTGAACCTCTTAAGATTTGCCCACCTCTGATTCTGAGCAGGGGAAAAAAATCAAAGTCTTAAAAAAAATCAGTTTTCATGCCTCAGCTTTAGGATACCAAACAGCACGGATCATCCACTGATGACTGAGCACACTACAGTAGACTACAAATTAAGAAGTCATGTCTATTGGGATAGCAGTCATTTGAAAGTAGTCAACTAGCATGTATGATTCAATATTTCTGAAGTTTCCCGGATACTGACAGTATCATGTAGGCAGGATCATGTGTGAAGCTTTGAATGTGGATGCAGAATTGTGATATAATCACATAGCATGTGGGGGAAATACATTGCAAAGCAGTAAAATATTATTTTGCAGCAGAAAACATCCAACTTTTCGAAAAAGCCTAATTTTATTTATGTGCAATCTTGTGAATTCAATTATGGGATTGAAAATTAATTACAGATTTTCTACTCAAAAGTGTTTGTATTCACTTTTATATAGACTCCTTTCTGTCTTCTGCCTATATTATTCCATTAAACAAAGGAACATAGTGGCCATCTCCTGCAAGTGAAATTTTTGCTCACTTCTATCCCAGCATGTATTGGTCAAATCAATATTGAGTGTAGCTTGAATTGTCTAAAACACCACTACTTGATTTACTCTTACATTTCAGAATTTGTGAAGGCATGAGCGTGACAGACAGAAGGGGCAGCCATCAATACATATGTAGAGAGAGATGCACTGTCCAAGGGTAGTTAGATTCAAGGTTAAGGATCCAGCTACAGCTGCAAGCTCTGGAAAATACACTATGCAGTTTGGAAGGGGTTAAGATGGTTAAATGGATTAGGACTCTTGCCCTTTACTCCTGAAGACCTGTTTTTAAATCCTAATTTAAGACATAGTGAGACATTTGTTTTCTTTACCGTAGAGCCCCACTCAACCACATACTAATGTCGATCATAACTTACATACCAAAATAGGTAATTATACCCAAAGAATTACTTCTAAATGCATAATTGCCAGTTTTGCAGGTGCAATAGTTATGCGTACTTTTTCACAGACATAACAGTTATTCCCTGCTTTGAAAATATAAATGGTGGACTAAAAAAACTCCACAAAATGGAAAAAAAACAAGTGAAGGACTGACTTTTAAAAAAAAAAAGCCAGATTTATTTGAAACCTCCAATCACTGCCTGGTAAACTAAATAAGGCAGCTATCAAACTGTATATAATTATGGTTTCATTTATTTACAAATGACAATTTACAACTAAGAAACATCACTTTTTGGATTGCTTCCCAAAGGCATATGTTGTGATGTTTTTCAGGGTTAAGCTAATGAGACTGCGGATTCTGTGACCAATTTTTTCAAATGGCTTCATTGTCATACACATATGATCTGATTGGCCCTGTACCATTCTGGAAGAGACAAAACTGCAAAGACTTATTGGACAAAAAAAGATAAACATGTTAATGAAGCTGTCTATGTATTGTATGTCATACAAACTAAACCTGTAATGGGATTATTGTTTGCAACATTTGTAAAAGAAATGAAGTTTGCAGTGCAGCAAGCTTGGAAGAAAATTAATGAATTCACAGCTGTTCACCTTAACGAACAACAGATTGGGAATATATTATTAAATTCAAAAGGAAAACTTTGCATATGTTGTCAGAAATTGGGTTTTGATCTTTACAAGTGTTGTGCTGATATGAATAATCAATTAATAATTGATTAAAAGCTTTTTCCAGATTAACCATGTCTCTATAGTTTATTTTATTTTACTTTTTTCTTCAGAGACCTCAACGATCCAATGAGTGACTGGGTCCCTATGGAGATTTAATGAATGTTAGGTACTTCTTGTTAGAAAGAGTTCCCCAAAACATTTAAGAGTTTGCAGTTGAATTAGCATGTTACTCATAGCTAAGGAAACATAATTCTCATATCATAAGCATCCTTAATTTTGGGAAAGATTGTCATTAGCCCAGTGTGCCTGCATATAGGCAAAGAGTGAATAGAACTTTGACTTCCCCCAACCGTCCTGTGTGAAAGCCAGTGCAGCTGAGCCAGCATGGAGGGGATAGGTATATGGCTAGTGCAGATTACTTGCCCCCCAAGAACAGCTGGGGGACTAAATTGTTATTTCAAGTGTTCCTGGACCAGTGTAGCTATATGCTGCCCCCCTCTTCTCAGGACTCATAGTACAGCTCTCTAAACTGTAGATCTAATTTTCCATTATACTGTCTCTTGGTCATAGGCAAATATGTGGAGTGGATACTTGGTTGGTTAAAATAAAAACTTTCAACCACCTGAATTGCCAAAGTACTTTTCAGTTCTTTATATGACAGACACAAAAAGGAGACTTGTTTAAAATATTAAATTGCTCCCTCGTGTGCAAAAGGCATCTTGTAAATATTGATAAATGTCTAAATGCAAGTCATGAAAAATGTTATTACACATCATAGGGTACCGTGTAATTCTATCACTATTTATATAATTTTTCATCTCTTTGTTAAGAGAGTGTCCTTCTAAGCTACAATTTAATTAACCTTCTATCATAAATAGACCTTTAGAAATCTGCCATTGGTACATATTCCCCTGGAAATCCCAGATCTGACGCTGTGACTTGAACCATTTGGGGGGGTTGGATGGCAAGTACAAGCTACCTATTCCAGTTCTACATAACTGAGGTTGTTTGCATTTATTCTGAAATAATCAGTTTCCAAAAAATCCCACAAAAGTAAACTCAGGGGACCCAAAAACAAACAACCCCGCCCCTCCAAAAAAACCCAAACCTTTTGCCTCTTCACCCGGAACTCCCCAATGAGCCTCTGTGCATCCAGATCCCACACTGAGCCACCCGCACCCAGATTGCCCCACACAGAAGCCTCTGACCCCACACCTGGATCTCCCCACACTAAGCCCCTCCACACTTGTATCCTGCTGGGCTGAGCCAGCCTGCCTGCTCACACCTGGTGCACCTGGCACAGAGGGGCAAGGCCCTGGGCTGTTTCTGGGATAGGGCAGGGCAGGCCCTTGCGCGGTGTCAGGGTTGGGTGCAGCCTCATCACCGAGACCCTGTCCCGGGGTGGGGAAGGGTATGGGAGGCTGCAGGGTGATCTCCCACCTCCATGCAGCCGGTAGCCTGTGGTCCCCACTGCCATTCTGGAGCCTCCATATTAATTTATTGACAAATAAAATGTGCAGAATTTTAAAATATTGTGCACACATTTTCTTTTCTTTTAGCACAGAATTCCCTCAAGAGTAAGTACTGCTCCTGAGAAGAAGCAGGTATGTCTTCTTAAGTGGCCAGTTGGCTCCCGATTGGTCAGTGTCTGCTCCTTGCCCTTCTAGGCCTCTGGTGAACTAAGTCTTGTTGGCAGCCCAGCCTGAGCAGGGTGGGTGTCAGAATGCCAATGCATCCAGCAGAAGGAAAGAGAAGGCCTTACAGACACTGTCACAATATTTTGTTAGCAAATATTTTGCAATAAATAATTATACATAAGTTATATTCCCATCAGCATGGAAATTAGATTTGCTATTCATGGAGCAGTTATTCAGCAACAGCAGCAGCATTTGACTTTACTCATTTGACAATGAACAGTGACATCCAAAAAGAACTTCTCTCCAATCTGTAAAGTAAGGGGAGAGGTATTTATTGCAGGCTGTGTGTAAGGGATATGATCACAGCACACAATCCAAATAACATTCTCCATTCCTCATCAAAGGAAAAGATGGAGTGATACAAGAGGAAAATAGAAGGTTTTAATTTTCACTGCTGCAGGACATTATCCATCCTGAAGCAATCTCTTGTGTTGAAAAACAATCCACAGGGAAGCAAGGAGACAAAATCTAGGACTAAAAGCTTTACACTATTCAGAAAACATGGATGAGAGGAAATAAAAAAATTATCACTGGGAACTACTGGGTATCACATGATCTATGTTGCCAGCAAACATTTTAATGGCATGGCACCTTACTCATTCACACATTTGACTTGGCAGCAACATGCTGTGCTATTGAGATAGGAGTCATACATTTAGAAATGGCCTCGGCACTCTCAATTTCTGTTCAAATGGAAATCTAGATGCATCACCAGGGACATAGCAGGGAAGGTGCCAGTGAAACAATATTAACCAACCAAGTAGCAATGTCTTCCTGCTAATCCGTACGCCAGATCATAAGAGAAGAGAAAAAAAAAAGATTGAGAGAGAACTGTCAACATGGACTCTTTGGCTGTATTCAGGGCCGGCTCCAGGCACCAGCCCGGCAAGCAGGTGCTTGGGGCGGCCAAGGGGAAGGGGCGGCACGTCGGGCTGTTCAGTGGCAATTCGGCGGCGGGTCCCTCTTGGAGGGAAGCACCTGCTGCTGAATTCCTGCTGAAGAAGAAAGTGGCACGGTGGAGCTGCCGCCGGAGTGCCGCCGATCGCAATTGTGATCGCGGCTTTTTTTTTTTTTCCCCCACCGCTTGGGGTGGCAAAAACCCTGGAGCCAGTCCTGGCTGTGTTATGGGGTCTGGCTTCAGAGCACACAATTCAAGTTGGGGGAAAGGAGTTCAAGGAGGCTTGAAGTTCAATGTTGCTCTCAAGCTGCTCTAATTTACACCAGCTGTAGATAGCCCCAAAGGACCAAAACCACAGGATTGGCATAACACCAGGGATGGGAGAGACACAAGAACCTTTAGGACAGCTCTATGTCTCTGGAGCATCTCCCTTTCACTGTGGCCAGTTAAGATGACTCGATCAGATTCCACCAACATTACAGCACAAATTGGCTGCACTGCACCTCATATCCTGCCCTGCATATTCACTGTACTCATTATCTATCATACCCATTTTCAATACTGAGGGTTTTATATTCCCTATTCTCAGCAGAGAGAGCTAAACAGATGTTTAACAACTGAAAAAAGTTGAATTTTCACATGTGTTAAGATACTTCATAAACACACACACACCGACTGGGACAGTGATGGGCCAGAAGCACAAGGTGCAAGCCAGACTCGCTACACAGATGCTTCCTGCTCAGACTCTAATACATCTTAATGAACATTTCCTTCCCATGTGTCATCTGGATGTTTTCTGCTGCACACCATGTAGGTGTGACTGACATATTTTGGAAAACTGAAGAATGATGACTCAATCCATTAACAATTGGAGCATGAACAAGCTTCCTTTTGGTCTTCTGCCCCAAGCCCCATGAGACTGGTGAAGAGAGACACCATGTCCTGGCTCATGTGGAAAGTAGACACCACCTTGGGAAGGAAGACCGGGTAGGGCCGAAGCTGGACCATGTCCTTATAGAAGACCGTGTACGGCGGTTCTCAGGTCAGGGCTCGCAGCTCGGAGACTTGCCTTGGCGACATCACTGCCACCAGGAAAGCTACCTTCCACGATAGGTGAGACAGGAAGCCCAAGGCCAAAGGCTCAAAGGGTGGGCCCATGAGCCTGGACAGAACCAAGTTGAGATGCCACTAAGGGACCAGGGACCTAACTGGTGGAAAATGTCTCTCAAGACCTCTGAGGAACCTGACTGTCATGTCATGGGAGAACACCATTTGCCCCTGGATTGGCGGATGAAAGGCAGAAATGGCCACCAGTTGCACCCTGTTAGAGGAGTGTGCCAGGCCCAGGTACCTAAAATGAAGCAGGTAGTCTAAGATTGACCGCACCGAAGAATGAGAAGGGGAGATGCCCCATTCGGACGCCCAGCAGGAGAACCTCATCCACTTTGCCAGGTAAGTCTGTCTAGTCGAGGGCTTTATCAAGGACCTCATGGACCCCTTCTGAACAGGCCCGGTCCTCAAGGTTCAGCCATGCAACATCCATGACGTGAGGTGGAGGGACAGAGGTTGGGGTGCAAGAATCGACTTGGAGGGATCGCTGACAGGCTCGGTAGCATCCTGAACCAGTGCTGGCGAGGCCACACCGGGGCAATCATGATATCCTGAGCCTTGTCTCTCTTGATTTTCGCTAGGACTTTGCTGATGAGCAGAATCGTAGGGAATGTGTACATCAGGCTTCCTGCCCACAGCAGGAGGAAGGCATCAGAAAGGGAGCCCTTGCCCATACCCCATTTGGAGCAAAACCTGTGGCACCTCCTGTTCTGCCTGATGGCGAACAAATCCACTTTGGGAGTTCCCCACCTCTGGAAGATCATGCCGGCTACCTCCGGGTGGACCACCCACTTGTGGTGAGAGAAGTCCCTGCTTAGGTGATCTGATAGCATGTTTTTGGCATGAGGAAGATGACAGAATTCTAGGTGGATTTTGTGGTCGATGCAGAAGTCCCAGAGATGGAGTGGCTCTTGGAAGAGGGCCAAGGATCACGCACCCCCTGGTCTGTTGATTTAGAACATCGAGGCTGTGTTGTCCATCTTACCACTCTGCCTGACTGGTGAGGTAGGAAGACCACACACGCCCTGAGATCTTTGACGTTTATGTGTAGCATCATTTCCTCTGGGGACCACATACCCTGGTTCTGGAAAGTGCCTAGGTGCGCCCCCCAGCCAAGGTCCGAGGCGTCCGAAATCAACTTGACTGAGTGAGGGAGGCTGACGAAGGGAACTCCTTCCAGGACTTTCCAGGGGTTGGTCCACCATAGCAGCGAGGTAAGTATCGTCACGGAAATGGTATCGACCTTTTCCAGGTGGTCCCTGGACTGGGAGTAGAATGTCAACAGCCATTGCTGCAAGGGTCACATCCGGAGCCTGGCGTGACACACCACACATGTGCATGCTGCCATGTGACCTAGGAGGCGCAGGCAAACTCTGGCTGTGGTCAGGGGAAACAGAGAGACTTCTGTGATGAGGTCTGACAATGCCATGAATCTCTCCAGCAGCAAGAAGTTCCAGCGCAGGTCGAGTCGAGCACCGCTCCAATTAACTCTATCCTCTATACAGGTTCCATGGGTACCACAGCACCGACCACTGTGCCTGAGGCTACGAGGCCAGTTTCAGTGCCGACAATGTAGCCAGTACCGCTGGTACCGGAGCTCATCCCACCGTCAAGGAACCTCGCTTTGAACCAGGTCAGGATCCTGAGCAGTCGCTCCCAGGCAACCAGGCCAGAGCAGAACGGTGGCTCTGTCCCAACTGGTGCCTGGGTGATCTCCCACCTCTGGAATGGGGTCTTACGGACCGGTGGAGCTCGACGGAACTGCGATGGCCTGGAGCCAACGATCTACATCTCACATTTGACAAACAGTACCGGGATGAGGAGTCAGAACGGGCCAGGAAGCGCCTACACGTGGGTGATACCCTCTTAGGGGATCGGTGACGGTCCAAGGAATGGTAATGTTGATCCCGCGACGGATCCCTGGAGTGGTACTATGGTCTCGGAGATATCGGGTGCCAGGACCGGTACTCCTGCTGGGGGGCACATACCACCAGAGGTCTGCGCCTGGTTGCCGGTGAGCTGCACCTCAAGCCTCTCTGCCCATGTCCAAGGTCCGTGGACCAAATGGGACTGCCTGTGTCTGCCCTTGCGTGGTCAGAGGCGTGGTGGCTAAGCGCTGGTGGGATGACCCCTGCGAAGGGGAATGGTGCCGCTGATGTGGGGACCGTGGCAGTCCGAACATGGGGTTAGCCCGTGACCGGGGAACTACAGGAGCTGGTGAGGGTGGCACCAGGAGGGACATGATCTACTGTGCCACTTACAGGGCCTCTAGCGTGGATGGTAACCGGAACTGACGGAGGCCTCTGCCACTATCCAAGGTGGCCGGCAGGGAGCACGCTGGGCTCCACTGGAGCTTGGGCCTGAGATCCTGACGGGGGTGAAGAGTTGCCCGCCATGGGACCTTGCTCGCACCCAGTCTTATCCTTTCCCTTGCGGGAGGTTGGAGACCGACCTCACACCGTCTTCTTGGGCTTCTTGGTCGGAGCCATGGATGGGGACCGGTGCCAGCCAGTGGACGGTCCCGGTGAGGCACTGCGTACCAAGGTCACGGTGCTCAGGACTTGCGAATTTTGCCCTTTTCACTAACGTGTCCTTCACCCAAGCAATGCAGACAGCTGCTGTGTGGATCACTAATGGGCATGGGCCTCTTACAGCGATCACAGGGTTTAAAGCCTGGGGACTGGGGCATGCCCTGTCCCGAGGCAAAGTCCCGTTCAAGACCTACCATGTCTCTAACTATAGCTAAGGGATTTACAAAGACTAACAGAAAACTATATACACTATAATACAAGAATAACTAGTTTGTACGAATGAGCAGTAACAGCACTAGCTGAAGCAGCAATGGTTCCAGCACCGTCACTGATGGCAAGAAGGAACTGAGGGTGGGGGGAGCCAGCGGTGCCCTATATGCCGGTGAGGAAGCATGGGAAAAATCACAAATATACTTGTTTGAAAATTTAACAATTGGGCAATGAAAGCTGGCTTTGTAGGCCGATTATTGGTGAGCTTTGACAGCTTAATAGCGAATGAGAGATGATAAGAAAGGTAGGGACTGATCATGAAGGGCCTTAAAAGTGCATAAAAACAGCTTATGTCTGATGTGATAGAGAAGGGGAAGACAGTGGAGGGATCCAAAGATGGGGTGACCTGGTCAAAGTCATGGACAAGGAAAATGATCTCTGCAGCACTCTGAATGGATATGAGCAGGACAAGGAAATTGTTCCGAGTTCATGGTGGAATAAAAACTGCTAGAGTAGAAAATAAACATAGGAAATATGTTAGGAGACAGACCCAGAAAAACGATTGCACTGTTACAGTCACTGGTGTCCCCATTAAAGACTGGCCATGCATCCCAGATTCCTGGGAGAATACAAATCAGCTGCATTTTCCAACACTAAGGAAACGAATGTGAAAATTCCCAGTGTGAATTGACTCTCAGGAAACTGTCCAGGGCCCAGGAGGATGTAACATGGAGCAAGATGGGAAGAAAGGTGGCAGCTAAGAGGAAGGGCTTGGTCAGGACTCATGCTTTCAGGGATTCTTTCTTCGTCCCAGAGAGATGGGCCATACGGTCAAATATGGTGGCAAGTGTAGTACCTACCTGCCCTACCTCACTGCAGTTTACTCAGGATTAGAACTCTCAACCTTACAACCCTAAAAGATAGCACTGTGGCTGACTAAGAACATTTTCTGCTAGTCTTTCTCCTACTGCTGTCAACTTTCCCTAGAATGTTTCTATCCAATGACACTTATTTCCATTGAGAGCCAAAAGGGTGTACATTCATATCTGGCAGAACGTCTGTAAATCACACAGGGAACCTGCATGCAAATATAGTGCAACGTGTACACACAGTTATGATGGGTAAATTCAGAAGGGGTGAATGCCCCCCTTATTTTTCGGTAAGCAGTTCCTACAGGGATCTTAAAGCAGTGAATTTTAATGCTCTGAAAAACTGCACCATGAACACCCCTAAGCTGCACATAGTGCTTCACTTAAAAACGTGAGAAATCAGACAAAAGAAACAAGGTTTTCCACTGCAAAGGAAAAGTCCTTACTCCACAAAATGTAAATCCTGAGACAACATATCAGAAAAAAAGATGTTGATGTCACTTCATGTCATGTTCTGACAAATAAACAACTTCCAAGATCAACCGGTATGGTTTGGATTAAAATTTGGAAAGGAGTAGGGAAAATGACATCCTAGTGCTTAGACTGTAATAAAAAGAGTGTACAGCATAAAACCCAAATAGATAGAATTCAATAGCAAACAGTCAGGGCCGGCTCTGGCTTTTTTGCCGCCCCAGGGGGGGGGGGAGGAGGGCAGCCGGAGCCCCGGGGGGGGGGCAGGGAGCCCCGGCGGGGGCTCCGCTCCCCCCCCCGGCGGGGGGGGGGGGGGGGCGGGGGGGGAGGGCGGCCAGGGCGCCGGGGCGAGGGCGGCGAGCCCGGCCGTGGCCCCGCTCTCCCCGGCGGCCGGAGCGCCGCGCCGCCCCCTCCAGGTGCTGCCCCAAGCACGAGCTTGGTGGGCTGGTGCCTGGAGCCGGCCCTGCAAACAGTACAGAAAATAGAGGCACTATCTTTAAGACATTTTTTGGCCAAGTCAAATGCATATTATGATTCTTATACCTACAAATACATGAAGGAAACCTGAGTTTCTCTTCATAGGTTAGAAAGGTCCAAATCAGTTGACTGAGAGCACAACCTGACACAGTCACTGAGTTCATTGTAATACTTCAAAGCAGCAGAGAGGCACAGGCCAGCTGCTTGGGAATACTGTAAAGAATACTTTGATACCCCATACTGAGAGATACAAAGATAAAGAGAGATATTGACACTTGGAAGGAGAAGACGGTTTAGTAAGAAATTCACACACACACACACACACATGCACGCACACACACTTGCTCTGCAAACAGTGACACCAGTGACATTACAACTCAGAGACTCAGAGGAAGGCCATGGGTAAGGCTGCACACAGCTCTGACTCCATGTGCAATGGAGAACATATCCAGTACCTCAAAACCCTTAAAGCCTAGGGTAGAAGGAAGAAACAATGCCAGTGACCTACAACTTTAGTTAAAGGGCAGTACAGCACTGAAAGGTGACTGCAAAAATGGTGTGGTTCCACGTTATTGGGTTTCAATAACTCTGAGAGTCAAGCGGGGTCCTCCCCAGGGATCATCTCAGTGATAAAGCTTCCGCAGGCCAAATTAGGTCCTTAGTGATGTGCAATCTGTTTTCAAATTATGCCCTAGGTGACGTGCAACCCCACTGCTGTCCATGATGCTCCACAGGTATTAGTGATTGGAACAAATCTGTTGATGGTCCACTGCAAGGAAGAGAATCCAATTTACTGTCACTTAGCACTGTTGCCTTTGCAGGAGTAACAGGAGTAAGAAGCAGGATAATCTTATTTATGTCAGTGCAGTCAGCAAATATGGCTCTAACTGCATGAGGAACACCGTTGATGAATAAAAAGGTGCCCATTTTCACTCACTTTTCAGATTGGGACCACACTTCAGGGTGCAGCTCAACTACAGTTATAAGCTAAGATCACTCAGTCAGAACTTTCTCATAGATTCCCCTTCTGAGCTGAAAGTTTCAGTGGCTGGTCTCAGCCCAAGAAACAGAAAATTCATTCAGCTTCTTTCGGAGCTGAATGAACAGAAAAATATTCAAGTGATGTTATAAGTAGCTGATAGCCTGTGGTTCACTGCTTCTCTTTTATCTGGGTCAGTAAACTTACAATGGGAACACCTCGTTTTAAACTAAACACTGGAATTTAAATTAAAAAAAAAAGAGATAATACAGTAAATTAAATATTTTTAAATTATTCCAAATGGGAAAAGTGCTCAATATTCTTATTATTCCCAGTCAAAATCTTTGGTATTATGGAATTAAGCATGAAGAAGTATTAGAAATTTACAGGAAAAGATCATGAAATAATGTTGTAACTTTAAAGTGCTACATATTAGAAACCCATATTAGAAATGCTAAATTAAATTTACATCACAAAAAGCAACCAAACAAGCAAACAAAAGCCACTTTTGGCAAGGACTGAAACTATGCAGCCAAGATCCCCTGGAAACCATAATTCTTTTCCATACCACTGCTGATCACCTTTCATTGAAAACACTAGGTTGCAAATTGTTAATATAATGAGTTAAAAGAGTCAAAAGCCATTTATTTTACAGATGGAGCAACCCAAAACACTTACTGAATAGTTTGTATCCAAATTTCAAATCCAGGTTCACTTTAAGACACCTCTAAATTTAAATTTGTTTCATTATTAATTTAAATCAAACTGTGCAGGGGAAAAAAAACCCTACTCTATCCAGATCGGAAACATTCCAATTTTTAGACAAGTAGAAAATGAATTAACACAGTTACCAAGAGCTGATAATTGGGCTTATAATGGGAACAGTATTTGGAAACTTAACTACGGAACTGCTATGTGATTTGGTAGGCTCTTTCTGATATTTGTAATGTAACATTACGCACCTACAAATTCCAAAAAGGGGTAGCAGAAACAATGACAGAATAGAGCAGTCTTGAACTTTAAAAATACCCAAAGAATGCCTTGTACTGCTTGGACTATTACAAGGCATGCTTTGATTTGATGTTAGGGAACGGATTTAGAATAATTGTTATCTGAAAAGAAACTGGCCATCAGCGACTTTATTAATAGCTTTGTTAATTCAGTTTGTTTATTATAAGTCCTCAACTGCATTGAATATTAATGCTATTTTCTCCAAAGCGTTCCAGTGAACCTAATCCTCAGATGTGAAGCAAATAATTAACAAGTTGCATAGAGGACAATTGGGTTCATCTCTGCTTTTCCTGCACACGTATGCATCGAAACATACCTTTCCTGTAGCTAAGGGCTTATTTGGGTTCAAATGAAATTTGGTTATGAATTACTTTACAAACGCAACATTAAACCTCAAGTTGTGGCCAGGCCACATTCTTAAACATTGCCACTCGCAGGCTAAACCAATATTTTCTTAAGCTCAAATGTGTGTGTGTTACTTAAAGTAACCGTACTGGTGATAAAATAAACACCAGGCAGGAGATGCATAGTCCAGGAGCATATAATTTGGAGTAATACAGTGAAATTCAGTAAAAGTAAATGTAGTCCTACATATCTGGAAAAGTTCCCTATATGTAGAGTTGCTCACATTTTTTCCCCTTCTGATATCAGGTTTACCTCCCTGTAAAATTCTTTCCAAGGATAAGGATAAAGAATATAAAGGAGATGAAGAACACTTAGTATAATAGTCTCAAGTCTAGTTCCAAGTTGACGTACCCACATCATAAAAACAAACCATTATTGGTAGGGTCACCAAAGGACTGAATTGATATGAAGAATGAAGTGTTCTCTCACTGCTCTACAGGTGAGACATCCAAAATCATGTGATGATGGAAAACTTGCAGTGACTGTGCTGTGGTTATTTTTGTTTGTTTGATTTTTGTCTGAATTCTCTGCTCACTGTCATCTCTTCTCAAAGTCCTCTTGAAGAAATCATATAATCAGTGAGGGAAAAGGCAAACACAACTTTCAGAAGGAAAAACAGAATTAGGTTTTACTTAGAAGAGCTGAGCTAAATGTAACATCTGTCTTTCCCTGGAGTTGAAAGGATGACTTATAGATTCACAGTGAACAGGTTTTCCAACAACATACAGGGATGGGTGAAGGGGGAGTAAACATTCAGAATGGGCTCTTGGTCAAAATGTAACATTTGAGTCTGATCACATTTATTTCCCTCAAACAGATTTAGGGCCAAATTTTCATTTACACTAAAGGCCCTTAACACTGGCAGAGCAGTGTGAAGAGGCCTTAGCCCAAGGACCTTAAAAATGACATGAAATCTGATTTCTAGTTATATATGAATTATGCAATTACTATACAGTCTATTTAATATTCCTTTTCTGCCATCTGACACCCTCTGCATCCAGTCTAATCTCACAAACTAAGTAATATCAGATTGGATCAGTACTTGCATGAGAGAGGTTCAGTGGATACCTAGGTTCTGAAGGAAGCAATGGTGGTGATTCAGTAGCACTCCTCCCTCTAAGTTAGAATTGAATCCCAGCACGACGTTAGGGGAAACTTGTGCAACTCGCTTTCTTTCTGATGTAAGTAAAACTAAGATCCTCCTAAGCATTTGTTGTGGTTAAATATCCTGGGGCACTATTTGCAATAGCAGAGATGCTAGACACAGTGCCCAGGCTAAATTCTAAGTGAGGTTACTGCATTCTGCCTTGCAATCTGACAAATATGAAATTTCAGGGAAGAATGCAAACAATATTTCTTGAAAATTTGTGTATCCCCAATCTTTCAGCCATGTCTACTCTGGGTCACACAAGTTCCCAATGTCTTAGGACTCACTTACCATAAAAAACACATCTATCTACCAACTAGGTTCTTATATTGGTACCTATTACCTAATATCTAAGTGCCTCTTCAGACAATACTCACTTTTCGCCACATGCGATACTACTGTAGTTGTGCTCAGCTGATCCTCTGAATTCAAGAATTACCTTGGTTTATTAGAGGGACAGTCTCCTTTGAGCCAATAGAGTCTGAATCTGCTTTACTTAAAGGCACATGGCCATATTTAATTATTCTACTGAGTTTTGGGGATGGTGAGTGGAGGGAATGGGTATATATGTCGGTTTTCTGGTTGATCGTTTTTGGCTAGAAGGATTAGGTGCTGGTAAATTAAAAGAAACATTTTTTAAAATGTTGTCAAAAGGTACCAAGAGCCTGGGATAGGTGTATGTGTGTCTGTGTGTATATATATACAGGTTTACCTCCCTGTAAAATTCTTTCCAAGGATAAGGATAAAGAATATAAAGGAGATGAAGAACACTTAGTATAATAGTCTCAAGTCTAGTATATATATATACACACATACACCAACCAGAAGCAGAACAACCACTAAAAGAAAACCTAACCAACCCTTTTAGGGCTCTGTGGATTTATTATTGATTCACAAGCCAAAGATGTAACTTTTGTTACTGGCAGTTTCCTTCAAGTCATGAACAGAATTAGAGAGAGGCTGAAAGGGTCTGATGTACTTTGGGTTTCTCTGAATCAGAGCTCTTATTAGAGATCAGAGGCCAAAGACCTGGACCGTTCTATTTTTCACACCCTGGTGTTACGCACTTCTGACATGTGACATACAGAGAACTGCACTTCATTGAAGTGTAGAGGCCTCCCAACTTCTAAACTAGCTTGGTGAAACCTATTTCACACCTTTTAAAGTGTGATAAATATAAAAATTAGATACAGGAACACTCTATTCAGTAAATATGAAACACATAGGGACCTTGCTGGCAATATAAAACGAGTCCTTTAAAGGTCCTGAACCAGTGTACCTACATGCTTTATACTGCAGCCCAATGTGCAGTCAGTAGACTGCAATAACACAGGTGAAAAATGAGAAATTTTGAGGGCAATTGAGCACAATGAATTTTCACAGTGGAGCAGCACAAAGTCATTTAACACAGGTATTTCTGAAACTCCGGTACAATGGACCCTCTTACAATGTTCAATGACCCTAAAGACTCACCCTTTCACCTCCATGCTGTGACTAGCCAATGTAAGCTCATTCTTGGCTGTCGTTTGTTTGTGTGTGTATCTAGATGTAGATACACACACACACACACACACACCTATTTTGCATCTCAAAATCTCTAGGCATGTTACACACAATAAATAGGTTTTATGCAAACCATTTCATAGACATTGGAAAAGAAGAGCCTTTATACACTTTCTCAGTTGCAAAACAAACTCCAGCCCATCATCAAGCCTCACTCTTTCAGAAATAAATGATGGGAGGAGCTAAGTCTTGCAGTGTGTCCTAAAGATGGAAAAGTCCAGCCTTTGAAGGACCAATGGTGAAGCAAATTCCAGAACTATTCCCTTCAGATCTTTTTCAGGCATCAAACAGATTTGTAACTGTCACAACATCACATGAGGAGCAAGGTGGTTTTCAGGTAATCAGGATCCAACCAGTTAGGGGCTTTATAGGTCAAAAACAACAACCTTGAAGTTTATGTGGAAATCACCAGCAGTGCACATCACGGAGCACAAGGGCAATATGCTCTCTATGAAAGTCACCATAATCTTGTCATGGTACTCTGATAAAAGATATACAGTCTCTCACAACCAATTTGGGGCAGGAGACCCACCTCTTCCTATTTTTAAGACCAGTTACAAGATCCAGCGGCACAGAAAGTCTCCTGTGCCTTTCGATTCATATGAACTAGCCAACTGTCTGGAGTCATCTGGGCTTAAAAAAAGGGGGAAGGGGTTTCTACATCCTCCAGTCATATCTGTTATGCATCAGAGATGGTAATCAAATTACTGGGAAAAACATTATTAGCCACTGTTCTTGCATTTGAAAAGCTTGAATTGAAGAGCAGGGTCTACCGGCTGACACTCCCTAATTATGATAGTAGCCCCATGCATTGCCAGTAGGTATCGCTGAATGCTGTGCCTAGCCTTCTCCTGGATGCAACCCATTGTAATTTTACAGCACTGGACTCAGTTTCACTGACAGATGTTTCTACTACAGTGCCACTCATCTCTTGAGTGCCTCCTTGCAGCTGGGTGCATTGCAGTCTTTCTCTCACCCCTCATGCTTCCTGCAGGCTTCCAGCCGAGCTTGGTAAGTCTTCAATGACTTGGCCCTCCAGCCAAGTCACAAAGTCCAAATGAACCCCATCTGGGGTATTAAAGGTTCAATCAATAAGCAGTCTATTTGCCTTACCTAGGATTTTCAGCCCCAGCTCTGGGCCTTTAAATTCAGCCCTTTGTTCCCAAATAAGCTCCATCCCCTTCTTTACTCCTCTTTACCTGTGGCCAGTGGGGGAACTCGGGCCTAAACACTACGCTGGGTGCCAACCCAGGGACCCTATAAAAAGCAGTGACATATGGCTTAATTTAATTCATTGCTGCTTTTTTCCCTGGGCCTCTTCCCATCTGGCCCTTTTAGCTTCACCATCAACTCAGGTTCTTAGGTCCTCTCTCTCCCTGCAAAGCCAGCAATGTCACATACAGCCCCAGTGACCAGAGAGGAGACCTCACCATGCCCTGCTGGTCCTAGCCAGGGACTGACTTGCTAAGGCCAGGCAGTTCCTTTTATCTGGCTGGTCATTGCTAACCTCTCTAACCCTTGGAGGACCAGGATATCTGGTTTCCAAAATGGCCACTCCAGAGAGTCCTCTCTAAGCAAACCTGGAGGACTCATCTGCACTGCTCTTTTCCTCTCAGGTTGTGCTTCTTGAGGCGGGGTGCAATAGGACCACGGAAGGGAGCTGCAAAGGCTGAGTACACCCAGTGACAGGGACTGTATGCCTGCAATACCTTTGGGTACCAACCAAAATCAGATCTGGACTGTTTGGAAGTCTGCTGCCTTACCTAACTCAATAACTTATTTGTAATTTGTCAGCACAGGATGTTTTATGTCCAGCTTGTCTGTCCACCAAACACATGTTTCTAGTCAATATCCAGTTATGTTTCTCTAGGCATGGGAACTAATGGTACTGGCATTATTCTGAACAATTCATACTCTCCTTCTGTAAGATTGTGGAGGTACATAAAGAAAGCATCCTGTTAGCACTTGGATGCCAGAGGTTTTGGTAATTCTTAAATAAAACTAAATGTTTCACTAATATTGTTAGCTATGTGTTTGAAAGGCAGAATAGATTTGTCAAATTCTTGTATGTTACTCCTGTCAGACCAGCCAAATTAGCTTTGTGCCTCCCAGCAATAGGCTGTCAGCTTTTCACATAACTAAATGGCGGGGTTGGTTTTACTGCCAGCACCTGAGAACTGTGGTCAACAAGGTACAACACATAGGTATTATTGCTCTCTGCCTTCAGCACAACTTGTCAAAACAGTTAAGCACATGATAAATGTCACACTCCCAACCAAGATTTGGAGTTTTAATAAACTATCTGCCTTTTGTAAGAAAGGAGTTTTTAACTGATTTTCTCTTTAGCTGGGACAACAGACAAGTACTGTACAGGATTCCTTTCAAAGAAGGGGATGCAAGAATGCATTTGCAGTGCCTCTAAAATTGCTTTGTGGAGACAGAATGGGTCTGTAAATTATTAATGAACTTTGTTAATATTGGGAAGCTAATGAAAAAGTTACAGAGGATCTTTCATATTTTCCATCAAAATCTAGCCTCCACACTGCTGTGGCAAGGTTGCTGATGTTTGGTAGCAGAAGCAGACACCTTTACAAAATAAAACAATGTCCTTATTTGCCAGATAAAGTGTACAGTGATTTTAAAAGCAGGTCACTACACCATGGTACTTCTAATAACAAGGGCTCCTTCTCTACCAGCTTCCCAATGCTGTCACTGTCATGAATTTCAAGTCCAACATCTCTGAATCTTTTGTAGCAATAAGCAAATACTGTGTGTTGCACCAGGTAGGTAGGAATCTCTCTTTTCTTGTGGCATAAATCTCCCATTTCTAATTCTGAAGGGTTGAGAGACATCAGACCTTAAACTTAATGTTTACCTGCTGGATATTGCAAATGCAGCGAACCCTTATGGAAGAGAACCATATCCCATGACACCTCTCTGAAAGGATGATTAGTGCTACCTTAAAGCAACATTCATCCAACATTGCCAGGTTCTGCAGGTGAGTCAGCAATATCCTATCTTCCATATTATTGAAGGCTGCTTTTCTATCTTACAATACCAGCATGGATGTCTGACCCTGATGGACCCATTGATCAGCAAAATCAAGACTGTCTCTGTACTATACCCAGATCTAAAACCCGACATACAACAGTCCAAGGAATTGGATTTGGATTTTCACCACTTTCTCAATAACCTTTTCTAAAATATTAGGTGCAAGGCAGAGCACTGGGTCGATATTATATAACTTTTACATTGAATGACACATCTCTATGTCTATAGGATGTAATTATAACGTGCTTTCTGCTTGATACTAGCTACAATTTTGTCATCATTTTAAACTGCAAAAGAAAATATTACTTGTAGTATCCACTAGTGATCCTGTAGCTATTTTCATGCGGAATGAGTGGTATTTATTATTCTTTCTGATGAAACAGCTTTTCAGAGAGGAAAAGAATATTGTACACCAAAAGAGCAAAGACTATGCATTGGTAAGAAACATTCATAAATCCCCTTCCAGTTTGTAAGGATACAGTAATAGTACCCAGACTTTGCCCTCAGGCCTAGCTAAGTGAGGTATCTCCCTATCTGCACTTGTCACTTCACGAAGTCTCTAAAGGCTCTCAAGACCCAAAGTGTCTTCAGGTTGCTGACAGGCATTTGCTCACTGCGTCCTTGTACATTTAATAGCCTGATGCGGGTCCTCAGTGCCAAGTTGGAAATTAATCTGTGAGAATCTCAGAGATAGGCAAACATGGGATGTCAGAAGCAATTGCAGTCAAGATTGGCAAAGCAGAACATCATCTGTAAAACTGCTAGCTTTTCTACTCTGGAGTTCGACAGCTGAAATATGATAGGGAGGAAAGTCTACTGGTGAAATATAAAGTGGATGGAGCAAGATGTAGTCATTTTTAGCAAGTGCAGCATTCACCTCTCTCACAGGGAAATAATGTAAGTTGGTTTATTTATGGAGATCTTTTCAGAAAGGACTGTGAGTGAAACAGTCCTAATTTGTGTCTTTTCTGGGTTTTTTTTATCCCATTCATCTTTTTCTCTTTCCAGCAAACTTCATTGCTTCTCCCCACACTGCAAATAACTGTTGATTTGCAACAGCAGCTATGATTGAAAAAAGGTTTAAAAATCCAAGAGATTCAAATGGATTCAGTAAGCAGAAAATGTTTTATTTTACAAGTTGTATACTTCTTCAGCTTCAAGATGGGGGTGGGGATTGTTTTTGAAGTAGGTCATTGGAGTCTCTTATTTACAATTGGTACAAAGTGCAGCCATCTTGACCTCTGGGAAGTCTCACAGGATTCTTTTCATGGTGTTAACAGTCTTTAGCAGAGTGCTGTGAAAATGTTTCCATCCAGTATGAATCTAGCATATTTGGGGCATTTTGCCAGCTTTATTCAGGCTCATATTATTACACATTAGTGAAGAACAGTGTTCTGCAATTGAAAATTGCTTTTTCCATCCCAAGAGCCCTTTCAGCTCAGTGAAAAACTGTGCAAGGCTCAGATATGTTAAGCCCCAAGAGCCCAGGTCCAATTTATCTGGAGCATCAAGTGGCATCCTCCCACGAGGGGAATCTGCTTGTGCAGTGCTTTTGATAGCTCCCTCCCATCAAGTACCAATGGTTCATCCTAAAAAAAAACCTCTAAAAAGTCTACAGATGCTTAAACTAGAAATGGTCCTGAACCATTTAGATCTGAGCTTTATAGTTGATGTCCATCTCTATAAGAATTCTGTATCTGAAACTATTTGAACTTTGGAGCTCAATATCTACACTTCACAGCTAAGTCTGTATCTGAGATATAACAGGTTTCTCCTATAGTAAGAATAGGTAATAACGGCAATATCTTAGACACTGTGATGTGGTATCCCTTGTTAAATGCTGACTTTTTAATGGCAACCGCTATAACTACCTTAAATAAACAGTACACAAAGTCGAAACTATTTTTAGGCATCCATAGGGCACCCTTTATATTAAGTTTATTCTAATATTTCAACATAAACTCTATGTATAATGCAATTACTGGTTTAGTGATACATGCTATAATCCACTCTGATGTAAATCATGGCCCTGATCCTGGACTTTGTTCCAGCCACCTTGTGTCACTCTCCTACACAAAAGGACCCTAAACCCAGCGGATCCCAGCTCCTCTATGTAGGAAGGTACTTGGGTGTAACAGCCACCCCTTCCTGGTTTCTGGTGGAGGGGCCATGACTGAGGAACAGGAGGCAGGGCTGGTGATCCCCTGTGGCCTGACTGCCATAAGGGCCCCATGATGCCAGCAACTGGGCCAGAAAAAAGCAGGGAGTCCAAAGACACCGCTGACAATCCTCACTCCTTAAGAGTCTGTATGGCCAAAGCTGTGCCCAGGCTGGGCCTACCCAAGCTGGCATGAATCCAGCTAGTACAGGTAACAGTACCAGTGAAGACAGCACAGTGTGGGCTTCAGAGCAGGCTAGCAAGCCAAGTACATACCCAGGCCCTGTGCCAGGCTTGTTCTACCCAAACTGAAGCCTGCGCTGCACTGTCTTTCACTGCTATTGTCATCCACACTAGCTGGATTCAAGATGGCTCAAGTAGGCTAGCCCATGCACAGCTTCTGCTCTGTAGACCTATCCGAAGATGCACTGTGTTATGAGATGTGAAACTGGTGCTATATGTCTAATTTCTTGCCATGTATCTTTGCGCTTAATAATATTGGGAGTTAATCCAATAATCCTATGCAAAATGTTTGCAGCAGTATTAGCCCTTGAGAAGACAAAACAGAGCAGGCAGGTAGTATGGTGTTAACTTTTCATTGTATAAACAAATAATTTATTATCTGCAATCTTTTTGGGTGAAAAATGCCCTTTTTAAGCTTTTTTAAGGGTTTCACTGACATTTAGACTATATGTTAGAGTACGCGTCCATTCTTTAACTGCTGCTTAATATACTTGGTATGTAGAACAAATCACACTTACTTCACTGGCCACACACAGCTGGAATGTTACCATGCAGTAGCTTCCCTGAACTTCAGAGCACGCCACACAGAGGCTGAAGAGGTGCGCAGCAGTGACGTAGTTAAAAGGTCCCAGGTATACTAGTAAACAGTAACTTCTGCATTTGAGCTGAGAAAATGTGTTAACGGATATCCTAATAAACTGCTTGCAAACACACACACACACACCCCTTATACAGGGCCTACATCTTTTAAATAGGAAAGGGCCACATTTGGGAAAAATTGAAATGAAAAAGATTTATTTAAAAAATATGTGCCCAATAACATGCTCTGATTGTACTATAATGAGCAACTGTAAGCACAGGTTTAACTCTGCAATGTCACCTTTCCCATTCCTTCAGTGTGAATCCAGTTAACCTTCAGATTGATCACCAAAAACAATTAATATTGTGATTATAGTTACTGACTTGACTCAAGTCTTCAGCTCAATGGAGAGTCAAAACTTTTATTTCCAAATTAAATAAAATTCACCATTTCTATAAATGCACACTGACTCACACATTACAATTGACTAGACGGTGTTTGGAAGTGGGGTGGCGAGAAATACACAAGGAAGGAAGAAAGAAATGTTTAGAACATCACATTGCAGATGCCAGCATTTCTTGTTACTACTGTGCTTCCTGCCTCTCTTTGTGTCTGTTATACAAGTTAAAAGTTTGTGTCTGCCTATCCTTCTCTGCACCTGTTACAGCTTATGTCATATACAGAGGAAACTGACGAGCTCAGCAGTCAGCATGCCGATAGGGGAGCAACATGCAACAAATAAACCATTACACTATTCTTTATACTGTTTTACTGGCAGAAGACAATATAAAAGCAGAGCTACACCAGCCAAACTGGGGCAGTTGACAGGTATATGGAATGAAAATATGATAGCAATTAGAAGCCTTGACTAAAAAAAGCAAACACACACACAAATCACCACTGCTATTTCTTACCTAACTTAACAACTCAGAAATACTCAAATAACTGCTAACGGTCAGATCACGCCACCTATAGCTGCCTAAAGAGGAGACCACCCCTCTCCCATTTGAAGATCTCCTGAGATCTGCACTGGCAGGGGCTTGTCCATCCCTATGACACTATCCCCATTTTCCTCAGGCCCTGCAGAGGCCTTTGAGTGTAGTACTGCATCTGCGCTGGAGCAGGAGGTGCAACGTGAGTGATCTGAGGCAAGATTAAAGTAGTGTTGGAGCAGGGCTGGAGGGATACACACTGTCCTTCTTCTACACTACAGAAATTAGGTGACAAAAGATAATATCTTTACCATGAATTAATGTCCATGGAGCAGCTGTGGCCAGGTAGAGTGTTTCCAGTGTCTCCCTGTGCTAGCAGGGAGAACACGGGCCTGAGCTAATGCAGAAGCACGTGGTCTCCATGCTGGTGCCTTGGCTTTTCACAGATACCAGGGTAATTGCCACATTTGAGGCTACACCCTATGGCCTTTCCCCCCGCAAGGCAAACCCCAGCTGCTGGGAGGAAGGTGTCAGGGATCTATAATGGATAATTCTTGCAGAGATTTCCTCCACCACTACCCCATCCCACAGGCTTTTCCAAGGGAGAGGATGATATGGGCCTAATTTTGCAGAAAACTGTACTACTAGAATTTTGCTCAAATAGGTAGTGGTGGTATTTTGGGAGCTAGGGAGGAAGAGGACCCCACAGCCAGGTTGGTATTCTATACTTTGTTAGGTTTAGGCTTTCTTTCCTCCAGCTATAGAAATTTGTGATATTGCCACAAATAGTTACAGTATCAAAAAACATTGGACAAATATGGAAAAACTATGAAAACCTTTTCTGATAAAGGAAAAGTAACAAGCACAGTTGCAACAGCTGCATGTACAGCTGTGTTTCCAAGGCAACACCTCACAATTTATATGGCTACCGTAAAGAGGGGGATTCTGTCTTAAATGGAGTATAGAAAAATGGACTAAAGCGGGAACTACAGGAACACTGAAATCATGAAGCCCATGCTGATTTCAACTGTTGTAGTCTGCGAAAGAGTGGGTTGTGTTTTAGCGAAGCCCTGGCCTTTAGATCTGTCACACAGGTTTTTCTTTGTCTCTTAGGTTCCAGATTGCCCATTCACTGGAGCCACAGGGAAATACTATTAACAAAAATTGATAGTGCATTTACTGCCACTTCGTTTAGTTTCAGAGTAATGGCACAATCCTTCCCATGTTATTTGCTTGCTTAAGCAAGTAACTAACCAATTAACAAGCCAGTACATTGTGATAAACAAATACTTCATAAACATTTCATAGAGAGAAAAAGCCCATTACTTTCCTGTTAATACTACTGTTGTGCTTAAGTGAACAGGAAGTATTAAAGCTTTAGATTTAAAAAGGAAAATCAAGCAAAGGTCTGTCTTGTATGGACTAGATTATAAGTGAACTAAATTATTAAAAAACAATTTGCATAGATTGCAAACCATAACTTTCTTCAGCTTTTGGAATACTATGATTACTTTAGTACTCACACTATTTGAATCCACTGCAATAAATTAGGACAACAGTCTCACTATGCGTGCATCAGCGCTGTAAAAATCTTATCTATCCTATCATTTCTGTAGATTTGAAGAGACTTATAGACAACGTGTAGTGGGACATGATTTGAAGTGCCATGAGCAAGTTAAAAAATATTTCTGTTTCTGTTTTCTTTTTTATTACAAAACCAAGGTATCATTGCAGAAGCTTTCCATCATATTGTTTGGTTGCAGTAGGTCACACATTTTGCACTGATATATTAATGATACACTTGATACACAGTGACTACTCTTAACTATATATAGTTAACTGACCTTGTGTATTTAGCATGTGTTAATGAAAAGAAATAACAGTACTTGATAACATGATCAGATTCCAATACATTTCAGTGCCTTGTTTTTCTCCCAGTACTGCAATAACATTCATATGGATACTTGCATTCATATAGCTGTGCTAAATAATACATTAGTGATTATACCCATAATAAAATGATTGCCAGTCATTAATACTGATAAGTACTTGTGTATAACATTTCTACTGGCTGATATGTTTGGGTTTTACTGTCCACTGCAGTCATAAAATATAATTTTCTTTATATTTGTGTCATAGTTTGTTTGTGTGTGTGTGTGTGTGTGTGTGTATGTAATACTGTATGCACATACACAATGGGATAGAATTACGCTTGTACAGACTAGCTTAGTTTTAACATTTGCTTTTTTTTGAGTGCTTCATTTTGCAACCTAAACATTTTTTTATATGTAACATTTATATGCGTGTGTGCACACAGATATATTGGCTGAGTTCCATTGGACTCAGTTATCTCTTTACTGGGAGCATTCAAACCACTCTGTACTATCTTCCTTTTTCACTTGATTGACCTAATACATTCCAACATTAGCAATATTTTGTGTCGATGATAGCATAGTTTTCCAGCAATACAACACAATAGACCTTCCTCATTTAACCATGCACACTCTGTACACCAGTATTTGCATGTTTACTATACAAATACATCCCATACAATATATATATATAGTCAATGGAAGAGACACAGTGCTAATTCAGAAACAGTGCTGTTTCTCCATGAGATGTGATGCAGCATAACACAAATTTGTATGCGATTTTGAAAGGTATTTTTATGTGAAGGAACAGCTCTGCTTCCCTGGTAGAAAACCCTCAGCCTTACTCAAGCTCTTACTCTTTTCCTGACTGCTCAACCAGTAGACTGTGATCTGTACTCAATCGATATTTAATGACTGTTTTATGTTAAGGAAAAGATAGTAATGATTTTATATAAAATTTTATGAAACCACCTTTCTTTTGCACTTTACTGGAGGGGAAAAAAATGTTGTTCCTAGCTAATAAAACCTTTGGATAGTACATATATTAACAGACAGCTGAGATTCCAGGATGATGAGTTTCAGTTGAGATGTCAGGTTAAAGTGACATCTTAAACAGAATGAGAGAGAGAGAATGAATCTCAAGGGATCTGGACACAGTCAGCAAGTTCCAGATATGGAATTAGGGGCCTGTAATTCAAACCTGTCTGGCCTTTATTTGTTTCTGTATATGAATCTAACAAGGTTTTCAGTCAGCTCTTGTCAAAAATTTCTTTGCCATTCCCCCCTTCGGTGCTTTAGCTGTGGAACCACATCAGTATCAATAACTGAGCAGCAGTAAGAGTTTGATGGATGTAAACTCCTCCCTAATAGGAAGAGGTTTGTAATTCACAGATGAAATATCAAATCCATGAACATTTTAGGGATGGGTAACATGAATTATGAGAGGGTAGTGCATTGTTTACATGCTTCAAAGTGCAATCTATGCATATATCCTACTTCTCTTTATATGAAAGTGTATGTATGAGAGTGTAGATGGATATGAAATCAGTGGGAACTGGGTGCAAAGCACCTCTGAAAAAAACAGACCCATATATAGATACCTACACCATATATATTATATATATTTATTAGTGGGTGTATAGGTCATATACTTAGTGTAGGAATCTCTATATTTTGAATATACACATAGAATGGGAGAGTATATAAGAATATATTATGTATAAGTAGCCACTTGCTTCTGTGATGTTAAGATCTCATTAAACCCAATTCTAAGACCAGAGGATTAGACAGATGTCACTGTGGTAAAACATGATAAGACAAACATTTGCTTTGACCACCCAAAGAGCTTTGCACTATAAAAATCTCACAGCGAGGATGGGCTCTTACCAAAATTCCTTTTCTATCCTAAAGGAGCCCATAATATATACAAATAAAAAAAAAGTATTTTCTACTACTTTGTTTGAAATAAAGGAGTCTGCCTTCTCCCCTTCCCAGCTGCTTTTCTCCTTTAGGCAAATAGGAGCAACAGAGCAGTGTATAGTGGAAGTATCGTCATGAAAAATAAGGTAGTGATATATACTACAAGAATGTGGAGGTGAGAAAGAAGTAAGAAAAGGGTACATCTAAGACTTGCATAAATTGAAAGAAAAATGTATTACTAAATTACATGGTCAGCCTAGCACATTACAAGGGAATTTCTTACTAGTACTACAACAGTTACATTATCTTATCTTAGATAATCCTTTATCGTACATTTCCCATCCCAATCCAAGTCATAGCACGCCAAATAAAATTTCTGTAATCAATAATCACCCAATAGTTACTTAGCTTCGCTGTATATTACAGAGGTGCCAGTCATGGTTCCATAGGTTAGGGCTGAGTTCTGTTTTGCACAGGAATTCAATCTCTGATATGTATGAAAAATATAGTCTCTCTTCTCCAAAGTTATTGCACTTAATTTTGAGTAAGAATTAATTTGCTGAGAATTTACAAGTAAATGTGTTAATTTGTTATGAGCTAAAATTAATTAAGAACTGGGCTCTTTAATAAATTTAGCATCTGTGTAAGTCTTTTATTTGTCCCAAACAATCTTAATGATAGAATAACACAGACTCTTCAAAATTTCCATATAGTTAAATTTAATTGAAATGCTGTGCACATGTTATTGTTTGAAGAAATCAGGTTGTAACTAAGTTAAGTTTTAACGCCTGTTGTGATTACATAGACTACAGGTAGATTCAGGTCAACAAAGTCCAGATATCCATCAGAATTATCTCAACCAAATACCACACTTCTTTAACAGCTAATTTGCAGGCGACAATTCCACTGATTTTTATGACTCAGTAATATTTAGGAGATTGGACACATGAGTAAAGAGTTCTTGCTGGCAAACTGAGGAATATTTTTAAACTAATTTTTAACTTTTCTCATTGCATAATATTCTAAAATGTCTTTTTCTTTCATGTCCTAATAAACTTGGATCAAAGTGTGTTTAAGAAAGGCAACTTCCAGACACCACTTGAATCACACAAGAACACAATTATTAATCCACATACTTTTTAGAAGCAGGTGGAGTTGGCACTATTTACAGTATAAATATATACATCTCATGGTGTGTACAGTTTAAGGGCTATATTCTGATACTTTTACATATAGTGATTCCAATGGGGCTACTCACAGTGTAAAGAACTATTCCATGTAAAGTATCAGAGGGGTAGCCGTGTTAGTCTGAATCTGTAAAAAGCAACA
>NW_020664482.1:32899493-32931246 GCF_002925995.2 Terrapene triunguis | reverse complement strand
GGGGCGGGGCCGGGGCCCCGTGGAGTGTCCTCTTTTGGGACACTCCACATATGGTAACCCTAGCAGTGATGGACACCTGAATTTACTTACTATGTTAGATGCTCGTTCCCACTAATTTTTCCACACTGTAAGAAAGTACACTTTTCAGCCCCCTGGAAGTGCTGATCATAGTAAATGGCCAATAGCCCTCTTTTCCAGGAGTGCATGAGCTGGGGGGGGGGGGGGGCGAGAGATCAGCTGGGGTGTCACACCTGAGGCTGCAGGAATGGAATTCCTCCCCTGAATACAAGCAGACCTGTGAGTTGGCACTGCATGTTGTTTCCTGTCAGAAGACAGGCTAATTTTCAGTCTCAGAGATGAATGTGGCCCACTGGACTGATTCTGATCCTATCGACATTAAAGGCAAAAATTCCAATTTATTTCGGTGGGAGCAAAATTGGGTCCATTGTATTCAGAAGAAATGTGTAATAAAGAACAGATAAGAGGGCTGTAAAAGAACACATTCCTGTTGTGAAAGGAAGAAAGTTTTTGTCTTCTCCTTTGCAGCTATTGTTAACACTTCAATACTACGGGGAACACATCAATTAGCGCTTAGCAAATCAAAGCAAGACATGTATAGCAATGCTTTGTCTTTGATAATAAGGTTGGCTGGTCCTTACTTTTTTAAAAATTGAAAATACTGAGCTATAGATTTATCATATATTATTTTCAGCCAGTTCTACCCCGACAATGTAAAGGTTGCTAAGAGTTACAATCAATAAGTAAAAAAAAATAAAAGACTCTATTTACAGTACCTGTCAGTGGTTTTAATGCAGTCATTGTAGTGTAATACATAACATTACTGCAGCTTTTTTTAGTCTACAGGTTATTTTTTCCTCTCTCTTCCAATGCTAGCATAAAAAATTACACCAGCGAAAGAAATGCAGTTTTGCCAAACCCATTTCCCATTCCTAAATAAGAAGTAGCTGTTCCTGTAGAGCTGACATGCATAAACGATACAAAACAAGAACTTGTGTCAAGGAAATTGTGGGGATGAAGGCAGGAAGGAAGAATGACACACAAACAATAAGCAGACACGAATCAATGTTGAGTGCTGTATGTATGAATCAAAATGTTAATTCCTATTGAAAATTTTATTTTGTATTTCTAAAATCAAACTGGAAGAGAAAAAGTAAAAAAAAAAAACCCTAAAACAGAAATGTGTTTAGTTGCTGTTCAGCTGCATGAAATATATGGGAGAACATGTTTAGCTGCATGTTTAATTGCTAGTGCCTCATCAATAGGAATAAACCCATAGATTAGTGGTGGGCAAACTGCGGCCCGCGGGCCACATGCAGCCCGTCAAAGTAATCCTCTGCTGGGCTGCCAGACAGTTTGTTTATATTTGCACGGCCACCCACAGCTCCCAGGGGCCGTGGTTCACCGTTCCCAGCCAATGGGAGCTGCAGGAAGCGGCAGCCATCATAAAAAAATTAATTGCGATTAATCACACTGTTAAACAATAGAATACCAATTGAAATTTATTAAATATTTTTGGATGTTTTTTCTACATTTTCAAATATATCAATTTCAATTACAACACTGCTCACTTTATATTATTTTTCATTACAAGTATTTGCACTGTAAAAATGATAATCAAAAGAAATAGTATTTTTCAATTCACCTCATACAAGTACTGCAGTGCAATCTCTTTGTCAGGAAAGTGCAACTTACAAATGTAGTTCTTTTTGGCACATTTTTCTCAGGTAAGCAAGAAACAAAATACTGATCATGTAAACATAGCCTAAATTAATGAACTTGATAAATCTGCCCAAAACAGATAATGAAGGTTTCAGAAGAAGGCATGTGGGAAATGGGGGAAGGGAGGAGAAAGAGAAAGTACAGTAAGAAGCAGAGATTCTGTAATTTGGAAAAGAAATTACAAAAATGAACATGAATTCAATCTTCATCCTCGTAGAGATGATGATAACCTGGGTTACCAAAGTGTTAGAAGAAATATATTGTTCATGTCATATAATGGCACATTTCTGATTTCTGCAATTTCTGATTGATGCAATTACCTCCTCACTAATTTTTTATTTGCATCTAGTTCTGTAACACTAGTGACCATTTTCCCTCTCCTTACTAATTCATGCTACAGAAAATATATACATAGCTTCCTTTGCTTTTGCATGGTGTGTTTGTTAATGCACAACTTCCCCACTCACATTTAAAATGTTTTTTTTTAATCTATCACAGCTAAAACAGTTTCTGTTTCTGAGATGAATAAGAGGAAAAAGGTCCACAGGGATGCTTTTTAGAGCCTTTCATTTTATTTGGTTTTATGGGAGGGAACCCAGCCTGGGATTTACCTGCACATTTCATAAGTGAAAAATGTACTTTTAACAAGTTTGAATTAGTGTTATACAGGTAAAGAAATACATTATTCCATTTAATTCACTTAGTAGAATTCTGCAGATAACACTTCTCACTGATGGCATTCACAGGTAACAGGGTTCCCTCACAACTAAAATAAATACGTACCTGGACTGTAACAATGCTCTTCAGTGGCATCTAGTGAACTTCATGAACTGACAGTAGGTGTGAATCTTTTTTATTAGTTGAAGAAAATCGGCTGTGTTGTTCCATTCTCCATTCATTTTTAACACTTTATTTTTGCACTCCCATTGAATGTCAAATTGTTCCATGCTTTAGTATAGAACACTTTATCACCTGTACCCATTTCTGGACCAACTTATGAACAATGAGCAATTTACATAGCAATTTAATTCAGCCCTCTTTCTGCTATAATAAGGTGTGTATGTTAAACAGGGACTATATGAATAGATATGAAGCCAGCAGACAGGAGTCTTCACATTTTGTATTATCTTACTTTTGCTATTTGCACAGTATATTTTCCCATCCATTTTGATGTGTTCGGTACTGATGATCATATTACAAATGTGTATCCGCATTACTTGGCCACCAAATGATTGGTAGGTAGGTAGGTAGATAGAGCATTACCTGGCCATCAAATTATTAGATAGATAGAATGACAGACAGACCTTCTCACTATAGATGCACACAAGAAGGCCAACTTCAGCATAAGAACAGTAATGATGATTACTAAGAAACTCTTGAAGTGCAGACAGAGTAGTACCTTCAGAGACAAGGGAGGAGACTCTTAAATCATTGAAAGGGAAAATCAACAAGATAATCTCTCTCCAAGTATTATACAGCTTTCTGGATTTCAGTGCTCGCTCATGCAGAATAAACCACATGTGTGAGGTGAGGCACAACAGTGGTGGAGTGTATGAATATAACAGTCTGGCTTTCAGCTCATTGCTGACACAATGCTGGACTTGTTGAGTTCACGTCCATATAGGAAATAGTCACTGTATCAGAGATGACAGTGTCTATCTCCAAGTTTCAACGCAATGTTCTCCATGGCGCTATAGCAACATAAGATAGACAGTTTTATGGCATGTGTGCAACTGAAATTCATACCGTTTAAAAAAAACAAGAGGACAAAGTAAGTGATACAAGGTCTGGACAGTTTAGCATATGAAATATTAACACACCATCCCTGCAAGTTTGCCAGTTGTAAATGTTGAATGAGAAAGGAACAGGATCACTGTTTTATATGCAGTACTATAGTAAGAGTGCTGTTGTGTTTATTAACACATAAGATTAAAGACTTGACAGAATGAAGTTAATGGCAGGAGTTTTGCTGTTGACTTCAATAGGACCAGAATTTCACCCATGAAATTTGCTTGTTGTCAAGATTTATTTCATATGTGAAACTTAGTCCAGATTCGTCAACAGATATGCAAAACTGTTCAAGTAAACTCGGGCCATTTTGTGGTTCAACAGTGAAAACATGTGAAATTCGCATTTCCATGGTTTAGATATAAAACCAGGGGAAAATTGGTAGCAGTGAATAAGCTGATACTAGACCATAATGAGTATGGACCAGAGTCTGATACCAGTTATACCAATGTTAATCTGGAATAAATCAACTACATATGCAAATGTGTAGGGACTATCCATTTGTGCATGCTATTGGGCCATATGCATGCACGCAGTTGGGGAGTGAGGGGAGAGAGGGAGGTTCAGAGGGCAGGAATAGAAGGGTGCAAACTGCTCCTGTATAATTAAGGCCCACCAAAAATATGGCGCTCTGGATTAAACGAGCAAGAAAACTTCACCCCCAAATTTTATATACGCTCCCATTTTCTGTGCCCAAAACTTGTGTTTATATAGGTAAATCAGGCATCTGCCTGTCGAATGAGCTTTACCTAGCTCTTACACTTCAGCAGTATTTAATAAGGAACATATAACTTCCTCTTTGAATCTTTACTATTATGGTAATTTTTCGCAGATTGCAGCAAAAAACCTCAACAATTCTCAGAATTCATTCTGTTTTAGAGGAGGTCTTTCTGTTGCCTAGAGAATGCTACATTTGTTATGTATTTGACCAAACTACTATTTGATCATAGTGTCGTCAAGCACATGAGCATTTGAACTGATCTCCCAAAAGCAATAATGGTTTATTGATACAAATTGAAATAAAGTTTTGGTTTTATGGCTTAACCAGCTTGGGGAAGTAATTTGTACATTTTTCTGTATTTAAGAGTTTGCAGTGCCGGAATAATCCCTGCATCACTTGATTCTGATATCAGGGGATATTTGTGTGGGTCAAACTCAGCAATAAATGGACACAAGTACACAGGACTAACATTACATTTCTGTTTTATGAGAGCTGAGCTCAGTGAATTGATTGTGTTATTGATTATGGCTAAAGTCCACAAATCATTTAGTCTAAAACTTACCTTTAAGCATCTAATCAGTCCTCTGATAACTTCAAGATTAAGCCCAGGCTTGCTTATGGGCTTGGAGACTGTATCATAGTTCCCAATAGCAATATGCAAGTGTTCAATAAAAGGTTTGAGAAAATGTTAGAATCTTTAGGAAGGAATGAAAAATTACCACCATCCAGTGAGTCTGCGCTTTAGCTGATTTTACAGTTAATACATTTTTATAGGTTCTTAGGTACCACAGCAGTGAGGATAGCACATATAGTGTAGATTATATAGGCAGAGTTGTGAGCGATAATATTTCTCTGGCTAGGTTTTTTGTTGCTATAAACTCTAGAACTGGTTGGGAAAATTTTGTAAAAATGCATTTCTAAAGAAAAATGGGAACCATTTTGCAACAAAAAAATCTTTCTGATTTTTTGAAAAGCTCCCGTGGACTCTCAGTCCTCTGGGGTTTAGTAGGCCTCCCGCTAGGCATCACATAGCTTTCTCCATGCACTTGTATGCAATCTCCTTGGCTTCTCTCTGCCTTCTCTGCTATACCATGCACTTCTGGTTCACTTCTTCATACCTTATTAGGACGTTCCTTTGGCTTCTGAGAATTCTTCTGAGAATTCACAAGCTCAGCCATGGAATATTCCTATGTAGGCCCCGGTTGTGCTCTTCTAGGCCACCCTAATTTATCAGTGAGCTGGACTGCAATCTTTCAGTTTCTGATATGGCTCTATACCTTTTGTCAAAAATCACCATTTCCAATCACCAATTCCCCCTACAACCGCTTCCATATCCTACAGCCATTGTAGAAACTGGAGCTGCTGCCTCTAGTTTCTTTGCTTCCTCCCTTCCCACAACCTCATCTAGTGACAGAAAATTATTAAACAGAAACAGGCAATATAAAGCAATCTTTCAATACTTAACCATTATCTAAACCTTTTCATCAATTAAAGATGTCAAAATAAAAATTATTTTGATAGATGTAGAAAGGTAATATTTCATAATAACTCTATGATAAGGAAATTAACTAACATCACAGCTAGTCTGAAATTTGGTTACATTGTCAGACCTTACAGTCTGCTACTAATTACTATATCTACTATGTACTGTTTTCCTCATTCACTTTGCTAACATGCACACAGACACCCCTGTCACACTGCTTATTTATTTTTATGGACAATCTGCCGGACATGATTTCCTTTCTCACCCAGTCCTCTCTGATAGTAACTTATTTGTGGAACTAAATTGTTGCCTGGTGCACTGCGATCTGGAAACTTGCTACTAATTACTGGGCTAGTAATTGCTAACCCAACTAGTGGCAATGGGAAATCAAACTTCTGTCTCTGGAGGGCCCCAGGGACTGTCAGTGAAGTATCTTTTTATCAGTTGGCTTCTTTTTCTCTTTCTGAGAATGCAGTCCTACGTTTTGTTTTGCATTGTTTTTCTCCCTTCCTGAAAGCACGTAAGCTACAATAACCAGAATACCAAGAAACCTTGCACAACAGACTCTATACACGCTCAAAGAAAAAGCACACTTTAATTAGATTATTTCACTACAATTTTTTGTAATGACTATTGAAGGCACAGAAGAGGAATGCTACAACTATAATTATAGTATTTGACGTACTAACAACTTAAGTACTAGATTCCTCCAAATTTACCAAGCCTTTCCCCTTCCCAGACTTTCTATTGATGCAATATTTAAAATGCCCCACACAGATTCTTGCATCTGCAGCAGACAACTGATTGGCACAAGGTGGTTTGTTTTCCTGAATGATGCCAGGATGATCTTCACTCACAGTCTTTTATCGATCCTTGAAACAAATATCATCCTGTACTGGTTTCATTAAGCAGGCTCTCTCTTGTTAATTACCGCTCGCTCAAACCTTTTGGTGTTTCATTAAGGTGAACAAATTGGAGGAATTAAATAAACAATCTATGTCGGCCGGCTGCTGTGGCTCTCTCGCTCCTAGTCTTTAATTCCCCAGAATGCCAATAATGAAAAGTTTTTTCCTCTTCTTTTTTCCACAGTTTCTGACATTGAATTACAACAAAGTGGTGAAATGCACCGTTACAATTGACTAACTCAAGTTGGAAAATAGTTTGAAAGGCTAGGATTTTCAACTTGCAGATCCTTTTCAACTTGAGGGATGGTGTTATAACTTGCTGAAGGTATACGTTTCATCATCCTCTGTGCACAGGATTAAAAAGGGTCAGTTTCCCAGCCAAGATACTCTAAATGGGGAAGATTTTCCAAAAAGTAAGAGTAATATTTTAAATGTCTTTCTGAAACACACAGGAAAATGCTCCATCCTAAGAGGAGGTACTTCCAAAATTCCTTTAAAATTAATGTAAAAAACAGGGAGTCTCCCTCAAGAAGAAAGAAATTTGGCAGGTCCGTGAAATTTCTAATAGGCACTCCAGAGTCAGGCTATTTGAAGAGAAGGCAGGGCTCTCCTTAATATGTGAACAATTACTTGGCTTAGTCAGTATGTTGTCAGGTGTGATAAGGCAGCTGCTCCTCACTGGCAGAAAGGGGTTAAAAGCAGCGGTAGGGAGGCTGTGCCGGATGCAGCCAATCAGAGAAGGGCTGAAGGAAGCAGCAAATCAAGGCCAAGCAGGCCCACATAAAAAGGGAGCTGCAGGGCAGAAGAGTCAGTTCTCCGCTGGGAGCCCAGGGAGGAAGGAATGTGTCTGTGGAGAGCTGAGAGAACTGCCAGCACCCTGCACAGAGCAGTGCTGTAAGCAGGCACTGGGGAAGTTAGAGAGAGCTCCTGGATGGCTGCTAGGGCCTGCAGGCTGAGTCCCTGAGGTAAGGGCAGAAGAGGATGCTGGAGCCGCATGGGAAGCGGCCCCAGGACAATGGACTGCAGTTGCCACTAAGGGAAGTGGCTGGCTAGAGACTGCAGGTCCCCGGAAGGGTGGGGGAATACAGAGTGCGGCACAGCTGGAGGGCAGTGTCGCTGAAAAGGACGCTGCGGTCCTTGGCTAGACATGGGTCCTAGAGCAGGAGTGACGGTGGCAAGGGCGCACTACCTTGCAGAGCTAATTCCCAAGACAACGAGCGGGAGGCACCAGAGTGGTGAGCACACCCCGTTACATCAGGCTTCTGGAAATAGCTAGTTAACACTGGGCCTGCTCAGCAGTTTAACTAGTATTAGCATAATTATTCCAGTGTAATGTGCTACCACTTGTCAAACAAAACATGATTTATTTTGCCAAAAGGTTCACAGAGCTTAGAGAAGAGGATTTAAAATAACAAACAGACCTACATATATAACAGTTTACCCACACTTGGCCTCCCCCTTGAACCCCTGGGTAGACTTAGCTTAGCCTTGATGCCTCTCCATGGACACCAAGTTACAGCTTGCTTGGTGCAGACCCCTGACTCCCAGTCAGGATCTGCTTGTGGGTCAGCCTCACAGCACACTCACCACTCACCACTTCCTTTCTGTCAGAGGCACCTTTTTAACTGGTCTGGGTCTTTTGATTTTATAGGATCTCAGCACTGGAAAAACAAAACCTGTTAACTCTGATGGAACCTGGAAGCAGCATCTCCGAGTAATGGCCCCACTGTTCTTTGCTGCCTTGAAGATAGTGCCTGAAACTTTCTTATCTCTTACTCCTTATTTTCTTTCCAGTCTAGGCCAGCTCTACTCTGATTTAACCCTTTGAGTTCAAGTAGGCATCAAGACAAAACTAAACTAAGAAGTACGTCTGAACCATTGTCAAAGTCTGGGATTGCTAGCACCAAATCTTTTCTCAGAGCTTCTTTCAGTTCACAGAAACACTTCTGACACCATTCCATCCAGATCACCTTGTCTGGGACCAACTTTTACTTCTTTGTTTGCACAGCACCTGGGTCCTGGTTCAAGATTAGGGCTCTGAGGCACTACAGCAAAATAAATAATAAATCATTTAATTTGCATTGTCACCCCAACACTAGTGATTTTCCTTACAGCCTCCACTGAATCTGTGGATCTGCAGGCAGAATTAGAAGAGAAAGATTTAGATTTTTAAGATTTTTTTTACTAAGAGTGGGACACAGGCTACATCTAAATTTGCTGTCAGCAAACACTGCACTTTTTTCTGGAGACTGCCATGTTTTACACCAGATTCAGATCACACAAAACAACAGAGGACTACTGTAGTAAGAAGATGAATGGAGTCTCATTTTGGCTTCTCAGTGGGTGGAGTTGTTTTTGTGCCAGGAGGCTACAGCTACCCAACTCTAACCCTCATTGTAACAAACAATTCACTTTTTATCAGTTCTATACCCTTTTATAAATTAAGAGCTTTAGTGGACAATATGCTATTACCTTGTACTCTGGAAAAAAAATATTATAATTAATATATATTATATTTACATACATTTCAATGGACACTGGTCCAAAGGAGCACAATTACAACACAAGGATGTGGAAATTCCAATTTACTATCTCTTCCTTCCTCCCTTAACCACTCCACCTCCCTTTCCCCTTCAGTTTTCTATCTACAGCTTGTGTTTATCTGAAAGGTACCTATCAGCTATTATGTGGCTGACTGGTAGTGATGAGCCTGCCAAAATGTGACAGCCTTATCTACAGCACAGCCCTGCAAATTGCCAACCATTGATCCAGCAGTATGTGCCAGCTGATCAGTGCAAGGCTGTTTTGATTTCTTTTCCCGCAGGAAAGAAGTGAACGTCTTTGCCTGGTGCCTACTGGAAATTATTTGTCAGTGCAATTCCCCACCCGGTCAAAGAAGCTGAAAATTAGACTCTAGCTAGATGAATTAAGATCTGACACCCTCCCTCCTTACTTGACCTCAATCATGGACAGCTATTACACTCTCTCTCCTGAAATGTAGAAGAAAAAAAAGAGCCCAAAACTGATCTGCATTATCACATCATTTCTGTTCAGACTGAATTTACATAAATCTCTCCCTCAACATACGTAGCCCAGCCTTGTCATTGTTTTATTTAATTTTCTATGGTAGCTATCTAGGAGTTTTCCTAACACTTATTTTGTAAATCACTAGAAAGATCAGACTCCCCATCAGGAAAAAAAAAGAATGTGTGTAAATAGCTGTGCTCTGTTATGAGAAGCAATAACCTTCTCCCAATTATACTTTGTTTAGTGTTACAATGAGCTATTTTCTTGAGATTTGGCAAACAAGTTCTTCTGGGATCACTTGGAAAAGCTCACAAGCTCAGTGTTACGTATTCACCTCTTGTCTGAAACTAAAAGCAAACCCTAAAACAGACTGCTATATTAATATTCAGGTTCATTCCTGTTCTCTCTCTCTCTCGTTATATTACATATGTATTTCTGTCTATAATTACAAATGGTGGATAACAGATAGACAGGAATGGAGACTGAAGTCTTCACTTGTCTGCGAAGTCTCAGCTTCAATCGTTTCTCAGGATGAGGTTAGGGAAAAATATGTTGCTTTGCCCTTGTTAAAAAAAATAATTCTTCCAACAGATTCCCTGAGTTCTAGTGCCTCCATGCTTTAAAGCAGAGACTTGAAATTTGGCAGGGATTTTGCCCTGATGTTCTTGTAAAATGTTCGCCCCAATTTCTATCGCTTATAAGCACCTTAAAAAAAATAAGTTCACACATGCTCAGCAGGTACTTGTTAGAGATTGGCAGCTAAATTCTCTGAAGATTCCATCTATACCAGTGGTTCCCAAACTGGGGTTCGTGAACCCCTGGGGGTTCGCGAAACTTTACAGGGGGTTCTCGGGAAAAAATTCCCTAATGGCGGACAGAGCTGTCCTTAGGGACCCCAGGCAGCACGGGACCAGCAGCCCGGAGCCCCTGGACTTCCAAGAGCTAAGCAGATCAAAGCAAGCACATCTATCACACTGAGGAGATTTAAACTTCAAGACTCCTTATAAGAAATGGAAAGGGAGGTGGATATTTTTTGCCGTTTTTAAAATTAAATAGGCAGCTAGTATTGTTTTTAAAATTATTATGAAGAACAAGTTTAAGCTTTGTTGTAATGTGTATTGTTTGCTTGAACTGCTCAAGACCTGAATGCTTGTATAAGATAGGGTTACCATTCGTCCGGATTCCCCCGGACATGTCCGGATTTTTGAGCTAAAAATAGCGTCCGGGGGGAATTTGTAAATGTCCAGACTTCTCCTGCCCCATGCAGAGCGCGCGCGGCTAACAGGGCAGCCGGCCGGATGGTGCCACTTACATGAGGCTCCGACAGCCAGAGAGAGCCCCTCCTCCGCTTCCCCTGCAGCAGAGATCACTCCCTCCCTCCCTGCATTCGCAGATCGCCTCCGGCAGTCTGGAGCTCCTCCCCCGCTCCTCCTCCCCTGCTGCCCAGCGGGCCGGGACGAATGGCTCAGGCTGTTCCTGAGCAAGTTCAGAGACATTAGGCGAAGGCCAACAACAAGGGGGCCAGGGGGTCGGAGAAGGGGCAGGGAGGTTTTGGAGGGGGCAGTCAAGAGATGGGGGGGGTCGGGAGTTCGGGGGGGGCTTTCTGGGGGAGGGTGTGGATAAGGTTTTGGGCAGTCAGGGTACAGGTAGGGGGTAGGGTCCTGGGGGGCAGTTGGGGGGGTCTTAGGAGTGGGCAGTTAAGGGATAAGGAACAGGGAGGCTTAGGTAGAGGATGGGGTTCTGGAGGGCAGTTAGCAGGGGTCCCAGGAGGGGGCAGTCAGGGGACAAGGAGCGAGGGGGGGGGTTGGGAGTTCTGGTGGGGGGCTGTCAGGGGGCAGGAGTGGGGAGAGGGATCGGAGCAGTCAATGGGACGGAGCAGAGGGGTTTAGATGGGTCGGGAGTTCTGGGGGGGGCTGTCAGGGGGTGGGGAGTGGTTGGATGGGGCGTGGGAGTCCCAGGGGTCTGTCTGGGGGTGGGGGTGTGGATAAGGGTTGGAGCAGTCAGGGTACAGGTAGGGTCCTAGGGAGCCAGTTAGGATGGGGGGAGGGTCTCAGGAGGGGGCAGTCAGGGGACAAGAGGCAGGGAGGCTCTCTTAATGGCTCTCCATGCGTCTCTGGACCCTCTCAGCTGTCGGGCTTGGACGGAAACATTGCCTGAGGGTAGTGAGAGAATGGGTTATCGGTGAGGTGGGGGTGGGCGTGAGCCCGGTCAATAGGGGCAACCCCTACCAAGATCTGAGCCTTTTCTCACACGCCCGTTAGAGCTCGACATTATGCTGTTTGGGACCCCTCTTTGAGGAAAGCCTCTGGATTGCAAGTCCAACCGCTACCTCCTCGTGGTGAGAGCCGGTAACTGGCTTGGATAGCCAGGCGGATTGCGGAGGACGAACCCACATCCCACATTCAGTGGGGTGTGGGACGGGGTTGGGCAGCCCCATATGGTGCCACATGGATGCCCCCCTGGTAAGGGTAGCCTCCCCCAGGTACGGGTTGACTCCCCCTGGTAAGGGTTAGATTCCCCCTGGTAAGGGTAGTCTCCCCCAGGCACGGGTTAGTTTCCCCCTGGAAAGGGTAAGTTTCCCCCAGGTACGGGTTAGTTTCCCCCTGGAAAGGGTTAGTTTCCCCCTGAGAAGGGTAAATCTTTTAGCTATGGAAAAAAGTAATTTATATTTTTATACCGGATTGGCGCTGGACCGGGTTAATAACGCCCCCGCTGTTGGCTTTGATGCCCCGGCTGACAGTGTTAAATATATTAGGGGTGTGATCAGGGTCGCTGGACCAATGGATAAAATGGTGTGGACTATAATGAAGTCTCATGAGCATGAGAGTGAGAATCAAGTCCTCCCAGTGGAGCATGGAGAGGAGGTAGAGGAGAATGTTTGTGATGATCATGGTGAGGAGATTTTATCTATCTTACCGATGGTTTTTACAAGGGACACTTTTAATGATTTAACTATGGAAAGTTTCAATCCAGATTTTAAGTATTTAAGTACATTTGATGATCCATATGTTAGCGAATCGGGATATCTTAATGCTCATTTAGTTAATGGGTCTAGTTTATTAAATAGTTTTAGACCAAGTACTGATTTTAATAGGGATCGTAATAAGGATCTTAACAGTACTGGTAGTAATATAAATATATTAGAAAGTAGTTCGTGGAAGGATGGGGTTTTTTATTTAGAGTATCCCGTTGATAGTTTTAATTGTCCAATATGTCCCCAGATATTACCAACATTTGGTAAATGGGCCAAACACATTAATGTGGTTCATAAAAGTAAAGCCATACGAGTTGTATGTAGTAAATGTGGAAAATCTTCTCAATATCATAATATAGCTTGCCACTACCCCAAGTGCATACCCAAGAAGGCGGATACCCCAATGAAGAGCCATACGTGCTCGGTCTGTGGGCTTGGTTTTCATACTAGATCTGGATTGAGCCAACACTGTAGACATAGACACCCTGCTGTGAGGAATGAGCAAAGAAAAGAAGATATGGCTGCTAAAAGTAAGATCAAAGAGGGATCGACTAGATCTCGTATATGGACCAAAGATGAGGTTGCGCAGCTTATACAGTTGGAAAGGAAATATATTGGGAAAAGGAATATAAATAAATGTATTGAGAGCGAGATGAGGACCAAAACGAATAAACAAATATCAGATAAAAGACGAGAATTAGCAAAGAAGAAGTTAGTGGTAACAGGAGATAGGGAGGAAGTGACTGAGGTAGAGGACATTAGAGTAAATATATTAGAAATTCCGCCCCCAAGAGAGAGGATTTTCCCACTAAAAGGACACCCAGAAGTGGATTTAGTGGAGAAAATATGTAAACGGGGAAAACAAAGTAGGGAGGGAAGAGAAATAATAAATAGTTTAGGGGAAATTGAAGGATTATTAAAGGAGGATTTAACAAAAGCTCTCGGTTGGGCAGTGTTGGAAAAATTATGTTATTCATTAGTAGAGGGAAAGGACCCTAGAAATGAAAGTCAAATAGAGTTGAGGAATAAAGGAAAAGGGAAGATGAGAAAGGAGGGGAGAAGGAAGCAATTTAATGCAATTAGGAGATATGCTACAAAGAAAGCTAAGTATAAATTCTATCAACAATTATTTGATAAGGATAGAAGAAGATTGACTCGCATTATAATGGGAGAGCCAGATAAGGCTAAGTGTGCTATCCCTATGAAAGAAATTGAGGAATACTATGTCAATATTTTGGGAACAATTGGACATGGTAATATGATAGGGTGGCCATCATCCACAGAGAATGCGGATAATGATATATTAATGAGTCCGATCTCTGTGGATGAGATTAGAATAGCTTTAAGAGAAATAAGAAAAGATAGTGCTCCTGGCCCAGATAAAGTAAAAGTGAGCAATTTGTGGGATATTTTTAATTTAGACTCCTTAATACTTACAAAAATTTTTAATATATGGTTTCTAAATAGACAGGTACCAGATGAATTTAAGAAAAATAGAACGATTTTAATACCAAAGACACAAGATGAGGAGGAAATGAAGAAGTTAACATCTTGGAGACCATTGACAATTGGGTCAGTTTGGATTAGAATCTATACCAAAATATTAGCAAAAAGACTGGTGGAAACAGTTAAGATATGTAGTAGACAAAAAGGGTTTATATCCGCCCCTGGGTGTGAGGAAAATATTGCTATATTAGATAATTTGATTAAAGGGGCTAAACGAAATGGGAATGAAATTGCAATAGTGTTCGTAGATCTGGCTAAAGCATTTGATTCTGTGGGACACGGACATATAATAGCCGGGTTGAGAAGATTTGGTATAGATGAACATTTTATAGATATTATTAGGGACCTTTATGATAATTGCACAACTAGGGTATGGGTGGGTGATGAAGCTACTGAGTCTATTTTAATTAGGAGGGGGGTCAAGCAGGGTGACCCGTTGTCCCCAATTTTGTTTAATATTGCTATGGATCCCCTTTTAACTAGATTAGAAGTAGAAGGAAGTGGTTTTTATGTTAAGGGTAATGGTGTCACGTCATTGGCTTTTGCCGATGATGTGGCAATTTTAAGTAGCTCATATAAAGGAATGATTAAAAATTTGGGTATCTTAGAGGAGTTTTGTAAAAATACTAATCTCTCTGTTAATGTGAAGAAAACGAAAGGCTTTCATATTTTAACTAAACATAAAACCTATGTAGTTAATCCTAAGGATAATTGGCAGATAGGGTCAGAGGAGATTGAATATGTTCAACCAGGGGATTTTGAAAAATATTTAGGGGCTAGAATAGATCCCTGGATAGGTGTAGGGGGACCGGTACTTAAAGAAAAATTGAAAGATTGGAGTGAGAATTTAATTAAGGCCCCATTAAAACCGGCCCAAAAAATATTAATTTTACAGACGTATATCTTACCGAAGCTATTTTATAATCTTCTTTTAATAGAACCCCCTTTTAATCTTTTAGACGATCTTGATGTGTTAGTTAGAAAAATAGTTAAAGAGGTTTTACATTTACCTCAGTGTACCACAGATGGGATATTTTATTCTAGAGGTAGGGATGGTGGTTTAGCTCTCACTAAGTTTAGTGTGCAAATCCCAAATATGTTAATTCGTAAATGGAGGAGACATATTGTCTCGAGAGATGATTGGATGGACCTATCTTATCTATATGCAGGAGAAAATCTTGTGGATAAAATATTGTCATTTAGTGCAGTAACATCTCATCCCAAGAAATGGAGGGAAGAGGAATTTTTAAGATGGTCGGAACTGAGATGTCAGGGAATAGGGATAAAATATTTTAAAAATGATTTAATTAGTAATTTGATTTTTAGAAACTCTAGTAAAGTTAAATCGTCAGCGTATATCGCAGCATTGCAGCTTAGGGCAAATATTTATCCTACTAGGGAGACATTAGCAAGAGGAAGAGGAGGTGTGAATGCTCTTTGTAGATGGTGCGGTAAAGTGCGGGAGACTGTTCCCCATATCTCAGGACAATGTTATAAGACTAAGAATGCTAGGATAAAAAGGCATAATAGAGTAGTGTCTGCAGTTGTAGATAAGGTTGGTAAATTAGGGTGGAAGGCGATGATAGAGCCCCATTTGAGAAATAGTAAGGGTGAGTTAAGAAAGCCGGATATTATATTTATAAAAGGAGATACAGCAGTGGTGGTTGATGTTACAGTGCGATGGGAGGATAATGCCGGAAGTTTGGAACAAGCCCACAGTGAGAAGGTGGCTTATTATCTTGAGTTAGAGGAAGAAATTAAAAACTTAACGGGAGGTAAAAATATTCACTTCTTTGGTTTTGTGCTTGGGGCGCGTGGCAAGTGGAGTGAAGGTAATAATGATTTGTTACAATTATTGGGAATGGACAGAAGTAAAAATTTTAAGGAGAGTATATGTAGACTTGTTTTATATTCCACTATTGGTATGATGGCTATATTCAGTGACAGGTAAAGATCCCGGAGTTTCCATTCCGTGTATCTTGCCAAAACTAAATTTTAGCTATTTTGGTTTCCATGCTCTAAATTTTCAAATTTTTAATATTGTTTTGAACATTAACTTATTTAGTGTTATTTAATATCTGTCCTTCAATAGAATGGTTTTAATTATATAATAAATACTTATTAATGGATGAAATTCCAATTTAAATTATTAGTTTATTTTTTTTTTTTAACTACTGGATGTGGATGCGGACTGGCCGCGTATAATAACCAGGAAAGGGCAGGTAGTCACGCCTGTACATAAATAGGGGGTGGAGTCCTGGGGGGCAGTTAGGGGCAGGGGTCCCAGGAGGGGGCAGTCAGGGGACAAGGAGCGGGGGGGAGGGTTGGGGGTTCTGAGGGGGGCGGGAAGTGGCAGGGGCGGGGCTAGGCCAGGACGGGGGCAGGGCTAGGGCGGGGCTCCTCCCGTCCTCTTATTGCTTGCTGAAATATGGTAACTCTAGTATAAGAGGAACTCTTTGAGTTGGCTTCTTAGATACCTTCATGCTGTTTCACATCTGATACTTCTTGATGAAACATGGGAGCCTTGTCTTATAACAAGCTTATTCAAAGTGATACAAGCTACGAAAGTGAGATCTTGGAACAGTGCTGCCATTTTCATAATGTAATAAAAATACTGTAATGATAAATAATAATTAATAATAAATAGTGTGTAATAAGCATGTCATAAAAACAAAATTTTATATTTCCAAGATCACTGCTTTTATAATTTATACTCAGGTAAAGGAGAAAATCCCTGGAAATATTCCTTTTTAGGAGGGGGTTCGCGAGACTTGACATTTTGGTGAAAGGGGTTCACAGGTTGTTAAAGTTTGGGAATCACTGATCTATACTGAACACGCTCTGTCCCTTCGCAGCTCCTACATGTAAACTGGACTCCATGTGCACCATCCCCACAGAGCAACCGAAAATGTTCCATCCCAGGATATCAGAGTCTGAGAGCAGGACTTTCTTTGCATATGTTCATCCTGGTTGACAAGGCCCCGGAACAAACTGACAGCATAGAAATTTTTCCCCATGCTCTCTCAGTGCTTACCCTGATAGCAAATAGGCAGCAAATATGAAGTAGGAAGAAGTCCCTGATTCAAATCTGCAGGGGTGAAGAAGAGGGAGAAGGGGGAGACAGACTGTAGGAACCAGAGCGTATGGGACAGCAGAGGGAAACAGGGCAGGAACCAAGGGATGAGGATTGAATACGAGAGAAGGAGGAAAACAAGCTGGGGTGTGTTGGAAGGTTGGACAGGAGTGGGGAGGGAACAGAAGGGGGGCAGTCTGGAAGTACAGGCACAGAAAGGTCTATAACCACCAGAGCACACTTCCTTCCAAAACCTGGACCCGAACCCAGGAGTCTTGAGTCTCAAGTCTCACCATTCCCCTGCAGTCAGCAAATAGCTGATAAACCTATTGAAAAGTGTGCCTCTCACCCTCCTCTAGTACTGGTATACATAGAAGATAATGGCCTACTTGTATGGCTGTGCGTAGTATCCAACAATGACATCATAGCATCTTGAGAGTTCTCTTGTGGCTGTATAATCTGATCTGCAAGGAGCCAGGTTGCGAATGGATGTCACACAGGAATGTGCAGGCTCCCACTGAAGACTTGGCATGACACTTGGCCCATTTTTCAGTCAGTTTTTTGCATCTGTCTTTCTCAAAGTGTTTATAACCTTTATTGATAGTTGTTCTCCATGCAAGTCTGTCCTTGGCTGTGTCCTCAAAGTTAATAATATTTACGTTGCATGAGCTGAGATTCTGCTTAAGGGTATCTTTGTGTTGCCTGCCTTTCTTGACCTTTACAAGTTTCAGGTCACCACAGAGGACTTTTTCAGGAATCTGTCACCACCCATTCTGATAACAATTGGTACAGCTATGTTGAACTTTGTAAACATTGCCTTGATGCTAGTTATTTTTGCTCTTCCAAGTGTCTGTACAAGGTGAGGGTCAATAGACTTCCACATTACAGAATTTGTCATTTTTTTGTGGGGAGTTTTTGTTTTTTCAATAGGAAAAACATTTAAAAATACATTAGAAGAAACTTAAGGATCAGAAAGTCAAGAATCCAAAAACCAGAAAATACTGTCTTGTGCTCTGAATGAGGCAGGGGTCCCATGGGGGAAAAAGTATGCCATTGTGTACTTAAAGAGTGTGTCATAATGCATACACATAATGGAGCCAAACTCAGGTTATAGGCAACCTTAATTCTGGCATCGCCTAAATCTTGAATGCTTGACTTTGCAACCTTAACATTCTTTTATCATAATGTTTTCTGGTTTTGTTTTGTTTTTTAAATGACAAAAGTGACAGCTTCTCTGATGGTTGGTTGAACAACCATGAAGAGTTGGAATAGGAGGATTTGGTGTCCCTAAAACACGGAAAGCTATTTTTAAAGCCTGATCTTGTATTTTTTTCAAAATATACCATGGACTCTGAAGGGAGCAGGGTCAGGACTGAACTTTTTGGATATCTTCACTCCAAATGGTTTAACTGTCTTTTCCCTCTACTTGTACATTTGATCGATTTATTTAATTTTTGCTCCTCTGGCATTTTCCTTCCACCTTCAAAGAGCGTTCTGAGCCCTAATGCCATTCAATATCCTACTCTCTCTCCCAGATACTTGATAGTTTTCTTTAAACTTCCTCTGCACACTTATTTTTGATGGATTCACAACTGCCTCCCCAGACACTGCTTTCTGATTAATCTTCTGTGTTTCGCCCTAAAGCTCCTAGAGCCTTTCCTGAGGCTCTCAACAGTTTTCTCTAGTATATTTCCTTAAATCAAGTTGTTTACTAATCTACTTAGTATTTAAAGAAACTAATCTGGCAATATATATCCAAAGCCTGCCAAGTTTAACTAGAGAGAGACTTTGCTGAGGTAAGTTTGAGTGTATTAGGAAATCCATCCTAGTCTTGCTAGTTGTAACAGTCTCATTGCCCCCTCCCCCTCAGAGAACATGTTTTGTATTGATGGATCTCCTCCGGCTTCAGGCAAGACAGAGTCTGTGTAGTCAGCTCGGGGTTGTATCATCTTAGCGTAAAAAGGGAACTTAACACCTCTCATTACATAATGAAAGAGATGTGAAATACACTTTATGGCAGATGAACACCCTAGAGGGAATAGGGTTTGTCACACTTTATAACACTTCTTTCTGACTGCTGCATTACCTTTACTGAACTTCAGCATACCAGAGAGATAAATCAAAGGAGACACAGGCAACAGTCTACAGGCAACTGTTAGGTAATGTAGTACAGCCCTTTGAAAATGTAAAGTGCTATGCAAGAGCAAAATAGTATTACCGGTAAATTTCCATCACAAGAGTGGAGAAGCGACTTTTTAGTTCCTTGGGAAGACAGGACCTGGAATTAGTACAATTCTGGTTTTAATTTCTCATTCGTCTGTTACTCATGCTTTACCCCTTTGAGCTTTCAATCTTAATTACACTAGAAAACACACAAGAATAAAAAGATATAGCACCAAGAAAGTAATACTTAAATGGGGAAAAGATATACTGAAAAAAGAATGAATTACCAGGAGATTATTGTACTAATTAATAAACATAAGCAAATTCAGCTATACATGCAGTTAAAGGTACAACTCAAGCAGACTTTTCCTCCCTCCGGCTCTCTCTTGTGAGAGCAAAATAGTCATTCAGAAAATTTGCTTTCATAGTTTTTCTATTAATAAATTATATCTTATTTTCTATTTACCCAGGGTATAACTACATCTACTGTCATAAGGCATGAATCCACCAAGGCATGTAATTTTAAGCATGTGAGTAGCTGAAGCCAGTGGATCTATTCACAGCCTTAAAGTTAAGCATGTGCTTACGTGCTCTACTGGGTCAGGGCCAAAATGCTAAGCAATTCTATTAACTTTTCATCCTGATGTCTTCATCCAAAGACTGGCACACAAGTGAATGTATAGTTCCATGGGAACACAGAGCTTGAAATTACTTCAACACTGTTTTTAATTCTCATTAGGATGCCACTTACTGAAAGCAGAACTGATCACCTATAGGTTTAACTGCAGCCTGCAGATTACTCGAGCCAGAGTCAATTACAATTAAAGCTAGCCATTTCTTCCCATCCTCCATCTAACCAATGTCCCCTGCAAAAAAGAAAACAATCAAAAAATGCACTGAAAAACAATCAAGAAAGCAAATAATGTTCAGTCAGGACCATTGGTAAAAGGAGAGGACAGCACTAGAACCCAAGACAAACTTTTATGAACTCAATATGTAACAGCCTATTGACAAAAGTGGAGAATCCTAATTAGCAGCAAATTATATAAATAGATAAATGTTCAGGTCTAACTTCAAGAGTGTGTTCTCCAACTGTCTACTTATAAAATAAAGATTTGCTGACAGCCTGGGATAGGGACTTGCTAAGATCAAATCACAGATGATAACTGTAAGCTCCCTGTCATTTTGGTTTGTAAAGCATCATGTAGCATGACTGGGCTCAGTATTTCACAAAATCCTAACAGTCAAAATAATAGAGCAATAAATAGAAATCATAATGAAGGCCCAAATTCAAACCTAGCATAAGAAACTTCAGCACCAGAGTTCAAGTCTCCAACTCCACAGAGAGCAGGACACATGGTGAAATAGGTATAATTTTGACTGATTCAAAGACAACGTGTGGAAGGAGCCTGCCATGCCCTATGTCTTCCTACTTCCTGTGTTTGTTACCCTCCTTTTTTGCCCTCGTAGAAATGTAAGCTCCTCTCATCTTGCACAGCTACTCAATGTCAAATTGGTGCACATTATACTACTTCACTGTATACAACCAATTTGTAACTTTTAAACTCATTTAATGCCTGACATAATTCAAAATGAAATAATAAATAATAATATCGGGCACTTAACTCGGCTTAGATTTCAAAGCACTTTAACAAAAGTAGCTTCCTATCATTATCCCTATTTTATTATGTTCATGGGCACTGCACCCTCTTACCCCACCCTCTTACCCCAACTCTGAACTGCACCCTCATACCCCAACTCCAAATTCTTGGGTATGGCACCCTGGCAGGAGCCTTTCATCTGCACAGCTGAGTGTGAGTCAATCTAGGCTTCCCAGAGATCAAAGAACCCAGAACAGCAGGAACAGAGTGATGGCATCCATGCCAATCTACTTCTATTCAGGCTGAATAAACCTGTTCATTACATGCTGGCTTGAAGGTCTCTATAACCTTCAAACTCTGTCCCTCTTCAAGTAAATAAGTGATTTAGATTAACGGTACCTCCAGAGAGTTAAGTTCAAAACCCTGCTTGTAGAGAAGGCAGACTCTGAAACCCACATTGATCTGCCTTTAATTACACAGCATTGTTCTCACTGCCTACAGAACAAATACAAGAGCAGCTTTCTGTTTATGTTCCACAATGTCTCCAAACAACCAGTGCTTCATAGCAACTTATTCTACCCAAAGATCATGGAATAGCATCTAAAGTGATGTGTTTGCAAGTCAGGAAAACTGTATCTTTTGTCTTTGTCAATGAACTGTATATTCCCTCCATCACAAATACATTACGGTGCATTCAGGTATACTGACACAGGCTAATTTCCTACCAGAAATTAATAAATTCAATTTGAAAGAGAGTGTTTATCAGAAAAGGCAACCACACAGAGTGCTGCAGATTCAGCAAACAGACAACTATGAAGCTGTGCACCTTATGCAAAGAATTAAGGCCTTTATCTCCCAGGAAAGATCGAATCCTCAGGTCTATGTCATGTATTTATTACTCTAGGCATTTATACCATGCTTGTTTCACAGCACCTAAGGTCAGATAGTCTGACTAATGTTGTATATTCTCTGGTAGCCACTCAAGGATGTTATGTGAAGGAAGGAGGGTTTCTGGCTATCAGGAAGTTGCAACTCAGGTGGAACCAGTTCCTACTTTCCTGTTCCTTCCTTGCATGGAACGCAGCTCCTTATTCTGTCTGGATTTCTGATATAACTCTCCTCTCCCAGCTGTGAGTTTCTCCCTCAAGCTGGGAACAACCAGGGGAAGGCAGTTGGAGCTGAGATCAACACACTCAGGCTGGCACCTGAGAAGAGATAGGCAAGGAACGGGATGTTCTGATACTTTGCATGAAAGAATAAGGAGTCTTGCACGTGAGAAACGGGAGCAGGGAGAGAGGCAGAGCAACTACTGAGTTCCAGGTGAGTGAGAAGAGGAGAGGGTGTACAGGAATAGTCTTGTCTGCGGTGATCTAAAGGGTAAGTGGGCTTGTTTTGCAGGAGTTGGTTCAGTTTTTCCTGGTACATATTTAAAGATATTTTATCAGGTAAAATGCAGAGAGAACTCTGACCTATACTAGCTTAGCGTGAACGTGTAACTCCATTCACAGTATGGAATACCAGTCCTGCTCAAGCTTTTCTGAACCACGTTTGCTGTCCCATTGGGTTAAATGCCACAGGTAGAGCAGAACCTGCAGATCATTGCTGTGTTTGTCTATCTAGGTTCTTGTAAGGCAACCATCACTCTGGTATCTGGAAACCTAATTCTGTGGGTTAATGTTCCTTTCATGAAAAAGGGGTGCCAGCCCTTCTTTAAAAGGTGGTGATATGGCCCCTTCCAGTTCCATGCGCAGGGCCAGGTAGGCAGGCAGAGCTTCAGAGTCTCAATGCATGGATGAGATGATGGTGTAGAGAGGAGGGGTTTAGATTTATTAGGAACTGAGGAAACTTTTGGGATGTGGGAGCCTATACAGGAAGGATGGGCTCCACCTAAGCCAAAGTGGATCCAGGCTGCTGGCACTTAACATTAAAAAGGTTGCAGAGCAGATTTTAAACTAAGAGATGGGGGAAAGCTGATTGCTGCAGAGGAGCATGTGGATCAGACAGAGACTTCTCTTAGAGGAGAGTCTATTAATAGAGATTCTCTAGGTTTTAGTCAGAAGGGGAGGATGGAAGAGGATAAAGTATGGGCCAGATCAGGTGAGAAACATTCACATTAAAAAGAATCTGACACATCAGAAAAGGGCAGACAAATAAACAGTGACAAGTTTTTAAAGTGCTTGTACACAAATGCTAGAAGTCTATGTGGCAAAGTTTATACGCATTTATATATAAATACTGCGTACAGATGTGGTGTCCTCATCTCAAAAAAGATATACTGGCATTGGAAAAGGTTCAGAGAAGGGCAACTAAAATGATTAGGGGGTTGGAACGGGTCCCATATGAGGAGAGATTAAAGAGACTAGGACTTTTCAGCTTGGAAAAGAGGAGACTAAGGGGGGATATGATAGAGGTATATACAATCATGAGTGATGTGGAGAAAGTGAATAAGTAAAAGTTATTTACTTGTTCCCATAATATAAGAACTAGGGGGCATCAAATGAAATTGATGGGCAGTAGGTTTAAAACAGATAAAAGGAAGTTCTTCTTCACACAGCGCACAGTCAACCTGTGGAACTCCTTGCCTGAGGAGGTTGTGAAGGTTAGGACTATAACAGGGTTTAAAAGAGAACTAGATAAATTCATGGAGGTTAAGTCCATTAATGGCTATTAGCCAGGATGGGTAAGGAATGGAGTCCCTAGCCTCTGTTTGTCAGAGGGTGGAGTTGGATGGCAGGAGAGAGATCACTTGATCATTACCTGTTAGGTTCACTCCCTCTGGGACACCTGGCATTGGTCACTGTCGGTAGACAGGATACTGGGCTGGATGGACCTTTGGTCTGACCCAGTATGGCCATTCTTATGTTCTTACGAAGGCATCTCTGCATGTTAATATAACTATCACATTCTCTCAACTCCAATTTTTGGACACGATTGGGTCAGCGCATCTCTAGGCACATCTGTACCTCCAGAGATCTGTTCCATTCAAGTTCTAGATGTGAGCTTGACACATTTCTCTTGACACTCCTAGTTGACAATTTCCTCCTTTGAACAGTCCATGGCAAGGTGTCCATGCTGTTCTATCTCTTAGCAATCTTCAGTGTCATCAATCACAAATTTTTGTTGACTCCTATATCATGGGAGGAATTCATTTTTCCCATCCCTGTCCATTAATAAGTTTATGCCCTGAAGCATGAGGATTAATAACTTTTATAATTATATCCTATGGGTGTAACTACAAACATATTTTATGCACACTGTAAATATCTAATCCTTTTTTAATCTTCCTAAGCTATTTTACTCAGTAAATGAGGTCACACATATGTTGTCTTAAAAGCCATAATTTCTACTATCTAGTTTACATTTGTTATGTGTAGTCTGATATTATTTGGCATATAGGCAAAATGTATTGGGATGGGAAATGAGTAGGATCATTTTTTTTGTAAAAGAAGATCACCCTTTGTTTCCAAAAGTTTGGTCCATCTGGAAACAGAAGTTAACACGGAAAGGCCAAAACTCTGACTCCACAAGAGGCAGAATCCTGGACTTACACACTAGCTAGTGAGAACACAAATCTTTATTCAGACCCCAGCAATATCTGTAGTTGTAGTTGCAATATCATACTTGTAGAGCGAGTTTAGGCTTCAAAAACACATAGTCCATAGCAAGTTCAAGCCACGTATCACACACTGTTTAAAAACACATGGATCAACTTTTGTCACACAGTGAGATATCACCATTTTTACCTGATGGCAGAAGGGGAAAAAAAACACAATTACACCTTTACCCCGATATAACGCTGTCCTTGGGAGCCAAAAAATCTTACCGCATTATAGGTGAAACCGTGTTATATCGAACTTGCTTTGATCCGCCGGAGCGCGCAGCCCTCCCCGCCACCCCCCGAGTGCTGCTTTACCACGTTATATCCGAATTCGTGTTATATCAGGTCGCGTTATATTGGGGTAGAGGTGTAATTGCGCTTTCTCATATAGCACTGTACTGCACTTGTGAATAAATTACGACTTTGTAATGGTACATAATGTATTGGCTAGAGCTATGCAAAATAAGCTATTTTGCTTTTGCCATTTTTCCATATGAAGTCCTCGCTCATAATGTCACCAACTTACAGACAACATTCAGACCTACATCTCCTGTTTTGTTCAACTAGGTAACTTTCCGCCTTTTGACAGTGATCAAGGCATGTCAGGAACAAACTGGCTTAGGCTCAAATCAGGTAAAATGTAATGCTGATGGGTTGGTGAAAGCATCTTGAGGAATGGATGGGGCTGAGTCTGATTTACACGGATGGTTTATTTCTGCCTTTGCCTATAGATCATGCTGGGCCTATCACTGTTCCCATTGCCAAGAGACAGCTGTAGCACATAGGGACCTTTTCTAACTACAGATGACCTTGTGGAGCATCCATTTCTTTCCAGTATGGACGTCATCACCCCATTCCTTTGTAATTTCATATCCAGATCACAACAATACAAACTACTTGGTGTTCCTCTTGCACTGCTCCTGGAAGATTCAGCTAGTGTACAGCATTTGTCACTTTTGTGGGGTGTAAACCTTTAGTTCATGAGAATCTAGTACCAGAACTCAATAGAGTGCAAAGACTCTTCACTTTTTGGTTGTAGTTCAAAATGTTGGTTATGACATATAATAACCAGACCCAACTTCTACTGAACTGAATGGGAAACATGTCACTGAGTTCAGTGGTAGCTGGATTAGGCCCTAAAGCCAAGATTTTTAAAGGTATTTTGGTGTTGCTCATCTCACTGTTACCTTTAAAAATTTGACCCTAAAGCCCTAAGTAATCTGGGACCAATTTACCCAAAAAACTTCCTCTCTCCATGTTTCTCATAGCACTACTTCTGCCTATACGAGAGCGTTTATCCCATGAACAGACAGAAATGTTTTCTCAGTAGATAGCCTGTGCCCCTAGAATCAGCTTTCTTTGCATCAATGGGACTATTCATCAGAGTAAGGGTTTAGATGGTTGTATTATCTCTTATTACATAGTGCATACACACACACAAATGATAACACATACACACCACCACATAAAATACTAATACTTATGTTTCATTATGGAATTTATAGCCCTGCCCTCTGATTTTTTGGTTTTGTTTTGTTTTTAGTAGCAATCATCTGTATGTGCTCTACCATTGCTAAGAGGAAGTTTACTATGTGAATAATACAATGAAATGTAAATCAATGAGCTTGAGATTAATTTGAAAAAAAAATCATTATATTCAGCAGCTATTGAACAGAATATAAAAAAATATATATAAAATGCAGTAGTTAACTGTTGAGCACTATGTGTTTGTTTTTCAGCACGGAGAGAGATATAACCCAGGCCTTATTATTTAATTTAACTAAACAGATAATCAGTAATTCCTACTAGCTACCTACCCAGACATTAGCAGTTGGCAATTTACCACAGGCACCATGGCAGAAGTGAGATTTGAAGGAGGACAGGGTAGCAGCTTCATGGACTAGTGCAAGGAAGGAATTTCATGCACAATGGGCATCGTGCAGGAAGTGTGCCTGTGCTCATGGGAGAAGTGGACCAACAGGCAACAGAGAGGGCCATTGCTGGCAGAGCAGAGCAGGCTGATTCCATAAGGTGCATAAGCAGATACCATACAGGGGCCTTAAGCCTGAGGACAAAAATTTGAATCTGGTGCACTGGAGGAAGGAGAGCTAATGGAGGGACTCACGCAGATAAGCCAGATGGTCAAAATGGTAGCTTAGGAATATTATCTCTTAGCAGTAGCATTCTGAATGGGCATGAATGATGTGGGTATCAAGAAAGCTAGAGAGAAGGAGGTTGCAGTAGATAAGAAGGGAGATAAGGGGCTGGAGTAGAACATTATGGGCAGAGAGAAAAGGTCAGATCTTGGAAATGTTATGAATCAAGAAGCAGAACATTTTGAATACTGTAGGGAGCAAAGGTTATGGACTTTAGTGCCTCTGAGGTGGTGTTGCTGTCAACAGTAACAGGGACATAGGAGTGGGAAAAGTTTAAGCAGGGAGAAGGGGGGAGGGATAGCTCAGTGGTTTGAGCATTGGCCTGCTAAACCCACGATTGTGAGCTCAATCTTTGAGGGGGCCACTTAGGGATGTGGGGCAAAATCAGTACTTGGTCCTGCTAGTGAAGGCAAGGGGCTGGAGTCAATGACCCTTCAGGGTCCCTTCCAGTTCTATGAGATAAGTATATCTCCATATATATTTTTTTATCTTTTTGATCATATGCAGAAAAACAGGATATTCAGGGCCCCAAAAGAGTGCAGAATATAGTCTATGTACAATCATACATATGGCTAAAATCTACTTCCATACCTTTTCATTCCAAATGAAAGTCTCACTTTCTCCTCACTTTGTCCCCATCAGGTGCACAATTTAAAATAATTCAAAATAAGGGTAAAGCCAGCCAACATTTTTTAAATAATAAATTCTTATTCTAGAATTACAACACATTCACTGAAGAAAAACTATTCTCCATTCTAGCAACTGCAATTGCCTTGGTTTTCCATGGTTTCATAATGTGCCATTAAATAATAATTATTTGCCATGGAAACTACAACAATATGTAATTCATATATGGTTTTGTGCTGCATATATATAGGTCAGTTTCATTAAGCAATACTGCTAACATGTAATGGGAATTTCTGTATTTCCAAAGTGTTAAAGAGGAAAATGTTTGACAACAGGGAGGCATAGCTATTTATCTCAGTTTGAAAATCATGTTTAGCAAACCATTTTTGTCCAAACCTTTCCCCATGAGTTTCAATCCTTTATACAGTACATCAAAGTAGATTTTGGTTTAGAAGGCATCTAAATGCATCTACACAGATACACTAAGGTATACAGTTGCCAGTTTGGCAGCAAAATAATCTGAAGTCAGTTAATTTATGTACACATATAAACATACACGTCTAAGAAAAACACACACACTGTTTGTTGTTGTGGTTGAACATAACAAAGTCAATTAGCCCCAGGCACTGTTGGCAAAAGAGGGTGAAACACTTTGGCTAAATCAAGAATGATCCTGACATTTTGCCTTTACCTTGAATTGGGTCCAATCCTTTGTATGTAGGTTCAAAGAAGCTCGGAGAAGTACGCACATTCCTCTCCCTGATCTTCAGCAGACCCCTTAGCTATGATGAAATCCATTTTATCAACAGAAGGCCTGAAAATCTCACCTGGCCCAGCTGTTTTTTCACCCTAATCTCATGAGTCTGAATAGCTTGCCTGGGGCACTGGTGCAAGCTGGAGTGACTCTGATGTGGTCCCAAAACACACCACATTTACTGAGCATAGTGCAGCTAGCCAATGCTAGAAGGGAGGGCACTGGTTCTTAGACTCCCCAAGAAAATATCACTACAGCTGCTGGAAGGTGGGGAGAAGGAGGTGTGGGGAGTGAGAGCTTTGTGAAGCTGGGGAAAGAAAAATCAAGGATCTGTTTGAGATTATGGGAAAACGATTGGGTTTGGGAGAAGAATCTGACTTGACGGAAGAATTGGTGCACGAGACAGAGAAAGCTAAGGCCAAAAACATACTTACATTCAAATGATGAGGCTGCCTTTTGTGCTTTGTAGATTTTATAAGGTAAGGGGCAAAAAAAGTGATTGAGGGAGGTGATAACAAGAAAGTGCAGAAGATTTCTTGAGTGTGCTTGTTAGACTACTCTGCCTCAGTGCTACTTCTATTACTGCTGCTGAAGAGCATCTGTTGGTATTAAAGTAAATAACAATTGGTATTCAAGTTCCATCTGGGAGCCTGTGAACAATCCATCTGTGGGCAAAAAGGAAAGCTCCTCAATCCTCAAATGCATTTTTATACAGAGCTACAAGAGCATACTTCTCAACTATCACACTCTACCTACAAGATGCAATATTTTTCAAATCCAAAATTTGCTGGAGTTTTGTTCTCAGAGGAGAAACAAACTATTTGCATGAATTCCAAATAACACTTTATAGACATCTCAGGGTTTCTTTTTCAATTCAATATTTCTCAGATTAATTTGAGAAGAGGAAGAGTTCATACACCTGTTCACCTCTCATGTACTTATTCTCAGTAAATACACAGAGAGCTACAATATTTACCCCTCAGTCTCTCCCTGTATCTGGCACACAAATTCATATTCAGGCTGAGAAATCTTGGTATCCCAACATGCATTCATGCAACTTTTGTATAATGTTAGAATCATGTATTTTAATCAGTTAACCTCATTATTCTTTTAGGTAACTTTTAACAGAATCTGAGCAAGATAACTATCTACAATCCACAAAAATGCAACCAGTCGAGCTTTTAAGGAGGTACAACGCAGAATCAGTATCAAACAATATATTGTAAAAATGCTTTCAACAATGGGCATATTTATCTATGTTCTCCTCCATTGCATGTATAATAGTTATAGTTTTGCATACCAGTAGTTAACAAGCCTTTATGGTAGTAACCTTTCTTGAAGCCATTACTTGGATCTGAAATGAAATGTCTTCCTAAAGAATGATACTAGATTCTGTACAATGATGGAGCTAAATTATTTAAATGTAATTATAAATACAAGCAAGGCACAGCAGCTATCAACAAGTACTGCATGCTGACAATGTATAATGCATTACTATGAGGTGTGCTATGAATGTTAACAATTTCTCCTATATAGAGGGGTTTTCTCCATGTGCCTCTTTGGGCCCAGAGAATCCTTATCTTTTTAACTTCCAGCCAAATCCAACTGCAATACACCAACCAGGCTGCCAAAGTATTTCTTTAAAGTAAAAATAATCTCTCATTTATTGTTTGAAAAAAGACAGCCAATCAAGAGGAATATTTTTAACATGCACTGTGTGGAAGGACTAAATTATATTACACATATGAGACCACTAGGAAAACACTGTTTAATTCACTTTTGTTTGCACATTTCCAGTGCTACACATTGGACCTACCATCCATGCTGTCAAATCCCTATGGAAATAGAAGCAATTCTCTTTTAGTATAGAGTACAAGAAAAACAAGTTGACACAAAGATTTATAGTTCATCCAGGGGAAAAAAACATAGGCTGACTTTCGGTACATATCAAGAAGCAAATAGAGTTGGCTAGGGCTTTCAGAAGGGGGGGGGGAACATGCCATGGTACAATAGAGAGGGACAGAAAATGCAGAAGATAGCATAGGTAACAAATTACTCCCTTGAGTCTGCTGTCTATATCAAAATCAATGTTTCCTCCATTGTGCAGAGCAGGGATTTGGAGCAATCAAATTTTTGAATTGCTCCGCTCCAGCTTCGGTCAAAAACCTACTGGTCCGCGAGGAGCATGGATGGATAAAACAAAAATTATACAGACATTTAGAGATTATTGTGTGGTAGTCAACATATTCTAACATGTATGTTTCATGTTAACCCTTCAAGGGACAAATATTGGAATGAGTGGCAGTATGAGATAGCAGTAAAGACGCCAAAAGGAAGAAGCAGAAGGTACAGCCTAGGTTCTGGTTTTGGGCTTGCCATAGACTTGCAGTCTGTCCCTGGGCAAATTACTTAAACTCTCTGTGCTTTAGTTTTCTTCAAGGGGTTATTAAAAATAGGGAACGGTATTGCCAACTCTTGTGATTTTATCTCACAATATTTGGTGTTTTCATTAAAGCTCTAGCTCCCACAGACATAATTACATGCTATTCCCAGCTTTAAATATCCAGATATATTTAATATATCCATTAGGGATGTAAAATGTTAACCAGTAAGCATTAGTCTTACTGGTCAACCCACCTTAACCGCTAACCCCCGGGCCAACCGGCACGCCGGCCCAAGCGGCCCTGTACTGACCCCAGCAGCCCCGCACTGGCTGGAGCAGCACCGCCCATCTGGACCGGGTCCAGCCACGCCACCCGGCTAGAGCAGAGCCGGCCCTGGGCCCAGCCACACTGTCCGGTGGGATTGGCCCAGCCGCTTAATCAGTTAACCATTTAAATGAAATATTTTAATCATTTAAACGGTTAACTTTCAAAATGGTATTTACATCCCTAATATCCATGGAACCAAGGAAGCGTCCCCACACAAATAAGGACCCATGAACTGTGGCAGAGGGACTCTGTTACTCTCAGGCAATCTCTGCAACGACATCACTCGCTCAGTCCCAGGCCCAAAGAGTCTACTGCCCAGCCGCAGTAGAACAGAGCAATCTCCCCCCGTTCTCTTCTTGTACTAGCTTTCCAGGGAATTACAGAGATGAAGGAGGGATGACTCTTTCTAGCAAAGGAACTGCCTAGCTCAAGGGGTGATGATTTGATGTTCCCTTTCTGCAGTGCCTGCAGACTCCACCCTACCAGTCCTGGCCTTATAAGGAAGTAATTTACTAAACTCAGGACTTGATTCTCTTCCCCAACAGAGGGCTGCAAACTACACACAAAACCCCCTGTGCTTAAAGAGGCAGCTACACTGGAGGAGGACAAGTTGGCTGCTGCTTGTGCCCCCCCGACGGATTCCACCAGGGCAAAACAGACTTACATTTTCACCCACTGCTCTACATGATTGCTGCTGGCAGATGCTGGAGCAAATGATACACTGAATCTCTCCCTGCCTACCTTCTGTATCTACTGCCTCTACTTCTCCAGTAGAGTGGATATTGTAGATGCTCCTGAATTTGGGCAGACTGTTCCCCACCGGAGGCCTGCAAACTTTTCTCCAACCTTAAACTCTAATTAAACTCTTTCTAAAATTAGTGTAAGCAGAGTCAGGATGAGCTCTACCCTGACATCTGGTGGTGAAT
>NW_020664482.1:32860439-32899483 GCF_002925995.2 Terrapene triunguis | reverse complement strand
ACCCGGCCCTTGTTGCTGCCAACTTAGATGGGCAGAAGGGTTACATTAGTTACTATGTATTATAGCTGATTTACATCTTTTAAAAGAGAACAACTCTACCACTGGTCCTGCTGCCCTTTCAGGGAACAATGACTAGAAGCTAGCATTGAAGATCAATGTCCCTTGTGTTTTACAATTTTTGAACTGTAATTTGACTCCTAAAAGGGAGCTGTAAAATATACTGTTCATACATTGTTGTTTAGCAGGGACTGCCACAAAGTGATGATAATTAGACCAAAGTACTTAATGTGGAGTTCATTAATTTTTTATTGTCTTTCCTAATAAGCTAAGAACTTTCCCTCCACTTAATTGCATCAATGCATGAGAAAGCAAGGTGCAAAATTTCCTTTTGTAAGAGGAGAGCTGAATGGAAATAATAGTTAGAAATACAGATAAAAAAGCATATTGTTAATTACAGGGGTTTAGTTCTCAAAGAATGGAATGAAGTGATACTTTTCACTCAAGAATCTGTTTCCACCTACTATCCAGGTTTGTTCTGAGGACATATTTTTACATACTACTTTTCAAACTATGGGCTTAATCCTGCAAACCCTTACTCACATGAGTAATCTTCAGTCACTGAGAGGTCTGCTCCTGACTCCCATAGACTATTAACAAGAGGACATGCCTCATGTTTAGGCAAGTATTTGAGAGTTACAGGGGACTGATGATCTCTGAGTTTGGGAAAAAAAGATATGTTCCTCCCTTTTAAAATTGTTTTCTGAATCCTGCTCCTGGTGTGAGTAATTCACTTTGACCAAATAATTCCACGTACCTATTTTGTGCTTTCTCACCAATCACCCTTTCTCGCACAGCCTATGTCTAGATCTTACATGATTACTGCACGTGTTCTACCTTCCAGAAGTGTATGGAGGAAAGCCTCTTACCCAGAGAAAGCAGCACTTGGGGAACAGGAGTTAACACTGGCTCCTTAACAATTTCATATCATCCCGTTTACCTGCATGCATGTTACCAGCAATGCAAGAAACACAGCTCCCAGTGTTAACTGCTCATTTTTTGTCCCTACGACTGATTTCCACCTCTGTGGACCCAAAAGGGAACTGACAAGAGAGAGAGAATTTGTGCCTATCCGTCCCTGTTACATTCATTTAAGGCAACTAAAACTTAGAAAAACTGCACTTGAGACCTTAACTGGTACATTTCAAACAAAGGGCATGGGAGGGAGGGAGAGAGAGAAATGTACTGGTAGATCTTTAATTGTACAGCAACATGTTCCTGTGCCCACTAGTGAGTGGGAACATGGGCATAAGCAATTTGTGTTTATTCCTTTATGTGAAATATGCTCCTGTTCCCACTTTGTAATGAGCATTGCTTCATGATTAAAGATGTGCCAGCAGGACAAATCAGCAATAGTCATGTACCACCACTAATATATGTAGGTGTGATTAGAAGTCAACTAGCTTTAAAAATAAGTTTAATCATTGTTCACTAATGCGATTTATTCATAATTTTGTTACATTTAAAACAAATGAGCCTGTGTCAGCGATGATTGGGTTGCAATTATACTGCCCCCTTATTTCAGATGGTAATGGAAACATCATTTCCCTAAAATTAATAAAGGTAAAAATCTTCATCATAATCATCACTACCACCAGTTTAAGGACTTTGTTATTATTATTATTAATTTCTATTGCAGTAGCACTGAACAATCCGAGCCATAGACTGGACCCTTTTCTTCTACTAACACTTAACAAAAATGACAGTCCCTGACCTGAGGAACTTACAATTTAAAGGAGCTAAATGTTTCATCTAACTACTGTTACTATATACCATTATATACTACAGAAGAGCTAAGTATTATTATTAGGTTAGGGACAATTCATTTCACTTGCATGGATGTGATTTCTCAATACCTACATACTTATATGAGCCCCATCACCAAATTTCTGAGTACCTCACAATCATTAATGAATGTTCCCTCACAATTTTATAGATGGGGAACAATAATACACAGTTTTATAGTTGGGGAATACTATATACAATTTTATAGATGGGGAACTGAGGCACAAATAGATGAAATGACCACCCCAAGGTTGTCCAGTGACAGTGCTCGAAACGGAACCCAGGTCTTCTGAGTCCCAGTCCAGTGACTTCGGGTTCCTCAGCATTATGTAAGCATAGTTAGGGCCAGATTGCAGCTCTTCAGCTCTGGTTGTGTTGGCGGTGGGGCAGAAGCTCATTGGTCCAGCAGGGATTCATGGAAGTACTCTACTTTAGGGAGGATTAATGCCCCCTAGTGTCTAGGGGAAGTGCAGCTGATCTGACAGCTTGCAGCTTGCATTCCTCACTGTGTGGAGCCAGCTCCAGCAGCCTGTGTCAAGAGGTATCCATTCCCAGGTCTTGTTCACTTACTTTGGGGATGTCTACAATGCAGGTGAAGTGGGATTGTACCATGGGTAGTCATGCTTTAATCTAGATAACATGAGTAAAAATAGTAGTGCAGATATGGTGGCACAGGCCCTGGAATGGGCTAGCCACCAGAGTAGAAGTCCGTCAAAGACCTTAGGTACAAACTCTGGTTGCTGGTCTATGCTGTCACGTCCACACCAATATTATTACCAGTTCTAGTAGAATAAATTGTACTTATGCTACAATCCCACCTTCACTTGCAGTTATACACATCCTTAGGGGAGTGTAGTGCCACTGTCAGTGCTAGACATGCAAATTCACTGGCAGTGTTACACATGCACAATCCTTGTGTCCAAAGGGCTTGATTCTCCATTCTGTTACAGAAGTTTTACACGATGTAACTCCAATGATTTAATAATAATAATAATTCTTAATAATTAATACCACCTACCTCTTACAAGCAATTTTCATCCATAGATCTCTGAATGCTTTACAAAGGAGGATAACTATCGTAAATCCCATTTTAAAGTTGGGGAAAGTTCAGCACCATAAAATTAGTGTATAGCATTGACAATCAGGCCTTTGAGTGCAAGAACTGGCAGTTGCTCCTGGCCCATGTGCAAAGGGAACATGACCATGTACAACAGTAAAATTGTTCAAAGCAGCTATTAGTATAAGGTTTATGTGAGCATTAACATGAATGAAAAAAATCAGAATATAACTGGTTATATATGAAGTAGAAAATGATAGGTGGACAAGATTGGTTTTTGTTTATTTTCTTGTTTTAGTTCCATTATTAAACCATCTTCATATGAAAAGTTATCCTTCTGGTCTCAAGAATTCGTTACCTACCATGGCAGCCACCTCCATGTCTCACAGTGCCTTTAAATGTTCATTCTGTCGCTTACAAGAAGGGGACTTATGTTGCTTTTTGAATGTACACTGCATGTCATGAATCATTATAATTTTTCTCTCTCACTTCACAAGAGAAATAGACACTTTTCTTTAAGGAGCACAGCAGTACGACTGGACAGAGACTTGACATAACAAGCAATGGGCTGAGATGTAAATTTGTGTAAGGAAAACGTGCGAATACTGACAGATTCATTAACAAGTACGATTAGTCAGTTCTCAGGCTGTCAGCTTGTTTTACCATCTTACCAGCAGACACCTCCAACTTTACAGCACAGGGGGAAAGTTTTCTGTTTTTTTTTCTTTCTTGGGATTCTCTACTACTAGCCAAAGTAACAAATGCTAGGGAACTGTGATCTCTGCTCCATTTCCTTGTGGCAAGAAGAGTGTTTATACTACCTGGATTTGCTGTTTTCTGCTACTATATGAGACCAGGAGATGTGGCAATCTCTGCTGTATCCTACAGCACACTCATTCATGATATACTTACTGAAATTATACTAAATTAAATAATCATCGTGAGTGTGTGAATAAACATAATTGGAAATGCATAATTATGTGAGATAACAACAAAATTAAGTTTAATGAAGTCATATAATGAAGTAATTATGGCAGTAATGATCCTACATAATGCATTTAGGATATGTACCTTGGCTTAATTGAAAAACAAAACATTTTAGCAAAAAAAAAAAAAAAAAAAGGAATACTTGATGAAAAGTGAATTCCACAAAATTCACAAAGAAATCAGTAAAATGGAGAATATTCTGACATTATGAATAGAATGACTAACAAATTCACTTTTTGATCAGTGCTGGAAAGTCTTCTCAGAAAGATAATATTTTAAACATCAGAACTGTATCTATTCAAATCAGCCAGAGAGAGAGAGAGAGAGAGAGAGAGAGAGAAACTTGCTTTAAAAGCAGTTCAGGGGCTTTTTGGGAATTTGGGTCCATTGGGAATTTCGCCATTGATTTAAAAGGAATAGCAAGTCATAGCAAGGAATAGAGATTTTATTTTCAGGACATTGGGCATTCAAAGTAGTATTTACAGGAAGGGTGAAGTGCTCAGTAAGTTAACTGGCTAAACATTTCAATAGTAAAACCGTACCAAGAAATTAAAAGAAAAGAAACCCCAAAATGTATAGATTGCTACAAGTGATCTGTTGCATGAACAAGTCTATTCTAACTCTCTGTCTTAAGCATTTGCAAGTCTGACCTCAGATATTTTTCTAGATACACACTGTGTTGTAAGCTTTTGAGCGATGAACGGTTGTCTAGAAGGCACATCAGGAGAGTGGAAGTCAGAACTCCTGGGTTCACTCTGCTGCTGGGGTCCTATTCCTTTTGAAATCAATGGCAAAATTCCAAATGACTACTAAAAAAAAAACAGAGTCCTGTGGCACCTTTAAGACTAACAGATGTATAGGAGCATAAGCTTTCGTGGGTGAATACCCACTTAGTCAGACGCCTGTTGCTTTTTACAGATCCAGACTAACACGGCTACACCTCTGACAAATGACTACTGTGGAAGCAAGATCAAGTCCTTTGTGCAACCTTGTGCAAGTGACTAAGCTTCTCGGTGCCTTCATTTTCCTGTATGTAAAAAGGACATACCTTGCAGTTTTGATTTGTGAGGCCTAACTGACTAATGCAAGCAAAGTGCTTTCAGATACCAGGGTGAAGGGTGCTATACAAGAGCATGATCTAAAGCTTGTTGATTGGCCAGTGACTTCAGAGGGTTTTGAATCAGGATCCTTGTCTGTTTTTACCAAAAGAGGTGACAAACCCATTAACTTCTCCCAAGATTTGAGCAGCTGGACAGTGGATATCTGATATGTTCCCGTCTCAAATGGTTTCTCTTCTTATTCACACTCCAGTATCAGGATCATGATAAATTCATAGATTTTAATCACAGAGCCAGTCTCCATTGATTATTTTGTTAGTTATGCCTTGTAGTAAAAATTCTATTTTCAAAAATCTTAAGTATTAGGGTTATCATCCGTCCGGGTTTCCCCGGACATGTCCAGCTTTTTTAGCTTTAAATGGCCGTCCGGGGGGGATTTCTAATAAGGTAGAAATGTCCGGGATTTCCCCCTTCCCCTCATGCAGAGTGCGGTGCGGCTGATTGGACGGCTGTGCCTGATTGAAAGCTGCTCGCAGCCACAGGGGCCTCTAGCAGCCAGAGTCCCTCCCCCTCCCTGCTCCCTCCTCCCCCGCAGAGCAGCGCCTTATTTGTTTGGCTGCACGTGGAGCCTGAAGCTCTCCCTCGGCCTGGTAGGTGGGGCAGGCAAGGGACAGGGAATGGGGGGGTTAGATTGGTTGGAGGTTCTGGGGGGGGCTGTCAGGAGAAGGGGGTGTAGAGAGTAGTTGGGGCAGGTAAGGGACAGGGAACAGGGGGGTTAGATTGGTTGGGGGTTCTGGGGGGGCGGTCAGGAGAAGGGGGTGTAGAGAGTAGTTGGGGCAGGTAAGGGACAGGGAACAGGGGGGTTAGATTGGTCGGGGGTTCTGGGGGGGCGGTCAGGAGAAGGGGGTGTAGAGAGTGGTTGGGGCAGGCAAGGGACAGGGAACAGGGGGGGTTAGATTGGTCAGGGGTTCTGGGGGGGCTGTCGGGAGAAGGGGGTGTAGAGAGCAGTTGGGGCAGGCAGGGGACAGGGAGCAGGGAGACTTAGATAGGGGGTGGGGTCCTGGGGGCAGTTAGGGTGGGGGGGACAGGTAGGGGGTAGGGGGATTCTGAGGGGGGCGGGAAGTGGGAGGGGGCAGGGCTAGGGTGGCACCCCGTGTCCTCTTTTTTGATCGTTGAAATATGATAACCCTATTAAGTATGGATCTGCACACCTCGTCTTTCGTCCATGAGGCCGTGCTGTGCACAGCCAGCAGAGGGAGATATTAACATTGGCTCCGCTAAAGGGCTATCCCCCACAATGGTAGAGTCATTATTACAGGTTTACAGTACAATATCTGTCAAAATGTAGGAGCTTAATTTGATGAATACAAGAGATATGGTATGTGCTGTGGGACTTCAAAACAGTGGGACTTCAAAACTCTCATTTTGACAAAGTGATAGATTGTTTCTTTTTTTCATGGCATGTGACCATGATAAGGCTTCAGAAAGTAATACTCTGTCTAGGATTAAATTCATTTGAAAGAGAAATGAACCTATCTGAAGGCCTACTTTCAACATTTAAAAATAACAAAAAATACTTTTAAAAAATCCCAGCTCTGAGACCTCCCCCTCTAACTCAATGCAAATTGAGTCAGAAAGGCTGAGCCAAATTAAAATATTTTGGTCCATTCAATGAGAGTTTAACTTCAGATGCAGCAATTGTAATTGCTTTCTGTGACAAGGAACAATATTGTTACATGTAAGAGATGAGATGTTCTGCAACTTTCAGGGAATTTGTAGGTAAGTTTACACGTCGAGTCACAGTTTTCATGACAAATGGAAGACCAAAGAGAAAGGGAAAGCATCCTAATCAAAGGTTGATGATAATAGAATGACCTACATATTAAACTAATTAGGCAGCAATCCTATGCCATTAAAATTAACAAGAGTTCTGCCTCTGATGTTGATAGCACCAGGATCAAGCCCTAAAGAAGTAAGTGCCCTGCACCTGTACTCTCTCCCTTGTCCCAACAAAGGCAACCTCCGTTATACTTCCAGTTCCCTGGATGTCACCTCCCTTGGGTGGAGACTCATGTCCCTCTTTCTCCAAAACAGGGTTTTTCCAGGCTGCACAGTTCCTTGCCTACACTGTGAATTCATGAGCAAGGTAGCACGCGTAAGCAGGCCTGCTTCATCTCCCTTATCACATACTAACGCACAGTTACCATACAGCATTTTCTAAGCAAACACAGTTATTCTTAAGGTAAATGCTTTACAGATAAATCATATTAAAAACAACAAATAAACCTACACACGTGTTAATAAGCTTACCAGAGATCACCCCAACTCCAGCTAGGGTTGCCAACCCTCCAGGATTGGCCTGGAGTTTCCCAAAATCGGCACTGATCTCCCGGTGACTATTGAAAGCAATCCAGGAGATTTTAATAGGATATTTTTTAAAAATGACATTATGTCATGTTGGGGGGGAAAAAAAAAACCCACAATAGCTTCAGTCAGAGTTGGCAAGCCTAACTCCAGCAGTCTCTCAAACCCCACCAAGGGGTTTTCCTGTGGTTATGAATCTATGAGTCACTTCTTTATACAGTTTGAGTCTTTGATCTGTCCACATGTAACAGGTGATCAGCAGACAAAAAGCCCCCTGCTCCAGGCAAAACTTCAAAAGGCTGAGTACTTGCATAACCATAGGGTTTACATGTGCAAACACCTACTCCTCAAGATTTCCTGGGAAACCCACTTAACTTTAAAAATGACATTGTTTCAACTAGTCCTTTGAAGCTCATAACACTTCCCAGGGTTTACATTAGTCAAGTCTACTCCCTACATATGTTACATACAATCCCACAGTAATACATAAACATTTTCATTTTTAATAAATTAACTCCTAAAATTCTTGAACTTATTCAACAAGGTGTAACTTAATTCAATACAGCTTGTCCAGAATATTGCAGGAAATTGTGTGTGACAGATATGGCAATCTAGTAATTAAAGCAGGGAACTGGGTATCCAGAGTCCTGGGTGTTATTTCTTATGCTGTCACTGCCTTAAAGTGTTTGATTTTGGATAAGCATAATTAAAGCAGTGTTGTGAGGATAGTTAAGGTTGGTAAAATACAGTAATATACTTGAGTTCAAGGCACAAGAGTGTAAATGTGAAATTCATTCTTGTGCAGTGGATCAGTATAAAGTCTGCCATACCACTCAAATTCCACTTAAACACCAACTTGAGGTTTTTAGTAGTATATAGGCCTCATTCTGGCTTCTACTTGGGGTGAATTTCCCCCTGTATAAACATTTAACTATTACACAAATGTGTACTATGATTTTTAGTTTCACTGCAGTTATCAGTTTCTATGCAGAATTAAACTGCCCATTAAATGATTTCAATAAACACTATAATATTGACAAAAGGCCATCATAAAACCTGACACAAAATGAGATTAAGATTGATCCATTATTGTTCCAATACAAAATGCACTACAAAGCCTAGAGTCCACAAGATCTAATGACTGAAATCTCTTTCCATTATTTGGGATGACACTTTTACTATTCTTAAATATACAGCAGTTACAGTTTGGACATGTGATTATCTTCTAATAAACCATTCCTTTATTTTCCCCCCAAATAAAATAACATTTCTAAAACAGAAATACTACAGGATTAATAAAATGTGTTCCATCTCAAAGACACTTATTCCATTTAGAAATTACTGCTACAGTAACCTTTTAACAGTAGGATATAATGTTACATGCCATAAAGAGATCAAAATTCAAAGTACAATTAAGAGTCTGATTCACCTGGAAAAATTAAATGCACCACCAAGTGATACTGTACTTTGATTTCATCAAAATAAAAATCACAATCCAGACTCTATGTTTAATTCTAAGTTAGTAACTGCAGATTTACATGGGGGAGGTACTGCACTTAAACTAGATTAACTCCTTGGGCTGCCTGGCTAACCTTTTCTCAGCCCTATTTACCTTCATTGTTAATCTCGCCACTTATGTTGCTCCATTTATTTCACTAATATCTGCACTATTGTAAATAATGAATTGCCCAGTTAACACGTTTAAGTCATATTTTCCAAGATCCACTATTTTTTCCATATTTTTTTCCTTTCCTTATCATCTCTCAGCCATATTTTGACAGTCTTAAACTGAGAAGTACCTTACTCTGCAAATAGCCACACAAAGACTGAACACTGGTTTTTAGGATGTTGCAGGTCTGACTAATTGCCTGTTTTAGGATCAGGAAGGAATTTTTCCTAATGTGACAAATTGGTCTAAGTCTCCTGGGTGTTTTTGCCTTCTTTACAGCATCATGGAGGCACAGTTGGGTTGAAATCAATAACATTTGAAAGTTAGCATTAGGAAAGGTAAGACTGTTTAGCTTGTCCACACTCACTATGTCATAATTTACAACATTTACAATGAAATATTGCTATGCTGAATTAAATGAAATCCAAAGCCAAAGATGAGTGTGGGAACTGGGCATGTGTTTGAACTGAGGAGGATTTTTTGGGCGTAGGTGGGTATATGGACAGGGAGTTATGAAGCCAGCGGACAATTACAGAGAAAGGACTCCCATCTACAGAGAAAGGACTCCCATTTAATTAAATTACACCATCAGGCAGAGTTGAGGGGTCTGCATACTATGTGGTTATTCAGAAATAACTATACAGTCCTGTTATTGAGTGTTATTGAAACTTCCTTCAGATAGCCAGAGTACTACAAACTGTATAGGTATAGATCACCCTGTTATTCCTGTGCTCCCACTGGGTGAGGCAACTTTGCTTCAGCAGTATGTACAACTACAACAATAGATTTAAACATTACGTCACTGACCTTTTCCATGCATACAAATGTTCAGTACTATGGAGCTTTGCACATGATTTCCAGGATCAAGCTGACACTACAAGATCATTTAAATTAACATTACAGTACGAGTGTGATTAACTATTCAGTACTACTCATGCTTAAAGTTGACAAACAGTTGGTATAAGATCACATACATAACTAGAGTCCAAAACAAAGGTTTCTTCTTTTCATTAACTTACTAACATGTCATCTTACTGTATGAGAACATACAATTTGGACAACTAAAGCATTTCAGTTCACCTTGTCACTATCAAGTTAGATAGCAGGTATCTTGTCTGAAATTATCTTGTTGGAAAAGAGCTGAGCAAAAATATAAAGAAAAAATGTCTGCACTATCTATGGACCTCTTGATACTGAACTTCACTAGCTACCCAAATTATTTTCAGGCAGTTTAGCATATCTCAGTGAGGTTTTCAGATTACATTTGAAATGCATCTCTCTGAAGTGAAAGGAGAGTGTTTTATACACTAGACCACTGAGCACTAGGTCTCTTGTTGCATAGCTTTTCGGAGAACCCATCATGCATTAGTAACAGGCAATCCAAAAAAGAAAGCTCAAAAATTATAGTTTAGAAAAATATCCTGTGCAAACATAAAAACTATATTTTATTGTTAGAAGAAAAGTTTCTGTACACAACCAATCTTAGATTGCGTAAAAACTTCTAGATGAAAGTGACCCTATCACCTGGAGAAAATTGCTCTCATTGTCAATAATACCTTGGTGTTTGCCTGCAGTCAAACAGGTATTTCTGTAGAAGGCAACCCCAATTTGGTACCAGCATAGCCCTGGACTTTATCCTAACATTTCAGTATTGTGCCAAGATTAAAATGTTCATTTTACTTTGTACTTTTTGATTTAGGGAAGGATATAACAGAGAAACATGTGACATTAGCAGCTAATAAATGCCACATCTTTAAAAATATAAACAAACAGCACTATTTTATTGTTAACAAAAGTCTTAAAAATCACAAAGAACTTTAGTTTCCCTCTGTCTCTCTGTTCTCCCAATCTCTGAATTTTCTGTTTGTCACCTACATTTCCTACAATATTGTGTGACTCAATTTCCCCGTCTATAAAATGGAGACATGAATGGTTTCCTAGATCAGAATGGTTATGGGAAAATAAATTCATTAATGTTTTTATAATGTGCTTCAAGATGGAAGGCCTTTGAGAAGGAAGATCAAAGTATTATTATTAAAGGCATTTTTATATTTTCTAACTCATAAACTTGGTTAACGTAACTTTGTACTTTCTGTTAATGCCTAGAACAAAAATATAATCAAAAATAATTTATTGATCTCAGTGATTCAATATAATAACTATGTAAGATTCATTTTTCAATAGTTTTGCTGAAGTGTGTGTGTAGGAAGAAACTAACATAGTCTTCTCTATACTGTATTATTTCCATTGTAGAAGCAAATTAGAATCTACTCAAAGAGCTTAGTTCACCAGTAGAAAAGCTGAACGCTGACTGGCAATGTTCCTAAAAGATGGTGTTATGGGGGTGGGGGCACATAATTTTACAGTCAGGGAATTACAAAGATACATAAGGAATGACATGAACATTCATTAACAAACATATCAAGGCTTGCAGGCTTTTCAGTTTCTATGGTTTGGGTATTTTCTTTATGTTGCCAAGGACACCAGAATGAAATAACAGTTCGAGGTATTTTTGAACAGTTACCTCCAGCACATATTCAGTGAAACTCATCTCCTAGGAACAATTAGATCCAAACAGCCCATGATGTATACAGATGTACATTTATCTAAAAAAAAAAAACAATTTCCAACACTGCTCTCTAGCTAACTGAAGAGTGGACAAGTGGGCAGATTTTATTAGAAATATGGGATAAACTTTGTTGCTGTGCAGCATTTATTTTGGCATTCTCCGGAAAACCATTCGTCACAGTAGGAAAGGTGCTAACCCCATTGTGTTAGAAAATAATTTGATTCATGGCACTTGATATGGAATCATCTTGAAGTGAAAAATCAAGCTTTAGACACTGCATCAAAAGCTGTAAATAGTGAAAAATGTATTCTGAAACATGAACTCTATCTTGTTGGGCAATAATACGAAACAAGTCCCATATTAAAAATATGGTACTTTAGGTGACTGGGAAGTGTGTTAACTGAGTGACTCAGTAGTTTTGACATTGGCCTTTTAACTCATAGATCCTGAGCTGAAAATCTGCTTCTGGAAGTAGCTACAACTTGTTCCAACCAGCAGGGCAGGTGCAAGGAAGTTTCGCGCCCTAGGCGAAACTTCCATCTTGCGCCCCCCCCAGCCCTGCGGCAGCTCCCCGCCCCACCCCCCGTCCTGAGGCGCCCCCCCCGCCCCCCGCGGCAGCTCCCCCCTGCCCTGAGGCGCCCCCCCAAGTTTGGGTCTGGACAAGAGACAAAGGCAGCAGAGTCCCTGCCTCAAGGAGTTTACAACACATGAAGGTTTATTGACAATAATCTATTTTTGTCCCCATATCTACCCTGGTTGAACTCCCAGCCCTAAGTCTAGGACCACACACTGCTCCTACACCGGAGCAAAAGCTGCTCCGGATTTACTCCAGTGTCCCGAGCTCCCCCACCCATTGCCTGGCCCCGGTGCAGAGGGTGAGTGTCTGCTGTCTCTGGGAAGGGTCTTTGGCAGGTGGCAGCCGGGGGCAGAGGACAGGAGCCAGAGCCCGGAGCAGGGCAGTGCCATGTGAACATGCTGCCTTCGGAGTAAGGGGTGGGCCAGGATGCTCTCACCTGTCTCCGGCAGGTTGCTCAGCATAAACTCCTTGGCCGCGGCCACGTCCCGCTCCCGGGTGACATCCAGCGGCAGCACCCACAGGCGGCTGGAGCCGGAGGCGGCTTCCCGCAGCAGCCGCTGCGCCCCTTCCCCGCCCGGGCAAAGGCAGCCGGCGAAGATGGTGAAGCCCAGGCGGTGTGGGCGCAGCGCCAGCAGGTGCCCGAAGCCGCTGTCGCAGCCGGTGATGAGCACCGCCCGGCTGGCGGGCTGCAGCGCTGCCTGCTGCGGGAGCCCGACCAGCAGCGCCGGGGCAGCAGCAGAGCGGTCGCTTCCCACATGGTGGCTGCGCAGGAGCGGCGCCAGGGTTTTTGCGGCCCCCTACGTGGGGGGTCCTTCCGCACTCCCGGTCTTCGGGGCACTTCGGCGGCGGGTCCCAGAGTGAGTGAAGGACACGCCGCAGAATTGCCACCGAAGACCCGGAGCGCGGAAGGACCCCCCACCGCAGAATTGATGCCGAGGGCGGCAAAATGGCGCCCCCCAAATCCTGGCGGCCTAGGCAACCGCCTAGGTCGCCTAAATGGAATCACCAGCCCTGCCAACCAGAAGACTGAAATGAAAGCTATGAGGACTTGGAAAAACCCACATGGCAAGAAAGCTCTACGGAGAACTTAATTAAGATAGCTCTACATTCCTTGCATAACAAAGATGGTTTGGGATTTGCTAACTGGCCAGCAGCAGTAAATCTCTGTTGCACTCTCTCTCTGACATATAATTTCTCCATTACAACCATCTCTGGTACTTAAGTCAAAAGCAGTACTCGCATTCAACTTGCTCAACCAGACACTATGAGCCATCACTAGGATTATACAAACTCTGCAGTGTATCACAACAACCCCATGCAGCTTTGGGTGGTAGGAGAACTTCCCCTATCCAACACACACTCACACAACTCGCCAGTCACAACTACTCCTTTCCAGAAGTCCCATACCATCCTTTCTTGAAGTCTCTTTTGGGAAGGGGTTGCCCTCTCCCACACCATTCTGGGTCTTTAGGAGGAACTGAGTTGTCCTCCATTTAGCAAGGCTTCTGTTGAGGAGTAGAGACTGCTAGTAAAAACTGTTACTAATATGATGTTGGGAGGGTAGTTGGAGAGGTGAAACATTCCTATGCCCTGTGACAACCTCTGTTCTACTGAACTGACTGCCAAGATGCCCCGTGTTCTTAGTAGCTGCATGCTAGGAATCATGCAACTTGAATCAAGCACAGGGAACCATCGGGTGAGATTATGAGGTGCCTTTGCCCATATGTTCACTAAAGCCAGCAGCTAACAGCAAGAACATTCATACTTCTCTCCCACTGCCCTACGGAGTGTACAGGAGTATCCTGTACACTCAGAACCTTGTATGAATTGTGGGATCCACAACACATACAAGGACTTACCCTTACTTACACTGTTGGGGGTATCAGCCATCCAGTGACCCCAAAAGACTTGAGGGGGAGCAGCAGTGACCCCAAAACACCTGAGGGGGAGCAGTCTCCATAGAGTGGTACAGAAGGACAAACTGTGCTTCACAAAATATATGTGTGTTGATACCATGTGATACCATTAGCCCTTTCCCACAAATGGGTTGAGTCATGGATCAAAGAAGAGCCTGAATTGAGGCTTAGGGGGTTGGCATTGGGCTCTTTACAAGCCTTTCTCACCACTCCAGGTACTACCAGGTTATTTTATTCCTCCCCATACCAGGGTAAAAGCTTCTTTATGATAAAAATGGATTCCATACGCTACTAGTTCTTTTGTCTTGAAAAATAGCTGAATTAATGGAAAAGGTAAAAGCAGGTCTGTTATTACTCAGTAGTCAGAATTATTTCCTCAGGCTTGTGTTCTTCACTGATATCATGCTAATTTTAAGTATAGCTTTAATTTATTTTATTCTGATTATTTTAGAGCATCTACAGCCCAAACTGTTCAACAATAGATAATGTACAATACATCTATATTCACACACACATACACACACACACACCTCTTTCACTAAATACACCAGTGTTTTTCAGTCCTTGTTTTGCTGGACAGCTCCTACGTCAGTAGACATAGCAAACAAAGAGGAAGTTTCAGCAGCATTACCCACCTCTCATGCCCCAATCCAGCAAAGCACATATAAACTAATTAGCTTTAAGCACATTAGCAGCCTTACCAACTTAAATGAAACTACTCATGCTTAAAGTTGAGCAGATGCTTAAGTGTTCTGTCTGATCTGATTAAGCCATATTTAATGGTCCAGGCTCTTCAAAGGAGGACACATGGAGTCATCTATGGCTATGACCTTTCCATTTTGTCATGTCCCTTTTTCCATGATATTTTGTATGTTAAGAAAAGCTGTGTTCTAGGTGAGTAAGTCGAGGAAATGCTGGGGGAATGAATCACTGAGGTATATAATACAAGGAAAGAAACTATGGCAAACAACAACTGAAGAGTTGCATTGCTAAAAGGACATTGTGCAGTGCTGATATGAAGCACTAAGAAGATGCACAAAAATATACCATTTTAATCTCTGTCCTATAGTAAATTATATATGTTTTTATAAATGAGTCACTCACAAAGTCTGTCCCCTCTCACCCTAACTGGGCATAAACATAAAAAAGCAAAATAAAAGCAGAATGTTTATGAAAAGTGTTCTCTTTTAGCTTGATGATCTTGGGCAAGTCACTACACTTTCTCTTGCCTCTGACAGTCTTACCTTTTCTTGTCTTTTCTCACCTCATCTTGCTTATCTATACTGTAAGCTCTTCATGGCAGAGATTCTCTCCATATGTCTGTATAGCACCTGGCACAATGTGGCTACAATTTCAGCTGCTACCATCTGATTACAAATCAAGCTAGTTAGATGGGAAATTGTTCTCCCTCAAATAAGCCAAATGCAATGTAAAACTGCATCTGTAGTAGCAGGGAAAGCTCAAAAACTCTAGCTCAAAATCTTAATTACCTACACTTACAATTAATATTACATTTATGTATTCTTATTTCTGTTAGAACACCAATCCCAAGCTGTTCAACAATGACAACTATTCAATATATAAAATTCAAAAAATGCACTCATTGTCTGCCCCAATCAATCCATAATAATATTTGTGTCTAAATCACTAATCAAAATCACTCAATAGCATAACCTGTAAACCAGCCTCCCTTTAAATAAATAAATCAAAGGATTAAAATCAGCCCCAATGTAATTAATAACATCTGCATTGCAATCAATGGAATTATACTATTGTTCAGTTTGCATAATCATCTTTAAGATATTGTATTGTACTATCATACTATAGAGCTCGGGGGGGGGGGGAGAGGGGGAGAGGGGAAGCAAACATCATGCCTTTCCAGTTGGTTGGTGCAGCTTTAACTAAATGTATTTGAATTATACAGACAACTGTGGCTTACAGAACCTTTCAGAGTTATTAAATCCTGCACCTTTCAATCAGCCAATAGAAATGCAGTAGAAAGGACAAGGAAACTGATCATGTCACAGATCTTCACAAAATATAATGACCATGACAGAACTTACTTAAAACTAAAACAAGTTAAGGACCACATCCTGCAAAGGGATTTGCCTATGCACATTCTAATACCCCACAAAGTCCTATTCAATGGGCCACAATGCAGCTATAACAGCGTGCCTGCGTGGGGAATGACACATATTACAGGACAATAAAGGGAATGAGAAATGCCACTACCTATCTGTACTAGTTCTGTGAAATAACAGAAATTTCAGCCAGTACCTTTAACTAGCACTACATTTAATAAAAAATGAAAATTTAAAACAAATATTAAGAGCCAAATCTCACCCATATGACCCTGCTTTTACTTCAGTATCAAAAATCCGACTCCATTTTACCCCAAATGGCAGATCTAACTGCACTGCATTATCCACATATGTAAAATCCTTACAAAAGAATTGCCACAGTCAGAGTTTAGGAACACACTGGATCTTAAAGACATATTCAGTTGATTTCATACAATACCTCCTTGGAGGACACAGTGCATATGGTGCCTTATACTAGTTAGAAGAACATTTCTGAAAGTCCTGAAGACCATAACAGGGTCACTACAAAATACGGATTCATTCGTCTGAATGTAACTGATATACCGAATTCAGCCTCTAATAAGTTAAACACCTAGTCCGGACTGTCACAGCTTCTTTCATACTCTGTCTTCTTTGATCACAAGTATTCTCTAACCACTAACCTTGAAGGTAGCACATACAGATTATATTCAGTCATAAGACTGAAATACTTACAGTAAGTTGCTGTTAGCAATGCAGGATCCTGTGACACTTGCGTCTCTGAATTATTTTATATGCCTATGAAAGCTGAGTGATAGCTTTCATTCATCTCATCTTTATCATCATTCAGTAGCACTTCAGTCCGCCACTTGCTTTCATATTTTCACAAAATGTCACCAAGTATGGATACAAAGAAAGAGGAGGAACTTATTACATTAAGAATCACTTGCTCCATAACAAACAATGAGACAGAGACAAGAGTTTTATCTGTTTCTTTTGAAAAGCTTAAGAAAATCTCAAAGAAAAAAAAGTAACTGCTAGTTATATGTGGATGCTATATAATTGATCGTCAGCTTAAAACAGATGTACGAGGAAGATACCTGGAGGTTCAAGTACATTTTTCACTTAAGGAAGTTTTGTTAGTTGATGTCCTTCTAATTAGAAAACTGAAAAAATTGTTGAGTGAGATGAGTCTGAGTTTTTTTAAGCTGACACCAATAGAACTGCTCACATCATAAGAAAAACACACAAGAGACAGTCACTAGTTAACACTACAGCGATGACAAAAATATAGCCTCTGTGTTATGCTGATTTATTCTGATATAGCTAGCCCCAAAAGAGTTGTTTTTCTAAAAGTCTAGCTCCATAAGATACAAAAGTATTCCTCAGTGTTTTTGGGGAAAGTGTGGAGAAATACATAGTATACTGTCCTGGGAGTACACGTAACAGTAACCCGCCTTTTAGGAAGCACTCCAGTGAGGGTGCACTTCTGGTGCTTTGCTATTAAAGATGCCACCAGGGATGCTTATATTGCCGTAATATCATTCTGTGCCAGCAAAACAAAAGACATTAATAATAGAGACTTGTAATATAGTTTCATGCACAATAAGTATATTCCCTGAACGCGTCTGTTGGGCCCCATGTAAGAGAGTTTCATGTACCATAGAATCAATGCCTTATGCAGACAGCAGATTTCTTCAACAGGCCATTTATCAAAGGGACTCAATAATACCATTGTAGTGTCTAAACATTCTTTATTCCTTTAAGGATTTAAGGGAAGGCTTGATTATTTAATACACACACATACACAGAGGAACCTAGATCTCTTGATAACCCCCTCCACGACAAAGCCATCTCCTCTTCTCCGTTGTCTGTGGCCGCATACACATGCGCACAGCAGGAGAAGGATGTCTTTGCAGTTACAGCTGAGGCAGGTTATCAGGAGATTTAGATTCTATTCCCAGGTCTGCCACAGACCTTCTGGGGCTCCCTGGGATAGTCTTTTAGACTCTCCATTCCCCAAATTGTCTATCTGTAAAACACGGATAGAGCTATCCCTCCTCATAAAGGTTCTGAGGATAAGCCTATTAGTGTGTCTGAGACACCCAGATACTATGTGACAAGTACCAAAGAAAAGCATCTGACTAAAAAAGAAGTACAATATTTGCATAAATCATTCAGCAATACTTATACACTGTATCTAGTGTATTATTCGTCTTTCTGCAGACAGCCCTACTCTAGGAGACTGACAATCATACAACTGGTGCAAAAGGCTACTGCTTATCATTTCAACCAAACATCACTTATAAAAACAACAATAAAGAACAATAAACACACTGAATTTGCAATTTGAATATTTCCAAAACAACTCTGTCTATTGCAGACAAAAGCTAATCATAATCCATCCATCATGTTTCTGATCAAAGCCAGTGAAATATAGTATTATGTCATCTATCTCCTATGAATGATGTACTCCAGTTTGCAGATACAGTATCTCATATCGTATATGTTCATCACAGGAACACTGAGACAGATAGCAACCTATTTTACATGATGGTGTTTCTCAAAAGTCACAAATCCCCATGCCTTCTTCCCTCCCCCAGCACACACTGGAAGAGGATCAAGGTGGCAATGTTTTTTTTCAAAACAGCAATAAGTCAAAGAGGACAGAGAGAAAATGCACTTAAATACCTAAAATGTAAAGATTCAGCCTTGAATTAGCAGCATAGGTGGGGATAGATGTTGTTCAAATGACAGGTTCCTGGTCACAACACTGAGTATTTCCTGGGAGTGGACCCTTCCTATATCAACAAACATTATTCACAAACATGTAAAGGAGCTGAGCCCAGGACAAAGCCTCCCTATGGCCAATGGTGTGTTAAATACAAAAAATGAATACAATACCTGCATAATATTAAAAACAAAAAAGGGACAGCGATAGAAAAGAGGGTGTGGTGTCCTACACAGGGACAGGAACATCCTTAACACTGTTGGCTATACATACTGCATCACATGTTCTCTCAGTGAAGCCACGGAGGTGAGGGGGATCACATCCTTCATCTTTATGCCTTAGAGAGGTCTGGTAAAAGAAATTCCTGAGTGCGGGCAACTGATTATTGCAATTTATGTGAGTGCACATACTTCTCAGCCCGCCAAGGCCAGATGTGGAATGCAACATGGAACAAAGATGTAAAGTAAGCGTCACAAAAATCATTCATGCGGGAAATTTAAATACTGTGAAATGTACTCCTTCAGAATAAATTATTGTTTTTATAATCTGAGTTTCATAATTCTTTATTGCTAATGTAAATAATTTCAACAACAAAGTGAGGGGACACCAAATTTCTATGGAATGCAGGTATCTTTGGAGACAAAACAAGTAGTGTATCTCAAAAGGAAGGACATGTGTGTGTGTTTTGAATGATGAAGCCAAATAATCTTTTCCGCCATCTTTTCTCTCTTCCAGTTGACTGTATCCTTTAAAACTGGTTTCTCAAGGAAAAAAATATGCATAGAACCTCCCATTTGATTTTCTCACGTGTAAAAGAACATTATGTGCATTTCCTTACAGCTTGTTTTGTGGACTACACCAGGTTCTCTTTATTATAGTTCAGCTTTTCCCTTAGTGCCTGCACAATATAAACTGCACATATTGTGACATTACCAACTGATCATCTTGGGGTTTCCAAAGCTTCTGTTTCAATTCAACTTGTCTGGTTATCAGCCAGAAATACCTAAGAATTCTGTGCTGGAATGTGATTTCCAATTTCTGCAATAGCTACTGAGATCTTTATGGCTAATCTGGAACATAAGGTTTTAAATCAATTCAACTCCCAGACAACTTTGTGCAGACATTACATAGATGGCCCCCTATCATCAATAAAAATGATACACAACATACTCTGGAGTTATTTACAAACAGTTCCTACAAATCACCTTTATTAGAGTATGAAACAGATCTCAGCAACTATTTCTTGAATTCCTAAGATTTACATAGCAGCAAGACATTCACAACTAATTGGTATAAAAGGGACACCAGTTCAGGAACCAGACTGGGTCTGCTGCATATTATAATCAGAATTGTAGAACTGGAAGGGACCTTGAGAGGCCATCTAGCCCAACCCCCTGCACTCATGGCAGGACTAAGTATTATCTAGACCATCTAAGCCGTTCTTAAAAATTTCCAATAATGGAGATTCCACAACCTCCCTAGGCAATTTATTCCAGTGCTTCACTACCCTGACAGGAAGTTTTTCCTAATGTCCAACCTAAACTGCCCTTGCTGCAATTTAAACCCATTGCTTCTTGTCCTATCCTCAGAGGTCAAAGAGAACATTTTTTTTCTCTCTCCTCCTTGTAACAACCTTTTATATACTTGAAAACTGTTATCATATCGCCCCCCCCCGCCAGTCTTCTCTTCTCCAAACTAAAAAAACCCAATTTTTTCAATCTTCCCTCAGAGAACATGTTTTTTAGACCTGTAATCATTTATGTTGCTCTTCTCTGGACTTTCTCCAATTTGTCCACATCTTTTCTGAAATGTGGTGCCCAGAACTGAACATAATACTCCAGCTGAGACCTAATCAGCGCAGAGAAGAGTGGAAGAATTACTTCCTGTTCTTGTTTACAACTCTCCTGCTAATACATCCCATAATAATGTTTGCTTTTTTTTTTGCAACAGTGTTACACTGACTCTCATTTAGCCTGTGATCCACTATGACCCCCAGATCCCTTTCTGATGTACTCCTTCCTAGGCAGTCATTTCCCATTTTGTACGAGTGCAATTGATCGTTCCTTCCTAAGAGGAGTACTTTGCATTCGTCCTTATTGAATTTCATTCTGTTTACTTCAGACCATTTCTCCAGTTTGTCCAGATAATTTTGAATTTTAATCCTATCCTCAAAAGCACTTGCAACCCCTCAAACTCCGCAAACTTTATAAGTGTACTTTCTATGCCATTATCTAAATCACTGATGAAGATATTGAACAGAACCAGACCCAGAACTGATCCCTGAGGGACACCACTCAATATGTCCTTCCAGCTTGATTGTCAACCACTGACAACTACTCTCTGGGAATTGTTTTCCAATCAGTTATGCACCCACCTTATAGCAGCTCCATCTAGGTTGTATTTCCCTACTTTGTTTATGAGAAGATCATGAGAGACAGTATCAAAAGCCTTACGCTAAAGTCAAGATATACCACATCTACCACTTCCCCTCTATTCACAAGGCTTGTTACTATGTCAAAGAAAACTAGTAGGTTGGTTTGACATGATTTTTTCTTGACAAATCCATGCTGTTACTTATCACCTTATTATCTTCTAGGTGTTTGCAAACTGATTGCTTAATTATTTGCTCCATTATCTTTCTGGGTACTGAAGTTAAGCTGACTGGTCTGTAATTCTCTAGGTTGTCCTTATTTCCCTTTTTATAGATGGGCACTATATTTGTCCTTTTCCCGACCTCTGGAATCTCCCCACTCTTCCATGACTATTCAAAGATAATCTCTAATGCAGGGGTAGGCAACCTATGGCACGCGTGCCAAAGGCGGCACGTGAGCTGATTTTCAGTGGCACTCACACTGCCCGGGTCCTGGCCACCAGTCCAGGGGGCTCTGCATTTTAATTTAATTTTAAATGAAGCTTCTTAAACATTTTAAAAACCTTATTTACTTTACATACAACAATAGTTTAGTTATATATTATAGACTTATAGAAAGAGTGAATAAATGAAGACTCGGCACATCACTTCTGAGAGGCTGCCGACCCCTGCTCTAATGACTCATATACACCTCTATCTCGATATAACGCTGTCCTCGGGAGCCAAAAAATCTTACCGTGTTATAGGTAAAACTGCGTTATATCGAACTTGCTTTGATCTGCCGGAGTGCGCAGCCCCCCCCCCCCCGGAGCACTGCTTTACCGCATTATATCAGAATTCGTGTTATATCGGGTAGCGTTATATCGAGGTAGAGGTGTATCTCCTCAGTCACCTGAGTATTCTAGGATATATTTCATCAAGCCCTGGTGACTTGAACACATCTAAGTTGTCTACGTCATTTTTAACTTGTTCTTTCCCTATTTTAGCATCTGATCCTACCTCATTTTCACTGGCATTCACTATGTTAGACTGCCAATCACTACTAACCTTTTTGGTGAAAACCAAAACCATGTGCATCCATTTAAATGAACTGGGTTAACTTTGCTGGTTAGCCAACACACAATGTTTGTATCACTACTAACTTTAGAAGAAAACTGAAATTCTAAACTGACTGACTGACTGTTTAACCAACTGCAGTTAACTTTTCAAAATACAGAAAATGGAAAAGAACATGAAAAGGAAAAGATTATTGAAAAAATACCCAATAAATAATGTGAATGAAGCAGGGCCAAATACAGTGGGAAGAAGGCTTCAATAAGAACGAGGTAGCAAAGTCATGGTTTCTATGTGACTTCTGATCAAAGACATTTTAGGAGTCCCACTTGAAAAAAAGGGTACTATTTTCAAAAGTGCCTAAGTGTTTAAGCCCCATTTTCAAAAGTGTCTTAGGCATGTAGGAGGAGAAGTATAACTGGAATTCAATGGGACAAAAATTACTTTTGAAAATTAATCATTAGGTGCCTTTGAAAATTGTACCCAACATCTAGAAAAATACTTTCCATTCCCAAATGAATCCATATGCATAAGATCCAAGCAGAAGCTTGGGGCCAGATTTCAAACATATTGAGCACTGCTGCTCCAATTATTTCAATTAGAACTGATTAGATTTCAATTACCTCCAGAATGAGGCATAAGATTACTACCAATGTGACAAGGTTTATATTAGGAAAATTACAAGCATCCCATGTTTATTATTATTAATACCAACAACATGCTGGACTTCTAAAATTAGCGAAAAAGAAGCAAATTAAAGAAAATAGAAAACCACTGTCTGTTCAATGTATAAATAATGGATACTTACATTGACTAATCCTAAATTAATGCAAAAAAACTTGTTGCATGGAAGGAATAATAGAAAAGAATAAAATAAAAAGCAGAGTTTATGACTGGCTTTTTGAGAATGTTATATGCTCTATTCTTTTAATGTGCTTTCCTCATGATTGTTAAAGTACTAGTGTCCTGAATTCCTTTTCAGTAACAAATTTTATTTTTCCCAGTGGTTTTGGAAAGTAGAAACTTGTCTGTATTCCATGTTTGTCGGTTTGTCATTATACTGTTGAGTCTTTCAGTCTTCTTCTTTATACATTTGTTTGGTATCACTGCCAGCAGAGCAGCAGGCAATGGTGGTGGAGGGGATGGACCCACATGCTGTCTTTGACTCCTCCGTCGACAAAGTGATGGCATTCGCAGGAACACAACTGACCTTAAGGATGACTTCAAAATTCTTTAATTTTACTACACAGTTCTTTGATATTTTCTTCATTATTTTGAAAAAAATCTCCCTGACAATGTGATTTCTAGATTCAAATAGTCTATCCATTGCCCATTCCCTCCACAACCATTTCATAACATGTTTCTCTCTCTCCTTCTAGCAGTTAAAATCTCTGGTGTAACATCTTACTTTCTGCATTTCTATTTTTAAATCTATCAGTGGATATATTGTAGGTCCAAGGACACCATTGCTGGGGTTCTCTCCTCCTCCTTTTTTTGCTTGTTCTCTGACTTAAATGACTGTGTTTGCTGGAAAGAGAAATACTTTCAGGGCGTAATGATTGCCCAGTGCAGCCACTCTGGCAAACAATACTTCAGAGTGAATTTTAGCACTTGTCTGTATGATTTTTCAAAAATAACATTAAATCCCACAGAGATAGATGGATGCACTCTCTTCTCAATATGCATGCACAATGCATCTGGTGGTTCCACAGTTAATGAACCCAGAATCTCCCAAGCTAAAGAGCCACTACCACTTTAACTGAAGGATTAAATCCCTTAGTTGAGAGTAGTAGATGCATACCCTTTGTGGATCAGCCACAGTAGAATGCATGTAGCACACACCAAACATTAGGTCACAAGCATCTAATTCATCTGGGAATAGAGGGAGCAATTATTCAGAGAACTGCCAACCCTGAAACTATACAAATATGGTAGAAATGAAATGTTTAACCACAAATAGACACACGTCTAAACAAACTATACTAGGCAAAGCTTCCTTGCGGGTAACAAAACACACTAACCACTCCCAATCAGGGAAAACAAGCACCTAGTCAATATTTTAGAAAGGTATAACAATTACAGTTGATGCACAGCAGGCACCCCGTGCACCTGGTGGTTTTCCATGCACCAGTGTGCATGGGACCCCATAAAAACTGCTCCCCAGAAACAACTACCATAGCAGAATAGAGCAGTTCATATTTCCTGTTTGGATCCTGTGGCTGGTTTTGATGAGATAATACTTATGTCCCAAAAATGGGACACAAAGATAAACAATTTCAGAACTCAAGTGTCATAGAAAAGAAGACCATTTAGTGATTTCATTTTGAATCCTTGGCCTTCCAGTCACTTCTGGGGACCAAATCCTCTGCTGGCATAAACCACCAAAGTCAATTTACATTAGATGAAGATATGGCCCTGGGTTTCTTACACACCGCAGGTGCATTTTTGCCACTTATTTAACAGGGAACATGCCCACTACCACTATCACACATTTCTTTGTATATCTCAGTTTTATGTTACAGAATATGCATCTGATTGTATGTTATAGGTTCTGTCACTGTTGTGTGCCTCCCAAGTCTTTATCACATAAAACAGATTTGTTCCACAGATAAGGGTTTGAGTTCTCATTTGCAGTTGAGCTACACTCAGAACAGCTATGGCAAGGGAAAACAAAAATGATTTACTCTTCACCCTGACCTCAGGCTAGGTTCGGTCCCTGGCACAATTTAGAGCAGTCTGTCAGATGCTCTACCTTGCACTAGCAGGAAAGAGCCCATCACAGGCTATTTTGCCAGCCAGGGATCACCAAAGTGCCATTTTGCCATTTCCTCTTCACCAGGGTCAGAATTGTGGTTTGTGCTGTTGAAGTGTCACAAAGCAGACAGAACTCAGGGTTTAAGATCTGGCCCCTTGCCACTGATACATATTTATGAGAATTCATAATCAGAGTCCTCTGTTTCCTTGATCTTCACAATACTAAACTGAAGATCAAATCAAATGGTTTCATGGCTGATTTTCCATTCCATTCCATTCCCTTTGTCCCCGACACTCAGTACTGAAATGAGAGTGCCTAACCTTGGCCCTGGTGCAAATATCTCCACATCTCCACCAGTGCTTAACTGCTGCTTCTTGGCACTGTAAACCCTGAACTTGCAATACTGGGGATCAACACCAGACTCAATCACAGCTTCTTGGGGGGCGGGGCGGGCAGAGACTTCTGATATATATGCCAAACAGTTATGCAGAAAAAGCTAAACAAAAATCAAAATAAAATACTCAAAGAGAACGACCTTTTGTTTTCTTGTTAATTAAACATATATGAATATATGATTTGAAACAAACTATCTATTTAAAAGGCCGGAAGATTAAATACTTCCTGGTTCTGGTGGGTAAAATCAGTCCTGTGTAAAGTGAGGTTAAAATTAACCTATTGGAATACTCTGTTGGAAAAAAAAAAATGTGAAAACTCCCAAGACATACCTGTGTACATGCAGTAAGTACACCTGAATAAATTCATTGGGAAAAAGTAACAGCATGCAAATCAATTGAAGTCAATGGAGAGCCACTTAGAACAATATTCTTTTACATCCCAGATAAGAAGGTCCTATAGACACACCTTAGTTTTACTCTGACACTGTCATAACATTAATTTATTCATTAAATACTGTAGGATTAGCCTACCAGTGAATTCCTACAGTACTTTAGTTTAGAGACCTATAACAATTACAGGATTATCCCATTTATACAACTGGACTATTACACACAAAATGCATTATATAGGACTGTAGAATAACCACTGTTTAGCACAATCAGACATGTTTTTATATAGTAAGATACAAGAGATTTAAAGATTCAAAGGCAAAATCCTGGCTTATTACATTGTGCAGTGCAGCTGGAGCTAAGTGTTTAATCCAGGCACCAAGCAGAAGAGCTACAAGTCAGGGAGCACTACACATATGGTAGTCCTAGAGGGGGGAGGCCAGAGCTACACATACTGTGCCCATGGTAATGGGCATTTTTGTTAGCAACATACAGGAAAAAAATTACTAACCTTTCCTAACATTCCACTCCAGGTGTGTATGCTCCGAGAGCACAGTTGCCAGAATTTTTTCCCTCAGTGGTACCTGTTGAGGTAGCTCAAGTGACCCTGCCTGCATGCTCCAACAGTGCCAGTGTAAAGTGCTCAGCCGACCCCGTGCCCCCTCAGTTCCTCCTTTCTGGAAAACTCTGATGTAGAGGGGCAGAAGGGTGGGTCATGGAATGGACATGTGCAACACATCTCGAAGAACAACAGTTACGGAAGGTTAGTAACCGTTTTTTAATTCCTCAACTGATTGCACATGTGCATTCCACTGTAGGTGACTCCCACTCAGTTGAATAGGTGGAGGGATCAGATTTCATGGACACCACGGACTGCAGAATAGCTCGACCAAGTTTGGCATCATCTTTGGAATGCCGAGTGATGGCATAATGGGAGGAGAACATGTGCACTGATGATCAGGCTGCTTTACAAATGTCTTGAATAGGGTTCTGTGCTAGGAATCCTGCTGAGGATGCTTGAGACCTTGTGGAATGAGGTTAGGTAGTGGTGAAACACCTGCCAGATCGTAACAAGTACAAATACATGAAGTAATCCAGGACAAAATTGTCTGTGAAGAGATTAGGAGACCCTTCATCCTGTCAGCTACAGCTACGAACAGTTGGACCTTTGGAATGATTTAGTTCTTTCTATGTAGAAAGCTAGGGGTCATCTAATGTCCAATGAGTGAAGATGTTGTTCACTCCTATTTGCATGAGGCTTCGGGTAGAAGACGGGTAGGTAGATTGCCTGATTGCTATGAAATCATGAAACCACTTTCAGGAGGAAACTGGAGTGAGGATGTAAATACACCTTATCTTTAAAGAAGACTATGTACAAAGGCTCTGATGCGAGGGAAGAGAGTTCCAAGACCAGTCTGGCTGAAGTGATGGCCACTAAGAAAACCACTTTCTAGGAGAGGTATAATAAGGAGCATGTTGCCAAAGGTTCACATGGTGGTCCCATAAGCTTTCATATGACCAACTCCAGGTCCAGGAAAGAACGGGATCTCTTACTTGAGGGTATAACATTTCAGGCCTTTGGAGGAATCTGACAGACATGTCATTTAAAAAAATAGACTGGTTATCCACCTGAGGGTGAACCTGATATTGCTGCCAGGTGAATCTTGATAAAGGAGATTGCTAAGCCTTGCTGTATCAGGTGCAATAAATATTCAAGTATGTGTTGTATGGAAGAACACATGGCTGAGACTCTGCATTGGGATGCCCAAACAGGGAACTGCTTCCACTTTGAGAGGTGAGTAGCTCTGGTGGAGCTACCTCTGCTACCTAGTAGGACCAGGCGAACTTTTTCTGACCAGCTTGTTCTCTTGGATTTATCCATGGAGCTTCCAGGCCATTAGATGAAGGAAGTAGGATTGGCCCTGGGAGATCAAGTCCAGGTGCAATGGAAGTAGGATTGGAGTCACTACTGAGCGGTCTAGCAGAGTTGAGAACCAGGGTTGGCAGGGCTATGTTGAAGCTATGTGAAAAACCCAGGCCTGGTCCCACTTGATCTTTAGCAGCACTCTGTACACGAGCAGAATTGGGGGAAAAGCATAACAACATTGTCCCATCCTATGTAGTAGAAAGGCATCTGTGATAGAACCCAGACTGTGACCTCATAGGGAGAAGAATTGGTGACACTTTCTGTCAACCAGGCTATGAGAGGGCTCTTTCACTACCTCCACCTGTATGCCCAGACTTAAGACCACCCTCTTCAACAACTCTTGGTGAGCCTTATAGTCATATGGGGGAGGCAACCCGCCCCCTACTGAGACTGCCTCATCGGGCAAGAGGAGGAGGAGGCCAGCACCAGCTGTGGAAGCTCATCCTCTCTTTCTGCATAAGCAAGATCCTGTTGAGCCGGCTCTTGCAGTTCAGTACCAGGCTTGGTACCAGAGTCTGGACAAGGTGCTGCCCTGAACAACGCCACCCTTCTTTCCAAGGCCACTGAATAGGAGCGTCTGGAATAAGCCTGTGAATTGGGAGAAACCCCAATGATTCCAAAATGGCCAGTGGACCTTTGTAGGCCGCCAATGAGCTCCTGGCCACCACTAAATGGTACTCCTGTGCCTGGGACCATGGATGGGTGGAAATGCATGGAAGAACTGGGAGAGCAGCTCCTCAGGCTGGAGGAGTAAGACCTGATCTCCAACTCAGAAGATGACGAGTCCGTTTCTGGTGACGGTACCGAACAATGAAAGGATCCAGCGGGTTCCCTTTTGTCCACCAGCATTGATAATGCTGACTCATGGGGGTGATACTGGTACCAACAGCAGGAGAAGGTCTCTGGCAGCAGCAAACACTTCCAGCATGATTGGTATCAAGATAGTATTGGAACCATGTTGTGCCACAGATGGAAAAGGCTCTTCCAGTATGACTCAATAGAGCTTGCACAGGTGCCAGAGTCAATGGTGCCAACTTCTACAGTACTGAGGTAGAGGAATGCTTTGGCTTAGATGACAATCTACTCTGATCCCCAGGCCAGGCAGTCTTCCATGCTGGGGACTGCCCCTGTTCGACAGGCTATTTCTTATGCCTTTTTCTAGGCACTGAGGATGGCGGTCAGTGCTGGGAGGAGGAGCACTCCTTACCGACGCCGAGGCATTCAGTGCCAAGTCTGACTGACCTGGGTCAGAAGGAGGTCTCAGTGCCGCTTCCATGAGGAGGAATTTCAGCCTGGCCTCCCAATCCTTCTTTGTGCAAGGCTTAAAGTCCTTGCAGGTTTGCAGTAGGAGCTTCCCCCAGCCACTTTAAGCAGCTTGAGTGTGGGAAACTCAGGAACATAGTCTTGTTGCAGGAGGCACAGGGCTAAAAGCCTGGTGACTGAGGCAAGCCTTGGCATTGGGGAATGGACAGAAACTCTGCTAAAGCACAAAGTTACAGAACTTTACTAAAATTAGCTAAAACTGACTACAACCAGCTATGTACAGAAAGAAGATGATGATGACTACCGAGAGAGCTTCCAAAAGTAAGGAAAGAGTAGTCCCAGCGACTGTCATGTGCAATAAGAAGAAACTGAGGGGGCGCCAAGTCACCTGAGTGTTTCATACTGGTGCTGTCGGCGTACGCCAGCAGGGAGCGCTCGAGTCGTCCTGACGTATACCACTGAGAGAAAAAATTCCGATGACTGTGCTCACAGTGTGCACACACCTAGAGTGGAATGCACATGTGTAAGGCTCCTCGTCTGTCACAGAGGTCATGGATTCCATGACTTTCTATGACCTCCATGACTTTTGCAGTGGCTGGTGCTGGCTCAGGGGCTGCCCGGTTCGGGGCAGGAGGTTGGAGAGTGCGGGGGGGTACTTACATCAGGGTGGGGGGCTCCCCGGCTCCCACTGGCATGGCCCCCCTGAAGCTCCTAGGCAGCAGAGGGAGTCTCTGCACTGCTCACTGCCCACAGGCCTCGCCCCCGCAGCTCCCATTGGCTGTGATTCCCAGCCAATGAGAGCTGCGGCAGCCGGCGCTTGTGGCTGGAGCAGCGGAGCCCCTACCCTGGCCCCTGCCTCTGCCGCCTAGGAGCTGCAGGGATGTGGAGCCAAATAGGAAGCCCCTGCCAGCACCTCCAACCCCTACTCCCCCCCAGTACCAGCAGGGGTTCTGGGGCACCTCCCCCAGCACCCGTGGTGCCCCTGGACCACCACCCCCTCAAGCACACCTCTCCCCACCCAAGTTTTAGTCAGGGTGGGTATTTTTAGTAGAAGTCATGGACAAGTCACAGGCCCGTGAATTTTTGTTTACGGCCCGAGACCTATCCATGACTTTTACTAAAAATACCCGTGACTAAAATGTAGCCTTACACGTGTGCAATCACTCCAAGAAGAACTGGAGGGCTGTTCTGTAGGTCAGGAAACTCATCAAGTGGAGTTCCCTGCCCTGCTGATCCGCTCTGTAGGTCCCACTGTAGAACATATACAAACAGAGCTAGCATTATACAAATTATAAAATGATACTGAAATTGTGCAAACTCTAAGTTAATCAGTTAAATGCAATGCAGGGGTGAAAGTAAGTCCAGTGACTTACCGGTACGCTGGGGCCACCTCTGGCGCCCGAAAGGGGCGGGGCCTAGGGCGGAAGGGGCGGGGCTGAGGGGGTCAGAGCCAGCCCCAGCGTACCGGTAAGTCACTGGACTTACTTTCAGTAAGTGCCTCCTCCTCCCCCCACCCCACCCCCACCGGGATAGCAGCAGCAGCCCGGAGCGCCGGGGGCTATTTAAAGGGCCCGAGGCTCCCCTGCTTCTACCGCCCCGGTCCTTTAAATAGCTGCTGGAGCCCTGGGGAAGTGGCGGGGCTCCAGCAGCTATTTAAAGGACCAGGGCGGCAGAGGTAGCTGGAGTCAAGGGCCCTTTAAATAGCCCCGGGAGCCCCCTGCTATCCCAGGGCTCTGGGGACTATTTAAAGGGCCCAGGGCTCCCCTGCTTGTACTGCCCCGGCCCTTTAAATAGCTGCCGGAGCTCTGGAGTAGTGGCGGCGGGGCTCCAGCGGCTATTTAAAGGGCCAGGGAGATAGAAGCAGCAGGAGTCCTGGACTTTTTAAATAGCAGCCAGAGCCCCGCAGCCCTACCCCAGGGCTCCAGCAGTGGGGCTCTGGTGGCAATTTAAAGGGCCTGGGGCTCCAGCCCCTGCTGGGAGCCCCAGGCCCTTTAAATTTCCCCCTGGGGAAGCTGGGCCACCCCGGTACGGCACACCAGCTCTTGCCGGTACACCATACCGGGGCGTACCAGCTTACTTTCACCTCTGATGCAATGCCTCCAACTAGATAAATAGACGGCCAAATCACTCAGGGTATGTCTACACCCAGCCGCTAGTTCGGTGGCTGGGAATCGAAGTTCTGGGTTCGACTTATCGCATCTTGTCTGGACGCGATAAGTCAAACCAGGAAGTGATCGCCGTCGACTGCGGTACTCCAGCTATACGAGAGGAGTACCGCGGCGTCGACGGGGGAGCCTGCCTGCCGCGTGTGGACCGAGGTAAGTTCGAACTAAGGTACTTCAAACTTCAGCTACGTTATTCACGTAGCTGAAGTTGCGTACCTTAGTTCGAATTGGGGGGTAAGTGTAGACCAAGCCTCAGAGTAGTAACTTGTTTCTTGATTTCAATGGACTATTTAAGAACCAAAATGCCACCCAAGGTAAGGGTGGCAAAAACTGGCCAATACTCCTGGCAGTATTTCAGTTCTCAAAGTGGAAAAGCTATTTTAACAATCAAACCTGGGAATCTGCAGGATGCCATCCTGTCTTAGCAATATTTTTAATACAGTCTATAATTATGAATCACAGTTTTGCCAGACCAATATTATTTTAGTAAAGCTATATTGCAAGGAAGTGATGATGGTGATTATGTAGATGTTACTCTTACATTTAAGTCAGTACTGAACCAGGGCTACTGCATGGTACTAGCCAATAGTAGGTCTTCATATCAATGAGATACAAAATTGTGATCCTGACCAAGTGGTGCTTATTAAAAATCCCATGAACCTTTCTGGAATAGTAAGGGGGGCTGGTGTGTCTCAAGTGAAATCTGGTTTGGTAATTACATTCCATTTACATTAAAAAATCCTCTCTGTGTTTCAGTTGGATACGTTATTTTTCATATTCTGCCTTGAACATTTCTGCAGAGTTGCAGTGTGCTGTTTAAATGACTACTGCCTTCCACTCTCAAACTGGCTGTATTTCAGTAATGTTGAAGTGGAGATTTAAAAAAAAAAATCATTGTGCTGCAAAATCAGCGGAACTATTCTAAATCAAGCACTTTGGAATCTTGAGGTGAAAATCCTATATTTCAACAAGTTTTAGAGAATCAGATTTCAGCCAGCCCTTTAGATTTGCAGACATAAAAATGAGTACACCTCTACCCCAATGTAATGCGACCCGATATAACACGAATTCGGATATAACACGGTAAAGCAGCGCTCCGGGGGGGGCAGGGCTGTGCGCTCCGGTGGATCAAAGTAAGTCAATATAACACGGTTTCGCCTATAACGCGGTAAGATTTTTTGGCTCCTGAGGACAGCGTTATATCGGGGTAGAGGTGTACTTGGATTACTCGATTGGCCAGCACAAACAGGCAGTCAGACATCACTAATATTTGTTTCTATAGTTTAGAAGGTTGCAATTATTTGCAAATGCAAAGCTTTGCCAGCAAAAATGCTTCGTAGAATAACAGCTAATCAGAAATATTACTACAGAATTAATATGCATCCTAGTGCATAACATACATATATCTATGAAACAAGTCTAGCAACATTCCATGCAGTCAGAGAATGTACATGTTGGAAAGTACTGCAGGAAACTAAATGTAATGTCTGTTGAAAGCTGACAGCTAAGGGATTAACGAGAATCAGTTTAGTAAAGACAAGTAATTTTACTCTGGGTTTTACCTGGGACTGTCACAGGTGAAAAGTATTTAATGAATTATTCCAACGAAATGAGAAGAGTGACAGTGTCCTCTACCTGTCTGACACCAGCTCAGACTTTGTTCGATAACACTTGTCACCTGTTGGTGTCACAGGTAAATTCCAGACAGCAGCTTCTTACAGTATTAGCTATTCTCCTGGAAACAGGAATTAGTCATAAGCAGGTGAAATGCAAACTGACTTTACAGTACCTTATGGTGGGATTTTGATATTCCAATTATTTGAATCTTACCTAAATCCATTTAATAACAATATTTTGCATTACTATAACAGCTTTCATCAGAAGATGTGAAAGCACTTTACAAACACTACTTATTGTGAGATCAGTAAGTGTTATTTCTTTTTTAGAGATGAGGAAACTGAATCACACGTGGTTAAGTGACTTGTTCAAGACCACACAGCAAGTTCCTGACATTGCTGGGAACAGAATCCAAGCACTTTGCTTTACTTTTCCGTTCCTTGATTATCTGACCTCATTCATTCTGATCAGAAAATATCTTATCAATAATTTCCTTTCTGCTAGCAGCATCGCTCACAATTCTGGGCTGTTCCTCTCCACTCTGCAACTCACAGAGGTGTATCAAAGCTTTTCTGTCATGTACTCTGGCCACACCCCCTCTGCTGCCACTTGCTGCCAGATGATCTACGTATTCTAAATCCGTAAAATTTGCATAACAGACACTCTAGAGTCAAAGAAATAATTAAGTACATTGACATATCAAACAGACATGTACTAATGATCTTACTTAATATCTGACTTTTGGCTCATGAGCCATCTAGAGTAGGTAGAATTGTGGAAGACACTGCTAGCAGAAAAAAATTATTGGTAGGAAATTTTGCATTCTGCAGCCCAGCATCTCTCACAGTTCTGAACATCTGAGAAGTAGCAAGCAGTGCACAAGTGTAGTCAGTGTTATGAAAAAATTCAGCAGGAAAGAGAAAAGGGAAGTATCTCCCTAGCAAACATGTTCAAAGAGGCTACATTAATTCTGGGCTACCACTAGCAACACCTTCATGCCAATAGAAGCCTCTTTAGAGAGGCCAGAAAGTCCACCTTATAGTGCTTAATGAAGGTGTTAGCTGTTGACCAAGTGGTTGCTTTGCAAATTTCCCAGGTGGACACACTTGCTCATTCCATCCACGAGGTTGTCAAGGATCTCGTGAAATGCACCTTGATCCCTTCCAGGACAGGAACCTCTGATGCCTTGTAGGCTTCCATATTGCATAGTCTAAACCACCTAGCAATTGAGGACTTGGAACTCTGAGTCCCTGGCATTTTGGATGGAAAGACACAAATAGGAAGCCTACCCTTCTCATGGAATCTGTATGTCAACTGGCTGTGTACAGGCTGGCCACAACTTACCATCTGTCGAGCCCGGGGTGGCTGTCTCACAAAAATGAGGCATCACATGGATTTTGTCTATAGCTTTCTTGGCAGTTCTGCCATGCCTGTACAGGGGCAAAGGAGCTGGCAGGGAGACACTGCAGCGGAGGCTCAGGGTGAGTTAAAGTGCCAAAGTGTTGATCAACCCAAGGAGGAGGAAGAAATTAGAAAGAAACAAATCTGCTTGCCACTGTCCAAAAACAGAGTAAAAATTAAAGATAGAAAGAAATGGGGGTTGGAACAATCAAACCACCAGCTGACCATTGTCATGGATGCAGAGCAACTGGGTGCAAGCAGGAGCACCTGGGGCATGGCCATAGCACACAGAGCCAAAGCTCTGACTCTCCTCCAGAGCTGCAGAGAGCAGGGGAGCAGCCAGTCAGAACTGTGCAAGACAAAGGCTTCAGAAAGGTTAATTCTACAAAAGTTGTTTGATACAGAGACTAACCAGAGCTCCGCAGCTTGGGGTGTTCAATATGACTATAATATAGTCATTGAGCTACTTACAGACATTACCAGACAGGGATTCCAAATATTCTGTCAGAAATCAGATGGCATCCAAAGATTATAAGCGTTATCTGCCAAAAAATTGCTCGGGGGGGAAATGTGGAAAATTTCCCACATCTGTGACAATAGAAAAGATGAATATTCAGCAGCTGAATTTGAAAATATAATGAGTTAATATTTATACAATAGGAAAAACAAAACAAAACCCACCAAGTGAGAATAGTGAGCCAAATTCTATTCTCAGTTATATACATGTAACCTTATTGACTTTGTCTGGTTTGCACGGATGTTAGTGAGAGCAGTATTTAGCCTAGTGCAGTGGTTCCCGAACTTGTTCCGCCGCTTGTGCAGGGAAAGCCCCTGGCGGGCCGGGCTGGTTTGTTTGCCTGCCGCGTCCGTAGGTTCGGCCCGCGCCGCTTCCAGCAGCTCCCATTGGCCTGGAGCAGCGAACCGCGGCCACTGGGAGCCGCGATCGGCCGAACCTGCGGACACGGCAGGTAAACAAACCAGCTCAGCCCGCCAGGGGCTTTCCCTGCACAAGCGGCGGAACAAGTTTGGGAACCACTGGCCTAGTGTGTTTCATAAACATTAAAGGACTGGTGTCAATAGTTTTGTAACTTTTCCATTTGTTTTGATTTCTTTGTATTGTTTGCAGAATACTCTCAGAAGACTAAAAACCACTCCTCAGATTGTTCCATTCCATTGTTTTCCCCTGTGTTCTGTCTAAAGGTAACTGAACATTAATATGGTTGCTTTTGTATGACATTTTCCTCAGCCAATATAACATATTGTTCAATTATCATTATTTACACACCACTAATGATACCAACATATCTCTGGGAATTGTGGGTGAAATTCTGCCTGAAATCCTTAATCACACACATAATCATGTATGCCAGTGAGAACAGGTGCCTTTTACTCCTGCTCTAACACACAGTCCTTGTGGAAGAGGTAGAGTCAGAACCCATCCTCTTCCTGGGCATTTTATTAACATACAATAAGACAATGTAGTCCAGGCCAAGGCCCAGATTCTGCAAGCTGTTCAAACAAATGGGCTGACCCAGGAGTTTAGTGGGAACCCAAAAAGGCATCATGGGTCTACTTGAGTGGAGCTGGTGGAAGATTTGTGGAACCAAGCCTGTTTTCCAGCCTGGCTGTCCTGAAGTTCCTAGCTCTTTCATGGGTACTCAGCCCACACTTTACGTCTTTTCTATCTTAAACCCAAGATCCCCTGTCATGGGACCCTACTTCTAAAGCCTGCTTCCTGACTTTTATTCCCTTCAGACACAAAGGGATCCATTTTATTATTACGGATGTGTATATTTACTTGCTAGTGTGGGATGAGAAGTACGTTTTGTTATTACTGCAGAAATGAACTATTTAGGGGCAAACTTTGTATTATTAAAACAAATCCTAATGCAAACTTACCCTAGGATCTGAAAGTCAATCCAGGTTCTTTCTGGTTCATGCAATATCACCAATAATATAGTTCCTGCAACTGGAAATAAGGTGACAATTCTGTTGAGGAGGCTCAAACCAGAAAAGAACCCACCTTGCTCTCTCTTATTTGTTGTCTGTTCATTGGTAACTGGAGTAAAACTTTATATTTGTCTCCACAAAAAAAGAATAAACCAGATAAGATTTTTAATTTACACAGGGAACTGGTCTGTTGAGACAGAAGATGCCATTTTTACATGTAGCTGTTTTGATCTTATGTGCTCTTCAAATATTTTTTTACAAAGTTATTTACCTTGATGTAAACCTTTCAAAATGTGTTTTCAAAAGCCATTAACAATAATGAAAGCACTTTAGGAAAACAGAGAAGCCTTATTATAATCTGCTACTTAATAAGAAAAGTAGACTTTAATTCAGAGACTATGTCCATCAATATTTCACTAAGTAAATAACAAAGCTAGTTACGAAAAGAATATAAAAGTGAGGCATGAAATTCATGGAGCTCTGTTTGACTAATGTGTTATGAACAAGGGAGAATTTTCTTAGGGTAATATCTATATACAAGGGAGCTGGTGATTATTTAATACAAAATTTATTTATTAAAGAACCATATATGGAAAGAAAAACTAATAAAACACTAGTGACACAGTGGGTTCTGTAACAGACATACACATTCTAGGAGTTTTTACTCAGAGTTAGAATTAAATATGCAACCTTTGACCACTGTAAAAGATGTATATTTTAAAAATGGTCAGGCCAACATCAAAGACATAACAGGATTTGACTACCACTGGACCCAATTATGTGTGCTCAAATGGTAGCCCAAGATCCTTTTGGAGTACTTGTTGGGTATCCCCTGTTGACAGTGGTGGAATCTCTCTTCCAGGTTCTTTAATTCTCAACCAAAATGAACAGCAGGGGTACAGAGCCTGGGAGTTCATGAGGTTCTTGCACTACTTATTTATTTACATTTGTAAACCAAGAGACACCTGTCTGACACTCTAGGCTCCTCTGGCAATTAATTAAAAAATACTAGCTGGTGTTCTCTGCATACTAGTCACATCCTATCTATCGGCAAGGATTACTGCAGCCCTAAGATTGCATGCAAAAGCAGTACTGTTGCAGTACAATCTCCCTTGCATGTTTACTCAAAGATGAGTGAGCAGGTCATCCAAGGACCCTGCAAAGCTCTGACTCTGAGGGTATGTCTACACCCAGCCGCTAGTTCGGCGGCTGGCAATCGAAGTTCTGGGTTCGACTTATCGCGTCTTGTCTAGACGCGATAAGTCGAACCAGGAAGTGCTCGCCGTCGACTGCGGTACTCCAGCTAGACGAGAGGAGTACCGCGGAGTCGACGGGGGAGCCTGCCTGCTGCGTGTGGACCGAGGTAAGTTCAAACTAAGGTACTTCGAACTTCAGCTACGTTATTCACGTAGCTGAAGTTGCGTACCTTAGTTCGATTTGGGGGTTTAGTGTAGACCAAGCCTGAGTGATTGGTGAGCTGCTGCCCCCATACGTTAATGTAATAAGCATGTAAAAGGCTCCTGCAAAGTATTGTATGAAGCTGATGAAATACATCAAAGGGCACCCCAAGGCACAGCACCCTGGAACAATGTGTCAAAGGAAAACTATAAGGCTAGAGAAGGGATCTCTCACAACTTCTGTACCTCGTTTACATCATTTAATTCCTTTGATACTGGTATATTAGCATGATAATTTGTGTACTTAATGGGGCCAAAATGAAGAGTAAGGGAGAAATAGTAGAGTTAGCCGGACTACAAGCTCTCCTACATAACATCTCTATAAGAGCCCTCCCCATGCATTTCATGGACCATCAAGAGCTGTTTGACAAAATAAACAAGATACACTAGTTTGCTAATAGGAATGACCTATTTAAGAAAAAAATTTAAATGGTTAAGTAAACATAAATATTCCATCTTTAATAATGTTTCTCTCATCAGATACCAACTTTCCATTCTTACACACACAAAGTTCCCTCTGACTTTGGAGAGATGCATGCACACAAAGGTTTCTGGATCATTCCTCTAATAACTAAAGGCCCAATTCTGGCAGCTTTAATCACACTGAATAGCACTTTACTTCATGAGTAGCCCTTTGAATTCATGAAGCAAGGTACTACTCAGTGTGAGTAATGAGCATTAGACTTGAGTTCACAGGAGAAATTTCAGAAGATTAATTTTGATGTACTGAAGAGATGAAATGGGTAGATAGGTACAATGGGATAAAAAGGTGCAGCGTGACTCTTGCAGGCAAACAGAAAAGTGTGAGGTCTAACATATGTTCCCTCAAACACTCACATGGCCCCACACACATTCATGTTTGACATGAACACACTGACTGCACTAGTGACAGCTGTTTCAAAGAAGAGTGGCCAGAGGCAGGCAGTGACTTTTACATTCACAGCTACTAAAGCTACTATTTCAGTTACCTGCTTGCCTTGCCTGATAGAAGCCACTTTGTAAATTCACCTCAGGCAAATATGGAGAAATAAGTAATGTGCTCCTCTGAGAATCCCAGTCAGTTCAGCTCCTGCCACCTTTAGTTTAGCACTTTGGTGAACATACTCTTTTACAAGGCTGGCCATTTGCTCATGGCCTGAGGGCAATTTAGTTGCAGACATTAGTATGAAAAAGACTGTGTTGAGCAGAAACCTCCCCACATAGGGATCTGTAGGCCAACTTTAACGAAGAAAAGGCCAAGCTTTTGAACCTAGGATCCCCACCACCTCAAATATACCTCAAACAAAGAAAAGGAAGGACGGTGGAAACAGAAATTCAGAGCTTTTTATAAGATTACTCCCAACAAAATCTTCAAGCATTTTTTGCATATCAATCTACACACTTATAACACTGCTCTACTGCCAAAATGCTTCTGAAATAAATATAGTCAAACTTTACTAATTCTGGGTCACTGAGAACGAAAATGATGCT
>NW_020664482.1:32849275-32855439 GCF_002925995.2 Terrapene triunguis | reverse complement strand
TATACAGGACATCAGACTAGATGATCAGAATGGTCCCTTCTGGCCTTAGAATCTTCGAATCTATGAACCCCTAGTTAACATTAAAAGAAAAAAAAACCTGAATCGGGTATAGACAGTACAGCAACAAATTATCCATATTTTTCTATGCTGCCTACGAGAATCAATGACAGAAGGACGTCTCTAATCACTCCTAAAATTCTGCTGATGTGGTTTCCAAATTTTGTGATAGGTCTGTAACCCAGAGAACCTATCAGGAATAAGGAATAGGTTTCATACGCTATTTACACGATGGATCGTAAAAGACCGTAAAAGGGGGGGGGTAGAGACAGCTAAGCTAATTGCTGGCACCTACTTATGGCTGATGTCCAGTGCAGGTACTCCATAGGGAAGGTATACAGTGACCAGATAAATGGCTTAGAAAAGGACTTAAAAAGGAGGTGTTCATTAAAGGAATGGAATGGGATGGAGCGGTTGGGGACTCCTATGATTGGTACAGCTTGGAGCCAACACCCCTTTCTTATAGCCCACCTTAATCCTCCTACGAGGGTGTGTGTGGAGGCTAAGGTCCCAGCCATGGATTGGCTGGAGGGACCTGGATGGAAAAAGAAGGGGAGCTGGTGGAATCCCCCCCCCCCCATGTAATTATGGAATGAACATGCACTGTACACTTTTATCTGCCGGGTACTCCCAGACATTTAATAATAAAGTTGCGGCCTGATTAAACCCATGTCAAATGTCTCCTGTCCTTCTTTCAGTACAGCCGGACAATAGCTGTCATGTGGACAAGAGTGTTCTGCAGTCGTTGCAAAAAGGTAAACATTGAGGAATGGTCAAGTTATGTTTTTTGCAATGCAAAATTCATTCGTTAGTGACTATGTTAGTGATTGTCACTATGGAAGGTACCAAAATGAGTTATATACTGAAATAATATAAACTAAAAATCCTGATTATATCACATTCTTCTCTCCTCCTTACTGCATGGTCTAATAGAGCTTTTTCCATCACTATTATTGTATGGCTTTTAATGTAATTAAATGCCTACTCATGTGTAATAGAAAAGAGAAAATACCAATGATGCATTTATAGTTATCAGTATGTGACCTGCACTAACTGCAAAATAGAAAGTGCTTGAAGGAAGAGTGATATCATCATGACTTTTAGTTTATGTTGTTGCAACGTTCAAGTGAAACAGCCTTACCAAAGCTCACACAAGAGAAGAATGGCAGAGTGTGAAACAAAAAGAACAGGAGTACTTGTGGCATCTTAGAGACTAACAAATTTATTTGAGCATAAGCTTTCGTGGGCTACACTTCTTCGGATGCATAGAATGGAACATATATTGAGGAGATATATATACACATACAGAGAGCATGAAAAGGTGGGACTTGTCTTACCAACTCTGAGAGGCCAATTAAGTAAGAGAAAGGAGGGGGGGGGAATACTTCAATGAGAAACTGCTGAGCTTGAATTGATATGCAAACTAGATACAATCAACTTAGGCTTGAATAGAGACTGGGAATGGCTGAGCCATTACAAACACTGAATCTATCTCCCCATGTAAGTATTCTCACACTTCTTATCAAACTGTCTGTACTGGGCTATCTTGATTATCACTTCAAAAGTTTTTTTCCCCTCCTTTCTCTTACTTAATTGGCCTCTCAGAGTTGGTAAGACAACTCCCACCTTTTCATGCTCTCTGTATGTGTATATATATCTCCTCAATACATGTTCCATTCTATGCATCCGATGAAGTGGGCTGTAGCCCACAAAAGCTTATGCTCAAATAAATGTGTTAGTCTCTAAGGTGCCACAAGTACTCCTGTTCTTTTTGCGGATACAGACTAACATGGCTGCTACTCTGAAACCAGAGTTTGAAACAGGACTTGAATATCCTGGGTCCCAAATTGGGATCCCCAATCCAGTACACTATCCACAGTAGTACTCTGCCTGATACCTAGTGACAGGAATTAATATCTAAAGGGCAGGAATGATCAGGACAGTTTTTATTTTTCTCTCTCTTTCTTTCCAGGACATTTGCTTTCATCCAATATTCCAGTTTCTCCCCAGCTGCACATGCATTTTCAAAAATAACTGTAATTGTACAGTATCTATTCAGTTGCTAATTCTCTTAACACCCCAGGATGCTTTTCTTCTGGACCAAGAAATTAGTGGAAGTTCCAATTTTCTATGTGTTCCCTTACCTCCCATTTATCAATAATTATTATTAAATTCTCTCCCACTCGCTAATTGCTCAAACTTATTTCCTTTATTTTTCATGTTAAAGACAGATTTAAAAGACTTTTTAACATTCTAAAAGGTATTGGTTTTAGATATCAGCAAACAGATGAAACATTATAAAGACTGGATGTGTTAGAAAATATACCAGAGTGACAACTTGAGAACAGGTAGAGCACTCTAGTTGATGGATGGCAACAATTCAGATATAATGTGATCAAAGATGGCACTGCCTCCTGTGCCCTATATTAGCTTACATTATCCAATATGGGGTCAGATTGACAACGTTTGCACCAAGAAGTAAAGTTACAAGGTAGGAAAACGATTTAGCTAAATGTTATAGTAACTTCTAAATATTTCTAATACAGCTTCAACAAATGGATTTCCTCTCAGCATTTTAATTATATAAACTCTGCCGAAGAAATTGAGCTTTTGTAAAGAAGCTGGATCATCAATATTGCATGATCATTTTAGCACAGCTACAATTTACCATCTTAAGAAAAGATGGATGTGGAAAACCAGTATCCCAGATAATATCATTTCACTTTGTAAACATGCTTTCTTACAGTACTCCTCTGCATAGTTCTTCTCATCTCTTTACAGCTCTCATTTACTAACTTTTTCTGTCATGGTTAAACTATGAATTGACACCAAAGTAGTCCTTTTTTTATTGCTAGAATTTATCATAGCATAACAGCATTACAGGAACATTCACAAGATGCTGTTAGCAGTATGTTGTTTTTGCACAGTGGGAAAGGTGGTATTGATAAAAAAATAAAATCAGACTTGAAAATTGATTCCAGAACTGTGGAAGTGCACAAAAATGTAGCTAAGCCTTGCCTAAAGTCTCTTTTATAGCACTGAATTAATACTATTTTTGAAGTACTTGTTTTATGGTGATTAACACTAATGTTCATCACAGAAAAGGACAGTGTGAGAAGATTAGTTTGTAGGGACATACATACTTCATACGAAAATTTTTATTTTAAATTACTTTCATCTTGATGAGCTTTAAAGTAACTTTCCACTATCAAGACAGTGGTTTCAGAAGATTAAGTTGTCTGACCCATAGCCCAGTTCCAAATAGAAAAGCTATTCTAACTTTCTTGTTTGTAAGTGGGGATGATGGAATTTATTATAAGACTGAATTTATTTTTAATTTGCTGAAGAATGAATGCTTGTGTGACTGGTTATGTTGTGTTAGGATTTATTTGTAAGGTGTGAAAGTGAATGTGTGGCTGTGTGTGACAGCACCCATAAAGCCCACAGGGATAAGAGACCAGAAACAAAAAAGGTCCCCCAGGTTTAAACAACCCTAAATATTGTCTCAAGGATGCTCATTAACATATGTTCTGTGTTTAAATGTCCTAGGAAAGCTATGATTATATTCTATAATTTCAAGTAAATAGCAGTTGTTAAACTTTTGCTTATCAAGAATGTCCTATTAAAGTGTGCATTATATCTCTGCTGTGGGTAGGCGAGGGGCCGGGGCAGGAACGGTCTAGCCACCATATAAGAATTGAAATCTAAGGAGGAGGCTGTGTAATGGACTCTGAAGTTGTGGTTTAGACATCAGATAATAATTTGGTTTCAGTATTAAGCTATTGTGCTGGGGTCTCACAGTCAGAATACAATGTAAAACATTTACACCACTTTTTTGTTTCTTAGAAGGACACATTTTTCAATACAATTTTACAATTAACCTTTTTTTTCTTTTTAAATATGTTAAATTAAGATTCTATTGGAAGAGAATCACAGTAGTCAGGCCAAAGAAACAGACAAAAAAATCCTCTCACAAATAACCATGTGCTGGTGACATTATGGATTCGAACCTGAACCTAGATCTGCCTGGATACATATCTGAGCCATTTCAGAGCCCTTCTCAATTCAAAATTTTGAAGTCCAGTTGCAGGACTTAACTCTATATCTGACATATTAGTGCTCTTTTCAACACAAACCACACTTTCTCTCCGTTGCTGTTACTTACTGGTTGCACAGCTCCTACATTCATTTTGTAATGCCACTTTGTTTCTGTTGTTCATCTCAGCCCAAAGCTCTGATACCGTTACAAAAATACTGAGAGAAACAGGCATTCCTGATATTTTAATACTGCTACAGATTAATGAAACCAGTTCCTCAGAACTTTAGGTTCTGGGGACAGCTAGTATAATGTTAAGAATCCATCAAAGTACCTGCAATACACAGCTTCCAGCTTTGGACTTAACTCAAGCTGGCACTACTCCTCCATTACTTTGTATACTAACTTTCTTTTAAACATCAACTCCTGTGCATTTCTACCAAAATCCATACCTTTTGGCAAGAGATTACCACCACCACTGGTTTAATTTTATAAGACCTACAGCATTAATTACAGCTATTCTGGGAGATATTACTAACTAATGAAACTAATTAGCTATAACAAAAAATGACCACCATGGCTTACAAAGAAAATTCCCCTCTCTCTCGAAAACCAATTTGGTATTGCATATATCTCAGTGTGCTTACTCTTCTTGAGAAGCTGCAAATTTTGAAATAAAATCTCTTTTATGAAGTTAAATACATTGTGTGAATAGGAGTTGCATTTGAAATCTTTGGTGTGGAATTACATGCATGCTTAGATGTAACTTGCACTCCCAGTAGCACTTTTTCCTTTAATTCCTCCTTTCCTAAATTTGGATGATGGTCCCAGCCTGCTGAGGGGGTTGAACTGTAAATGAGGACATCTCATCACATCTCATTCGGTGATAATTTTTCTTGCCAAACAAACACGTTATTTCTGTTGTTCTTTTTACATTTTTCTGAGTACTTTAAAGTTCCAGCTTTCACTCCCAGCTGCTAATTGAGTGTATTGTCTCCATGTCTGTCAAATTTTGCACCATTCAGGGCGTGTCTATTAAATTGCTCATATAAGTGTGTCTATATTCCTGATCTGCTATCCAGTCCACAAGAAGCAAATGCAATGTTATGAGCACGCAGGGAGAGAGGATTCAGCACTACCACACTCCCACCTGGCTCTGACAAAAGTAGGGACAAGGACAATAAATAGCTAGAGTGTTGCCACTAGTACTAAAGACCTGCAAGTCTTTGCAGTCCAGAAACACAAGGACCAAAGTGGGGACTTGACTCTTCCCAGATGTATAAGAGAGAGAGAGAGGGAAGGCTCTTTGCAATCTTTTCCCACCCCAAAACCTTCCTTACCCCATGTGTGTACCATACACAAGGGAAAATATGAGCAAACAAAGGTTTAAAAATCTGGTTTGCACCTTAAAAAATAATAGTAAACATTTACATGGGTGCTCTAAATAGGGTTACCATTCGTCCAGATTCCCCCGGACATGTCCGGCTTTTTGAGCTAAAAATAGAATCCGGGGGGGGGGGATTTGTAAATGTCCGGACTCCCCCTCGCCCCCCATGCAGAGCGCACGCGGCTAACAGGGCAGCTGGCCGGATGGTGCCACTTACATGGGGCTCCGACAGCCAGAGAGAGCCCCTCCTCCTCTCCCCTGCAGCAGAGATCACTCCCTCCCACCCTGCATTTGCAGATCGCCTCTGGCAGTCTTGAGCTCCTCCCCCGCTCCCCAGAGTGCCGGGACGAGCGGCTCAGGCCATTCCTGAGCAAGTTCACAGAGACATTAGGCGAAGGCCAACAACAAGGGAGCCAGGGGGTCGGAGAAGGGACAGGGAGGTTCTGGAGAGGGCAGTCAAGAGACGGGGGGGTCGGGAGTTCAGGGGGGCTTTCTGGGGGTGGGGGTGTGGATAAGGTTTTGGGCAGTCAGGGTACAGGTAGGGGGTAGGGTGCTGGGGGGCATTTGGAGGGGGGGTCTTAGGAGGGGGCAGCTAGGGGACAAGGAAGAGGGAGGCTTAGGTAGGGGGTGGGGTTCTGGAGGGCAGTTAGGAGAAGGGGTCCCAGGAGGGGGCAGTCAGGGGAC
>NW_020664482.1:32818203-32849175 GCF_002925995.2 Terrapene triunguis | reverse complement strand
GGTGTGGATAAGGGTTGGGGCAGTCAGGGTACAGGTAGGGGGTAGAGTCCTAGGGGGCCAGTTAGGATGGGGGGAGGGTCTCAGGAGGGGGCAGTCAGGGGACAAGAGGCAGGGAGGCTTAGGTAGGGGGTGGAGTCCTGGGGGGCAGTTAGGGGCAGGGGTCCCAGGAGGGGGCAGTCAGGGGACAAGGAGCGGGGGGAGGGTTGCGGGTTCTGAGGGGGGGAAGTGGGAGGGGCAGGGACGGGGCTAGGGCAGGATGGGGCAGGGCTAGGGCGGGGCTCCTCCCGTCCTCTTTTTTGCTTGCTGAAATATGGTAACCCTAGCTCTAAATATGAAGCAAAACTCCACAAAGAGAATTAGTATGAAAACCTAATATAAACTCTCAGCACAAATAGTGTTTCCATCTTTAGTCCTACAATTTTAGTAGAGGTTTTAACGTACTGTAATTGCATACTAAAATGCTCTTTAAAATCTAAATGGCCATTTACAACCCATCGATAAGATGGTCAGTTACTTAACAAATGTTATTGTCTGTCTAAAACAAAATGGAAGAAATTGTAGGTCTTTAATCAGTAATGATTATTTAAAAGCGTACAGACAAATGCAAAAGTATAACATTATGTAGCATTTGGCCTTGTTCCAGCAAAGCATTAATGACTTCAGAAGGCCTACTCAAGTGCTTAAAGTTATCCAAGTATCTAAGTGTTCTGCTAGACTGGAGCCTTACTCAACTGAGTAAAAAGTTACTTGGTTCTTCCTAATTATACTGGACTTCCACATCCATAGAGAAATGAAAAGTCGCAGTGATCACTAGTAGCACATTTTCATGTATTAGCAGCAAAACAGTTTGTACTTTTATAATTTTTGAAAGCACTGAGCTCTCAGAATGAAATTTCCCTGGTTGGTATGCACTTTGTTTTTTAAAGTTTGATGGAAAATCATCCAGCCATTTTTTATACATTTCTCTTGCTTTCAAAAGTACTGACCATTTTTTTCCAGTGGGACTACTCACAGTAATAAGTGCTATGCTTGGCAGTAAATGTTTAAAGGCTCAGGTCCTTAGCATGGAAATAAAATATTTATACATAACTTACAAAGTAAGGGCAATGAAATCCCATTCTTAATGAATCGAGGTGCTCAGATATCATGGTGACAGGGGATACATAAGTACATAGATAGCTAAACAGTATTTGAGGCACTGCAGAGCATAGGGCATCTAACATTATGTTATACATATACATATGAAATACATATATGCCTCATGGTGAGTTAAAGGTAGAAGCAAATTAAGGAGACATGGAACAGGGACACCGACTCTGGGGCTGGAGCTACAGGCGCCAACTTTGCAATGTACCAGGGGGTGTTCACTGCTCAACCCCTGGCTCTGCCCCAAGGCCTGCCCCCACTCCACCCCTTCCCACCCCCTCCCCTGAGCCTGTCGTGCCCTCACTCCTCCCCCCGCCCCCAGCCTCCTGCATGCGATGAAACAGCTGATCGGGAGGTGCGGGGAATGAGGGGGAGGCACTGATCGGCGTGGGTGGGAGGCTCTGGGAGCAGAGGGGGGGTGTTGCTGATGTATTACTGTGGCTCTTTGGAAATGTACATTGGTAAATTCTGGCTCCTTCTCAGGCTCAGGTTGGGCACCCCTGACATAGAGCCTTAGGGCCAAAATCCACCCTCAGAAACAAATGCATGGGAAATCAATGGGAATGTTCACATGCCTCTGTCAGCAAGATGTGGGCCCTTAACATTAACTCTCTTTCAGTTTCCCATTGGGTCACACAGTCTTGATGTTACTTAATCACAGTTTTTCCCCCTTTTGCCTATGAATCTGTAGAGCAATCAGTGCTCACTATATTCTAGTCCCTTGGGGAACCTAAACTCCACTCTGTGTGCTTTCTTTTAATAGAAATGCATCCCGAGAGAAACTTGGAAACCTGCAGTTAAATGGAAAGTATAATACACTTGAACCTATGTCTCTGTGTGCCTGAAAGGTATATCATGCAGGTAATATAAATAAAATATAAATTGTAAGGTAATGGAAAAGTGCCTTGTTAACTTTTCTTTCTATTTCCATACAGTCAGAATTCCTTAGAATAAAAGGAAAAAATCCAAATAGTAATTTAATTTAGATTTAGTAATGTAATTTAAATTTAGGAATTTAATGCCAACTGAAAAAAGATGACACTTATTTACTAACATCTAATTCAGGGGTCGGCAACCTCTGGTACGTGGCTCGCCACGGTAAACACCCTGGCGGGCTGGGACAGATTGTTTACCTGCCACGTCCGCAGGTTTGGCTGATTACGGCTCTCACTGGCCGTGGTTCGCCGCTCCAGGTCAATGGGGGCGGCGGGAAGCCACAGCCAGCACATCCCTCGGCCTGCGCCGCTTCCCGCAGCCCCTCATTGGCCTGGAGCGGTGAACCGCGGCCGAACCTGGAGACGTGGCAGGTAAACAAACTGGCCCGGCCCGCCAGGGTACTTACCCTGGTGAGCCGCGTGCCAGAGGTTGCCGATCCCTGATCTTTGGCCACGTCTACACTACCCGCCGGATCAGCGGGTGGTAATCGATCTATCGGGGATCGATTTATCACGTCTCATCTAGACGCGATAAGTCGATCCCCGAATTGACGCCCGTACTCCACCTCAGCAGGAGGAGTAAGCGGAGTCGACGGGGGAGCCGCGGCGGTCCACTTGCCGCCGTGAGGACGGCCAGGTAAGTCAAACTAAGATACTTTGACTTCAGCTAGGCGAATAGCGTAGCTGAAGTTGTGTATCGATCTCCCCCCTAGTGTAGACCAGCCCTAATCAATGATAAACTGACTTGTTTATAGTATAAGTTGGTTTCTTCAAAAAGTATTTTAAAAGGGGTGACAAAAACAAAAGTTATGGGCATACACTAGAGTTGAGACAGCTTATTGAGCTTATGGGTTACAGAAAGGTAATTAAACAAACAACACACATTATGAATAGATATTAAAACAGATGAGCAAACAGAGAAACTGAGAATTAGCATCCACCATGATTAAAATATAGAGGATCATATTCTGGCTTCTGATATTCACATGCTGGGTTTCTATTGGCTTCAATGTGAGTTGTATGCACACGTACATAGCCAGAATAGAGACTGTTTTGAATATATATTAAATATATAATATGCAAAATACAATTCATGTGGATAGATGCAGACATACACACACTCACACAAACGGAAATTGCTAGTCGACCTTTCAGAGAGTTTCTGTGAGGTGCCTGATTTACTGTAGTGCTATTATTTATATATCCAAAACTGATTTCACTGAGGTTAAATGCCAAGGCAAAACTGTACCATATTATAGTAAAACAATACAACAGACCATATATTAAATCATTATTATTTTTCCACATAAGCTAATAAATTATAAGAATGTAAAGTATGACATCTGCTCAGAAGGAAGCGTGATGACTTGCAATGGTCAGGCTGACAGGCATTCTGGCTGAAATATGTATGTTCTGATCCAGTTAGGATTATGTTCATGATCCAGCTTTCAACAATGGATACTTCACTCATAAATACTGTAACACACATTGTCCTCTGCATTACTAGGTAGGGATTGGGAAGAGAGAAGTGCACCTCTACCTTCCCATAACCCTGCACACATCCCTCCAAAGCATCTCCCAGGAACAGGAAAAAGTGAGCCAGAGTCAAAAGGACAATTTACATAGCATTATTCCTCTCCTCCCTCTGCCATCTGAATAGGAATTAATTGTTTGAGTTAATGTAGTCCGTTGTGAAATAAGACTGTTAATACATATATGCTACTTGTCTAATATGTATGTTAGACTATATATGTAGGCATAAAAAGTTTGTACTAGGTCATGCTAATATATTCTAGATACAATGCTGAGAGCTAGTTATATGCCAGCTGAGAAATTTGTTCAATTTCTTTGTTAATATCTCTATTTGATATAATAAACTGTAAATATCAGCTTTAGCCAGTTCAATGTACTCTCTTAGCTATACACTCTCTGTGAAGTGTGAACTGCAGGGCTTGAGCTGAAGCAGTTACTGTAACCTGTTATTCCTAGTACAAATGCTCTAATGTTACATCCCCTATGCAATCTGCCAACATTATTGTATTTTATGTCTTTCTGTGTCTTCCCTTTGTAGGCCATCAACTTCTGAGTGGGCCTGTCTGAGCCATACAAAACACTGTTTAAGGTACAGAGGTTCAAACACTAATTTGGGGACACATTACAAGAACAACTGCAAGGTGTTCATATTACCAACACAGTGCATTTATAATTCTTAATATAATACTTTGCACATCAACATCACTTTTCGACTAAGGATTTCAAAGCACTAACAAACATTAACTGCTTGAGCTTCAAAGCACTCCTGTGAGATAGGTAGATATATGATATCACTTCATTCCCCAGTGAATGAAGCCACCTACAATGTCAAATATGACAAATATTTAACAATACATAGCAACACTACACAACAATTGAAAAGTGAAGAAACAATGCCATAACCTAGCTGAAAGTACAAGAGCAATGTAGGGAGGCAAAAATAAATTACTTGTGTTAGAATGTGGCCAGGACACGTAGGTCAATACCCCTATTATTTGTCATAGTGCTATGAAATCTAGAGTGACCGCAAGTTGTCTGGTTATATTTCCCTTATGAAATCCTTTGTCAAGTTGAAATGGTTCCCTTTTATTTTTTTAACTACACCTTAAAGTGTTGACCCTGAGAATTCTAAAGATTTTAGTAATAGAAAAGCACTGTTTGATCATTCTTTTTATTAACAAGAACATTCTTATAGATTTTTTTTTTAAATGAACACACTTCTGAAAATAGGAGTGTTAAAAACAAATGCTGAGAAATCTTTCTGCATAGCAGCTGTATTATCTACCTCAGTAACGCCTCACATTTGAGCACTAGTGACTTTATACATCTTTTTATATGATAATTTGGGGGGAGGGGAGAGGGAATAGGCATTTAGCACTAACAAATAACAATAGAATACATCAGTGCCACGAGAGGTCACTCTCTACAGAAAGCAAAGATCACAGTTTGGACCCTAATTCAGCAAAGCACTTAAGCTCATGCCTAACTTTAAACGTGAAAATGTCACAGAGTCCCAGGGGAATATTCAGATGATTAAATTCAGGCACAAGTGCCTTGATGAAATGAGGTCCCAGTGAGATGTTCTGCCACCTCTCTATTGCAATTTACTGCCACAAAATCTTCATCTCTGCAGGCAAAGATTATAAAATATTTATTATTCATAATGCTAAAATATTTCCATTGATGTACCATGCCGTTGCTAACTTAAGGATGCAACTTGGATCAAACTAGAATAAAGGACACAGTGCAAACCTATCTGATATTTATTTTTTTCCTCTGGACTTAGCAGAATATTACCCAGAATATCAAGGGAAACAGTGCGATTAAGCCATAACCTGAATTTAAAAGGTGTGCTCAGAGATTAGAGGGCATGTAGATTTATAGCTTTCTTTTAACTTTTGAAAACCTGGTTTCAAACAGAGCAGAAATAAGAAGACATAAAAGAATTTGAAGATCTCTGTCTGTGACCTCTGATCTCATCACAAAACCTCCACTAAAGTTAGCACAAATGGCAATCCCTTCTTACAAGTCTAGGACCAAAGTTGAAAGTCAAGCTACATATATATTGGCAGTAAGAAGACTGATACAGATACCATCTTCAATACACTTACTCTAGGAAGAGCTAACAGCCTTCACATTTATGGTCAGAAAAAATCCGCTAAACTCACCAAAAAAATAAAATAATATATAACTTTCGAGCTTGTATACACACATAGGCGTGCACACTGGGTGTGCCGGATGTGCCCGGGCACACCCTAATGCCCATGGGCCGGATCCAGCCCCTCAGGGCTTTGGATCCTGCCCTCGGGATTTGCCCCCTGTGGTGCCGCAGGCCCCACGCTGCTTTCAGAAGCGGCCATCAGGGCACCATGTCTCTAGGGCCTGGGGGTTGCTCCAGGCACTGCCTCCCGAAGCTCCCATTGGCCGGGAACGGGGAACCCAGAGGCGTGGCAAGGGCAGCGTGCAGAGCCCTGTGCCGCCGCCCCCCTCGGGGCTGCGCGGGGACATGGTGAGCAGCGCGGTGTGGGGCCCTGGCAGGCAGGGAGCGCGCTGCTGCGGGTAAGTGGTGCCGGGCCGGAGCCCGAACCCCTCCTGCACCCCCCCCCATCCTGAGCCCCCTGCCTGCACCGTGTTGAGCCGGGCTCCCCTTCCCCAGGGCTGGGCTGGATGCTTTAACAGCCCCATGTGCTCGCTGGCAGCCTCCCACCCGGCAGCACCAACACAGCCGCTTAAGGTGGCCCGTGGGGCTCGCGGGGGCGCTGCCGCAGCCTCCCCCAAGGCAGCTGCCCCCCTCCAGCACCCAGGGCCCCAAACCCGCCTGCGGCTCCCCACGCTGGCCAGGGGCCCGGGCACCACCCGGAGGAGTCAGGCCGCCCCTGAGTCCAGCCCACCTTAAGTGGGGCCCGGGAGCCAGCATGCCCAGGGCAGGGGGCGAGCCCGGCCCACAGGCCCCCCGGCTGCAAGCTCAGCTCCCGGCGCTGTTCGGGGGCTCCGGCCCGGCACCCTTGGCCTTGAGTCCAGCCCTGGGAGCAGCCCGGCCCCTCTGCGATCCGCCCCGGCCCCGCTGCGATCCGCCCCGGCTGCCTCTGCCCGGCCTGGCCCCAAGCACCCAGCCCGGCCCCCGAGCCTGCCTGCCGGGACGGGGGAGCCCAGATCCCCAGCCCTGGGCCTGCCTGCAAACAGCCTACCCTCCTGCACCCCAACTCCCTGTCATGAGCCCCCTGCCTGTACCCTGTACCCCTCCTGAGCCCCCTCCTGCAGCCCAACTCCCTGTCCTGAGCCCCCTGCCGCACTCCTCCTGCATCCCAACTCCCTGTCCTGAGCCCCCGCCACACCCTGCACCCCAATCCCCTTCCCTGAGCCCCCTCCTGCACTCCGCACCCCAACCCCCTTCCCTGAGCACCCTCATACACCCCACACCCCTCCTCTGCCCCAATCCCTTGCCCTGAGCCCCTTCCTGCACACAGCACCCCCTCCCACACCCCGCACTCCCTCCCACACCCCAACCTTTATGATGTTCGCCTTAAAAAAAAAAATTCCTTGGGTGCACACCCTAATGAAATGTGCTGCGCACGCCTATGTATACACATACAATTCATTTTCGAAGAACTGAGAAATAGAAATGTTGGCTCTCAAAGGATCATCAGCCAAAGCAACCAACTTTGCCAAAGCAACCAACTTCTTACCTAAAAGCAAAGTCTACTGGCTTCATTTCTTCTATAATATACCTCAGCCAAACAACTGGTTCTTTCTTATTAACCTCATGGCATGAATAGATCCTAACTCCTGACACCAAAGGATGATCGTATCCCCTTCCACAGTTACTAATTTATTTGCTTGATAGGACTAAGCAGATGTAATTAATCAATGGAGCGAGGAAGAGAAAAAGAAGGCAGAGGTATGTGTGCACACGCATGTAATGCCACGGTCACTAATAGAACTAGAAAAGCTTACCTCACACACCAACAGGAATGCCTGTGGACAAACTGGAATGTCTATGGAACGACAGACTGAGAAAACATGCTCCAAAAACATACTTACCTTAAATAAATAAAATCAACAAACAAACAAAAATCATGTCACATTCATACACCTAGGGTAACCTTACCTAGGACCCAGCTCTGCACTCATGTGTTCAATAAGTATTTTCATAAGAACATAAGAACGGCCATACTGGGCCAGACCAAAGGCCCATCTAGCCCAGTATCCTATCTTCCAATAGTGGCCAATGCCAGGTGCCCCAGAGGGAATGAACAGAGCAGGTAATCATCTAGTGAACCATCCCCTGTCGCCCATTCCCAGCTTCTGGCAAACAGAGGCTAGGGACACCAACCCTGCCCATCCTGGCTAATAGTCATTGATGGACCTAGACTCCATGAATTCATCTAGTTCTTTTTTGAACCCTGTTATAGTCTTGGCCTTCACAACACCCTCTGGCAAAGAGTTCCACAGGTTGACTGTGTGTTGTGTGACCAAATACTTCCTTTTGTTTGTTTTAAACCTGCTGCCTATTGATTTCATTTGGTGACCCCTTGTTCTTGTGTTATGAGAAGGAGTAAATAACGCTTCCTTATTTACTTTCATCACATCAGTCATGATTTATACACTTCTATCATATCCCCTCTTAGTCATCTCTTTTCCAAGCTGAAAAGTCCCAGTCTTATTAATCTTTCCTCATATGGCAGCTGTTCCATACCCATAATCATTTTTGTTGCCCTTATCTGAATCTTTTCCAATTCCAATATATCTTTTGTGAGATGGGGCGACCACATCTGCGTGCAATATTCAAGATGTGGGAGTACCATGGAGTTATATAGAGGCAATATGATATTTTCTGTCTTATTATCTATCCCTTTCTTAATGATTCCCAACATTCTGTTCACTTTTTTGACTGCCGCTGCACATTGAGTGGATGTTTTCAGAGAACTATCCACAATGACTCCAAGATCTCTTTCTTGAGTGATAACAGCTAATTTAGACACCATCATTTTATATGTATAGCTGTGATTATGTTTTCCAATGTGCATTATTTTGCCTTTATCAGCATTGAATTTCATCTGCCATTTTGTGCCCAGTCATCCAGTTTTGTGACATCCCTTTGTAGCTCTTAGCAGTCTGCTTTGGAAGTAATTATCTTGAGTAGTTTTGTATCATCTGCAAATTTTGCCACCTCATTGTTTACCCCTTTTTCCACATCATTCATGAATATGTTGAATAGGACTGGGCCCAGTACAGACCCCTGGGGGACACCACTATTTACCTCTCTCCATTCTGAAAACTGACCATTTATTCCTATCCTTTGTTTCCTATCTATTAACCAGTTACCAATCCATAGAGGACCTTCCCTCTTCTCTTTGACAGCTTACTTTGCTTAAGAGCCTTTGGAGAGGGACCTTGTCAAAGGCTTTCTGAAAATCCAAGTACACTATATCCACTGGATCCCCCTTGTCCACATGCTTGTTGACCTCAAAGAATTCTACTAGATTGGTGAAGCATGATTTCCTTTTACAACTACCATGCTGACTCTTCCCCAACAAATTATGTTCATCTATGTGTCTGACAATTTCGTTCTTTACTATAGTGTCAACCAGTTTGCCCGGTACTAAAGTTAGGCTTACTGGCATGTAATCGCTGGGATCACCTCTGGAGCCCTTTTAAAAAAAACTGGCATCACATTAGCTATCCTCCAGTCCTTTGGTACAGAAGCTGATTTAAATGATAGGTTACCGTATACAGTTAGTAGTTCTGCAATTTCACATTTGAGTTCCTTCAGAACTCTTGGGTGAATACCACCTGGTCCTGGTGACTTACTACTTATTAGTTTATCAATTTGTTCCAAAACCTCCTCCAATGACACCTCAATCTGGGACAGTTCCTCAGATTTCTCACCTAAAAAGAATGGCTCAGGTTTGGGAATCATCCTCACATCCTCAGCCATGAAGACCGATGCAAAGAATTCATTTAGTTTCTCTGCAATGGCCTTATTGTCCTTGAGTGCTCCTTTAGCATCTTGATTGTCTAGTGGCTCTACTTGTTTAGCAGGCTTCCTGCTTCTGATGTACTTAAAATAAATGCTGTTACTTTTTGAGTCTTTGGCTAGCTGTTCTTCAAATTCTTTTTTGGCCTAATTATATTTTTACACTTCATTCCCAGAGTTTATGCTCCTTTCTATTTTCCTCACTACGGTTTAACTTTCACTTTTTAAAGGATGCCTTTTTGCCTCTCGCTGCTTCTGTTACTTTGTTGTTTAGCCATGGTGGCACTTTTTTGGTTTTCTTACTATGCTTTTTAATTTGGGGTATACATTTAAGTTGAGCCTCTTTAAAAGTTTCCATGCAGTGTGCAGGGATTTCACTTATGGCACTGTATGGCACTGTATCTTTTAATTTCTGTTTAACTAAGTTCCTCATTTTTGTGTAGTTCCCTTTTCTAAAATTAAATGCTACCATATTGGGCTGCTGTGGTGTTTTCCCCACCACAGGGATGTTACATTTAATTATATTATGGTAACTATTACCAAGCAGTCCAGCTATATTCACCTCTTGGACCAGATCCTGTGCTCCACTTAGGACTAAATAAAGAATTCCTCTTGTGGGTTCAGGACTAGCTGCTCAAAGAAGCAGTCATTTAAGGTGCCAAGAAACTTTATCTCTGCATCCCGTCCTGAGGTGACATGTACACAGTCAATATGGGGATAGTTGAAATCCCCCATTATTATTGAGTTTTTAATTTTAATAGTCTCTCTAATCTCCCTAAGCATTTCGCAATCACTATCATTGTCCTGGTCAGATGATCAGTAGTATATCCCTACTGTTATATTCTTATTATTTGAACATGGAATTAATATCCTGAGAGATTCTATGATACAGTTTGGTTCATTTGATTCTATGCTTTCTTTCACATATAATGCCACTCTCCCACCAGCACAACTTGTTCTATCCTTCTGATATATTTTATATCCTGGTATTACTGTGTCCCATCGAATATCCTCATTCCATCAAGTTTCTGTGATGCCTATTATATCAATATCCTCATTTAATATGAGGCACTCTAGTTCACCCATCTTATTATTTAGAATTCTAGCATTTTTATATAAGCACTTTAAAAACTTGTCACTTTTTAGCTGTCTGCTATATGATATAATTGAATGGGACTCTTTTTCATTTCACTGTTTCTCATCAGATCCTACCCGTATTTTATCATCTTCCATCCTCTCTTCCTTACTAGGACATAGAAAATCTCCATTAATAGATCCTCCACTAAGGGATGTCGCTGTCCAAACCATGTGCTCCTCCACACCTGTAGGCTTTCCCCCAGCCCTTAGTTTAAAAACTGTACGACCTTTTTTTATGTTAAGTGCCAGCAATCTGTTTCCATTTTGGTTTAGGTGGAGCCCATCCTTCCTGTATAAGCTCCCCCTTTCCCAAAAGTTTCCCTAGTTCCTAATAAATCTAAGCCCCTCCTCCCTACACCATCATCTCATCCACGCATTGACACCTTGCAGTTCTGCCTGTCTAACTGGTCCTGCACATGGAACTGGAAGCATTTTAGAGAATGCTACCATGGAGGTCCTGGACTTCAATCTCCAGGACCTCTCTCCTACTCTTCCTTATGTCATTGTTACCTACATGTGCCACAACCACCCGCTCCTCACCAGCACTACACATAAGTCTATCTAGATGTCTCGAGAGAGCCACAACCTTTGCAAAGTCACCATGCGGTTCTCCCGGTCATCGCAAACCCAGCTATCTATGCTTCTAATGATCAAATCCCCCATAACTATTACACGTCTCTTCCTAAAACCTAGAGTTTCCTCCCTCCCTGCTTTATGCCTGCAGGAAATGGGTGTGGTGAACTGGGGAAAGATCTCCGTTTCAGTTTTCTACTCTATAAAGCCAGGGTAATAACACGTATTTACCTCACATTCTTAATTCATTTTTCTTTTGTAAATCACTTTGATATCCTGTATGAAAGATCCTGTAGATGAGCAAAGTATTCAATATTGTTAATAACAATAGTCAGCCTTAACACTTAAGTACTCTTAAGATATACTCTCCACACTCCTTTCTCTATTGTCATGTTCTCTCAATGTGAACTCATGGTTTTATGGTCCAGTTTCAGGATTATGGTTTATTATTAGGGATGTTGATTAATCACAGTTAACTTGCACAATTAACTCAAAAAATTAATCATGATTTAAAAATGAATCATGATTAATCACAGTTTTAATCACACTGTTAAACAATAGAATACCAACTGAAATTTATTAAATATTTTGGATGATATCTACATTTTCGTATACATTGTATTCTGTGTTGTAATTGAAAACAAAGTTATTATTTTTATTACAAATATTTGCACTGTAAAAATGATAAACAAAAGAAATAGTATTTTTCAATTCACCTCATACCAGTACCTTAATGCAATCTCTTTATTGTGAAAGTGCAACTTACAAATGTAGATTTTTTTTGTTACATAACTGCACTAAAAAACAAAACAATGTAAAACTTCAGACCCTACAAGTCCACTCAGTCCTACTTCTTGTTCAGCCAATCGCTAAGACAAACAAGTTTGTTTACAATTACGGGCGATAATGCTGCCCTCTCTTTATTTACGTCACCAGAAAATGAGAACAGGCATTTGCATGGCACTTTTGTAGCCGGCAGTGCAAGGTATTTACATGACAGATATGCTAAACATTTGTGAGCCCCTTCATGCTTCGGCCACCATTCCAGAGGACATGCTTCCATGCTGATGACACTCGTTAAAAATATAATGCATTAATTAAATTTGTGACTGAACTCCTTCGGGGAGAATTGTATGTCCCCTGCTGTATTTTACCTGCATTCAGTCATACATTTCATGTTATAGCAGTCTTGGATGATGACTCAGCACGTGTTGTTCATTTTAAGAACACTTTCACTGCAGATCTGACAAAACACAAAGAAGATACCAATGTGAGATTTCTAAAGATAGCTACAGCACTCGACCCAAGGTTTAAGAATCTTAAGTGCCTTCCAAAATCTGAGAGGGACAAGGTATGGAGCATGCTTTCAGAAGTCTTAAAAGTGCAACACTCCGATGTGGAAACTACAGAACCTGAACCACCACCAAAAAAAAGAAAAGAAAATCAACCTTCTGCTGGTGGCATCTGACTCAGATAATGAAAATGAACATGCATCAGTCCACACTGCTTTGGATTATTATCAAGCAGAACCCTTCATCAGCATGACTGCATGTCCTCTGGAATGGTGGTTGAAGCATGAAGGGACATATGAATCTTTAGCACATCTGGCACGTAAATATCTTGTGATGCTGGCTACAACAATGCCATGAGAAGTAGGACTGAGCGGACTTGCAGGCTCTAAAATTTTACATTATTTTATTTTTGAATGTAGAGGGTTTTTTACATAATTCTACATTTGTAAGTTCAACTTTCATGATAAAGAGATTGCACTAAAGTACTTGTATTAGGTGAATTGAAAAATACTATTTCTTTTGTTTCTTTACAGTGCAAATACTTGTAATCAAAAAATAAATATAAAGTGAGCACTGTACACTTTGTATTCTGTGTTGTAATTGAAACCAATATATTTGAAAAAGTAGAAAACATCCAAAATATTTAAATAAATGGTATTCTATTATTGTTTAACAGTGCGATTAATCACAATTATTTTTTTTTATCATTTCACAGCCCTTGTTGTTGTTATTATTATTAATTTCTATTATGGTACAGTCTATCTTAGGTACTTATATGCCCTTCATTACTATGGTATCTGAATGCTTCACAGTCTTTAATGTATTTGTCCTCACAACATCTCTGTGAGGATGTAAAGTGCTATTTTCCTCATTTTGTCAATGAGGAACTGAGGCATAGAGAGGGCTAAGGACCAGATTTTCACAAGTATTTAGGTACCTAAAGATGCTGACAGAAGCCTATTGGGATTTTCAAAAGCACCTAAAGAAGTTAGGCACCTAACTCCCATGGCTCATATGTTTAGGAGATTTCACTATCCCACTAGGTGCTTATCTACATCTTGAGACATTTAAATACCTCTGTGTATCTGGCCCCAAGTGATATGGCTCAAGCTCACATTGAAAATGTATGGTGAAACTAAAGTAAAGCCCACTGAATCCAGGTCTCCCAAGTTCCAAGCTCACATCCTAATTACTGGACCTTCCTTACCTTTTGGGAGCCCTAGTCATGGACCAGAACCCTGTTGTGCTAGGTGCTGTACAATCCCACAATAAAAAGATGGTCCCTGCCCCAAAGACCTTACTAAGTATAAGAGATAACAGGTGAGTACAGAGAGAGACAGGGGAGCACAAGAAAACAGTACAGTCAGCATGACAGGCAGTGGTTTCAGCACACAGCTGCTTAACTGATGTCAAGATTTTTGTAGACGTCACAAGCAAAGGCGAGTTTTAAGGAGGATAACGAGATGGCTTTTCAGATATGTATGGGGAACTCCTCCCAAACATGAGCGTCAGCATGGGAGAAAGCACAAAGATGCTTGTTTGAAAATGTAACAAGTGGATGATGCAGGTTGGTATCACTGACAGAACAAAGGATGGAGTCGACATTGAAATAATGTAGGAGAGAAGTTTGGTGATGTGAAGATAGACCATGAAGGGCCATAAGAGTGAACACAAGCAGTTTGTGATTGATGCTATGGAAAAAAGGGGAGCCAGTGGAGAGATGCAAATACAGCAGTGACATGGTCAAAGTGATGATCTGAGGAAATTATCTTTGCAACAGCATTTTGAATCTCTAAAGTGGTGAAAGATAGCATTTATCAAGGCTGAAGAAGAGGAGGTTGCAGTCCTCAAGATAATGAGACCTGGACATGTATTTGTAGAGGGGAAGGGCCACATCTAAGAAATGTTATGCAGGAAGAATCAGCAAGATTTATACACAGCCTTGTTATGAGAATATCTGAGACAACCCAGTTAAAGATGATGCACAGCTTACAGGTCTGAATGAAAGGGAAGATGGTGATTGAAAAAGGAAGAACAGGGGACAGATGGTCATTTTTTTTTCATTCTCCATCACTTGTCAAGCAATAGGAGAGTTTATATATATATGTGTGTGTGTGTGCATGTATAGTGCTATTTTTCAGCAGCTCAAGCTTTGTTTTAGTAAAAACAAAAAAATGCAATCTATATTTTATTAGAAAAGCTTTAAAGCTCTCATTAAATCAGATTTTATAAATGTTTAAGCTTAATATTTAATTCCTGTCTGATGGGGATATTTAGGTGGGAAAAAATTACTTTGTGTTGGTTGTACAGCTTGATGCTGAAAGCATCTGATCGGAATGTGATGCAGATACATCTCGACTGCAGACGTTTTGGCAGATGCTGTCATAGCATGTGCATTATGTATTAATAGAATAAAAATACTACTGTATTTTGTATTTTCATGATCTCAGCAGTGATTACACACTGCTTAAGTGAAACGCTTTTGATAACTGCAGTTCATGTATCACATACTCATTCCAGGGGGAAAAGATCCTTCAAGAATGATACTGAATACCGCGTTCCCCACAACTGTATATGTAGGCTGCTCATGGGCTACAGTATAGATCAGCCTGGCTATTGTCTCAGTCATAATGGAGCAAAACAGGGGAAAAAACAAGAATATTTTATATATAGATATTTTCATGGTTTCTGTGAAATAGTAATGTATCTTTGCTTTCAGCTAGTTCAGTCATTCTCCATTTACCTTCTAAAATTAGGTTGTGAGTTTGTAACAAGACAGTTCTGCTAACTAGAAAACAAGTAGGGTCTATTTCTGAAATGATGTCCTAACCTCAAAAGTCTTGTGTGATATCCAGGAAAATTCCCTCCACCTCCCTGACAGGTGTTTGAGGGACTCAGAGAACAAACACGTTCTATAGTGATATCTCAGGTATAACCTGGAAATGACGAAAGCCAGAACAGATAACCCCATGTTTTGGGACTCTGGTTTACTGGTAATCAAACTATTTTTAAAATTAACAGTGACCATTAATTAAAATTCTCTCAGTAACCTGGGACACAACACTTGACAGCTAGACGTTAGCTCAAAACGGCCATTCAGAATACAAATATACAAAGGACCTGACTCTCTTGACAAGCCAGACAAGTATCAAAAATCATTCATGTCTATTCTCATTGATAGCTTGAATAGTCATGAAGATGTAACACTAACGTGCTGGCTACTAGTCAAGTCAGAAAATATATGGTGTGTAGCAATGCCCAAAGCCCATTGTTTGCTGGTGTGAATACAGCTCCTGAGCTCACTTGCAAAGCTTTACTCTGTCCACATTTAAATCTCTTTTTTAAATACCCAGTGCTGCAGTGAAGCTTATATTATATATGCACTCAGCTTGATTGTATGTGATCTGTAAATTGTTGCTCTTCTCATTTCCTTTCCCCTGCCTCTTTCTACTTGTCCGTTCTTAGATTGTGAGGTCCTTGGAGCAAGGACCATCCTTCTTGGGGTTTGCAAAGCACCTAAGCCCAGATTTTCAAAAGTATTTAGTCACATAAAGATGAAGATAGGAGTGACTAGTAGGATTTTCAAAAGCATTTAGGCACCTTACTGTCATTGATTTCAATTAGAGTTAGGTACCTAAGCACTGCTGAAAATCCCACTAGGCACCTATCTACTACACCTTTAGGCACCTAAATACCTTTAAAACTCTGGCCCCTAGGGGACATTAGCATGAATTAATAATAAATATTAATAATTTCAAAGTTGATAAATCAAGGTACAAAGATATTGGGCTACAGCCTGCTTGCCCAATTCATGTGAACAGTCCCACCTGAAGTTAGCAGGATTACTTATGGCAGCAAGCTAAGAAAGATTTGGCTCATAATGTGAAGCCATAATGTAAAGCAGCGTGAGCAAAAGGACTGTGGAGTGCTGGATCCCAGTCCTATACTTTTTACTTAAATCAACATTATGAAGTCATTTTTTCTAAGGCACGAAACTTCAAGCAGTTGTCTACTTTTTTAACTTCATTATAATGTATATCTTAATACAGGGGTTCTCAAACTGGGGGTTGGGACCCCTCATGGGGTCGCGAGGTTATTACCTGGGGGGTCGCAAGCTGTCAGCCTCCACCCCAAACCCTGCTTTGCCTCCAGCATTTATAATCATGTTAAATATATAAAAAAGTGTTTTTAATTTATTAGCGGGGTTGCACTCAGAGGCTTGCTATGTGAAAGGGTCACCAATACAAAAGTTTGAGAACCACTGTCTTAATATCTTTAAAACTGATATTCTAATCTAATTTGACCATTAGCCAAGGAGAGAAAAGAGAATGCAGCAATTCCTACATGCACCAGAGGCTCCAAAGTATTAGCAGCAAAATGGAAAAATATTTTTACTTGCCATACTTCAAAGAAACTATAATGACTTTTCCTTTAATAAGCAATACACATATACTATCAGCTGTGTTGCATAACTAGAAATGATTAGTTTCTGTAAGTAAAGGTGTGCAATAGTGACTGATAATATCCAGGGGAGGAAAAATGCCTTATTATTAAGGGCTAAAATGCTAACAAAGAAACCATCATTTCTTAACTGGCTCAAATTCTCCATTCCTCTCCAACTCCACTCAGCACAAGAATGGATGGAGCACAGGGAGGTCTGGAGACATCTTTGTGCCAGCCCATATTCTCATCTTGGCAACTACAGTAAGTCTGTACAGCCTGGAAGGAATTCTAATTTTCATTCAGTTGCACACAGGGCCGGCTCCAGGCACCAGCTTACCAAGCAGGTGCTTGGAGCGGCCACTTCGGAGAGGGGCGACACGTCCAGCTGTTCGGCGGCAATTCGGCGGACGGTCCCTCACTCCTGCTCGGAGCGAAGGACCTCCCACCAAATTGCCGCTGCAGATCGCGATCACGGCTTTTCTGGGTTTTTTTGTTTTGTTTTTTGTTTGGCTGCTTGGGGTGGCCAAAACCCTGGAGCCGGCCCTGGTTGCACAGCCCCCCTAGTGACCATTTCACAGCTGAGAAAAGCTGAAGTTCAATAACACACTGGCTAAAACCCCATCTCCTGGCCACAACCTTCCTTCTGGAGGTCTAACAGCAAAATATTTATACCACAGTATTTTTAATTTTTGCGATGTCTGCATTTAAATAGAGCCTTTCCCCCATTATTTTTGCATTGGGGAACATGTTTAAACTTGAAAAGGAATGGTAATGAGTAGTATTAGATTTATAAAGATATATTTTCACTTGTGTTTTTAAGAAAAACACAGTTAAAAACAAAATAAAATAAAGAAGAAAAAAGAATGACAAGTTCCTTCTCTTTCAGTACAGGAATTACATCCCTAATTGTTTAAACAATAGCTGAGAAACTACTTTGCTCACCACCAAGGAATTGCACAGACCAGCAAGTAAAATTCTGGCAAAGGGTTAGCAGTAAAATCTAATTTACAACTCATGACATGCCTGTGCCTTGACACAAGAATTACTTTTATTGAAATCACCGTATTCTTTCCAAGCTAGTTTAAAGCCAAGTTGTTCCAGGGATAGCACCCATAGATAATGAAAAACAAACTCAAGGGAAAATAAGTCACAATTTCAACATTAAAGTGAAGCACTGAGCAGAAACAATAAAAGATGGAATATCTATTGCTAAGAATCATTTAGCAAAACAGCATACGTACAACACTGGAGAGCTGGTATCATATACTGTGGGCACAGAATTTATAGGCACACACACAAATATATCATTTGCCAAAATGGAAAACAAGATAATGGAACACTATCACCATCTGAAATGCAGCCAAAGCTTACACTGAACTCAAAATCCTGAATTAAAGGAAGCAAAGAAAAGGGGTGGGGGGAAATATCCACAAACCATAGTGCTGGGTGGGCCATAAAGTACATGATGCTAAAAGATAGGGAAGGAAAGATGGTCTAGGGAGCCTCAGTTACCTCGTGTATAAAATGGGAAGACAGATACAGTAACTCCCCACTTAACGTCCTCTCGCTTAACGTTGTTTCGATCTTACGTCTCTACTCAATTACAGAACATGCTCCATTTAAAGTTGTGCAGTGCTTCACTATAACGTCGTTTGGCTGTCTACTTTGTCCACAGCTGGCAGCCCCCCTATTAGCTCCCCTACACATACACCCCCCCACAGTGCCTCCCGCCCACCGGCAGACCTAGCGGATCTGCCTCCTCCCCCCGCATCCTGCCCGCAGCAATTAGCTGGCTTGTGGCGTTCAGGAGGGAGGGGGGATGAGCGAGGACTCGGCGCGCAGGCTCCCCCTCCCTCCCCTGCCTCCCGAACGCCGCAAACCAGCTGATTGCCACGGGCAAGAGGCACGGGGAGGGAAGGGGGAGGAGTGTGGACGTGGCGTGCAGAGTAAAGGGGGAGGGAGGGAGAAGAGGCGGGTTAAGGGTGGGGGCTTGGGGGAAGGGGTGGCGTGGGCGGGCCGAGGGTTGAGCCCCCCGCCCCTGGTGCTTGCAAAGTAGGGGAAGCTGCCACTGCTACTGTGCAACGTGCTTCTCCTAGCCTACAGCACCTTCAGCCTCCTTGCCTGCCTCATTGTCTCCAGTGCCAGTGGGCTGTGCCTGTGTAGGGTAAAGCGAGGGCACCTCCCAACTATAGTACTGTACTGTACTGTATGTCAAAAAAAAATTCCCTGGAACCTAATCCCCCCATTTACATTCATTCTTACGGGGAAATTGGATTCGCTTAACATCGCTTCACTTAAAGTCACATTTTTCAGGAACATAACTACAATGTTAAGTGAGGAGTTACTGTACTTATTCTTTTTTCTAAATGTTGTGAGAACTACAGATAAATATCTCATATAAGAGCTAGTTATTATTAGTTACTGTTATGGTCTTTGTTGAAATTAGGTTAAATAATCTAAAGCCTAATATGAATGAGGAGAAAATGAGTTCTGCAGGGCTCTCACAGTATAAATATAATATTGTAAGTACAGTATGTGTTCTTCTTAAAGGATAACTTTATGTGATAACATTCCACGTCTTTTGCAACAGATAACCAATTCTGCATCTTTTGCAATTAATAATCAAACATATAAATGAGACTATATGTACATAAGTTTAATAAAATAATAACAAATAATATCTTGGGCTGGCGGGCCCTGATCCTGTAAGCACATACATGTGCTTAATTTTATACACTGCGAGTAGTTCCAATTGACTTAATTGGGACTACCCACAGTGCATAAGGGTATGGACATGTGTTGTCTTCACAGGATTGGCCAAAGTAGTCTCTCGCAAGAGAAGAAGAGGAGAAACATATAAATCCTTTGGATAATCTTGAACATGTCAAATAAATCTCATGGTATATATATTTCCAATGCATGTATCCTATCATATGGAAGTGCAGTGAATGGAAAGAAATGCTGTGGAGAAATGGTAAAGGATGTTATGCTAATATAAATGAATATTGGCTAATCCTATCTTTATATATATTTATGCACACACACAGAGTAGAGTTCACTGTTTTACATGCTATTTCTCAATATTTATGTTTTTCGTCTTGTTATATATGCTCTTTTTATTGTGTTTAAATAAACACTAATAATCATAGGCGCCAACTCCATGGGTGGTCCGGGGCTGGAGCACCCACGGGGAAAAATTGGTGGGTGCTCTGCACCCACTGGCAGCTCCCAGACCCGCCCCCCTCCCCAACCTCAGCTCACCTCCACCTCCTGCCCTGAGCGCGCCGCCTGCCCGCTTTTTCCCCCTAGCTCCCAGCGCTTGCACCACAAAACAGCTGTTTTGTGCGGCTGGGAGGGAGGGGGGAGGAGGGGGAACATGGCCCGCTCAGGGAAGAGGCGGCATCGGGGCGGGGATTTGGGGAAGGGGTCCAAAGGGGCAGGGAGGGGGTGGAGTTGGGGCAGAGACTTTGGGGAAGGGGTTGGAATGGGGGCGGGGCAGGGGCGGGGAAAGGGTGGAGTTGGGGTGGGGGGGCGCGAGCCCCCACCAGCACTGGGGAAAGTTGGCACCTATGCTAATAATAATTTCAACTGATATTACAAAGACTTCCTCCCTCCTTGTAAAATCTTTTTTATTCTTGCTCTGTTATGATTGCAGAGACTCAGACTGCATTATATATCAACATTTCTTGTATATTCCTGGCACTAATGAATCACAGCCATTTACAAGTTGGGTGAAATGTGTCATCCTAATGACATCTCTTTGCTACACTGTATTTATTATCTGTCAGCAGGATCCCAAACTGCAATAGTCAGATGCAAGTGAGGCACCATGACACTGCTTCTGACATCCTGGATCCTTACAAGAGACAGATATTTCAATGAGAAATATTACTGATCTCTGCTATGCTATGCTCCTTTACCCCTGGGAGCACCAGAATTGGAGCCACTCATGCCCCAACTCTAGCCCATCCCAAACTCATATCAATAAAATATTTATACAACTATCCATTATCATGTACACTACTGCTCTCTGTTTATGTTATACATAAGTATCCTCTCACAAGGAAACCCCACCCCTCGTGCAATTCTAAGGACTGCTGGTTTACAATCTCCTACCAAAGACTGTAATGTCATAACACTTTAATATGTATATAATCATTCAGGTATGTGCGTGCATCTATTAGTACGGGGATAAAATGGGCTTTTTCCTCCCTTTTGTTCTACTTCACTGTTCAAGTTGTTGGCAGGGCAAGGACGACCATCATTTTAAAATTTTTAAAATTCCTTTCACGGGGATTGTTATTGTAAGTATGGTCTGATTTAATACAAAGTGAATCTTGCAAGTATTAGATGGCCATATTATGTAATGTATACAGCTTTGATAATTTCTGAGCTGTGTTACATATCTGGGGAATAAACAGGACACAGGGTCAATATGGAACACATGCTTCTTATTGTTCACAAACAATGTATAATGGAGGAAGAGCATAAGGCATGGCATTTGCTTGAAGAGTAACAGTAATTCCTTCAACACCTTTCTTTCTAGCTGTTGGCTACTTCACCCCCCTCCCCTTCTGCCCATTCATATAACATACACATAAGAATGTCAGAATACCAATCTCATGTAGTCACCCTTGGTTTTAAGGAGTCTGTCTATGAAAATTGTCTATTACATAGAAAGTTTACATAGAATCAAACTTTAAGAATGAGCTACTGCCATGTTCTAACCATCAGAGTGCTCAAAGTACACATGCCAACATACAGGTCAGCAAACTTAAAGAAAGCAAGCTAAAAATGATCAGTACACACAGAGAAAAACTCCACCAGCAACAGAGATCCATCCAACCAGATTACTTCTATACAACTACAGAAAAAAGTCAATCAAAATTCTAAATAATTCAATACCACTGATATCTATATGAACACAAATCTCTAACAAAGAATGAGAATTAATATGATCCCAATTACAGATGTGTAGAAACATATTTTCAGAAGAGGACAGATTTCAAGCAACTAGCATTGAAGGAAGAGTCACTAATAAACAACTAAAACAAATAATGCAAAGTTTGAAGTATTCTGTAGTGGACAATATATCAAAGTAGTAACAGCGAGTTATTTTTGTTTCAGTACTGACCTTATATGTGTATACCACCACATTCGCTTTTATTTCACCTGAGGGGGATTCCATCACCTTTGTACTGAGGAGTGCCTGAATTGCCTCCCAGAAGACTGGTTTAATAAAGCACACAGAGTTGGTGAAAAGTCAGAGACAGGATGACAAAGAGGAAGCAAGGTTGCCATAAAGTAAGTTCAAGCCACACAGAGGAGAAGAGGGGAAAGCAAAAAGTAGCAGCAAACACGGTGAAATTGATTACCCACAATCTCAGAGCTAGCTGGAGAGCCCAATTTCTTCAGGTAATTTCACCGGCAATAAAAACTACCCAACAATATTAGATGCATGAAAAAATAAACAGCTTTTTCAAAGCACAGTATAAGCCTAGTGCTCAGAACCTTGGGTTTGCCAAATTGTATTGTAAGAGTAAGTAGGCAATTCAAAAATTCATTTCTGTTTTCTGAATACATTTGGTGTCAGCATGAGAGATTTTTTTCATGCTTAATTGTTTCCATAATGCTGCATAAAATAGACTTTTGTTTCTTTGTTTATTGTGTGTTGAAAAAGACTTTTTCAGTTGTCTACAATATCATTTAAAATTACAGATCATCTTAGGGTGGCCCTATTTCATGCTGATAACTTTGAAATGCACACTTTAAATGCTGCTTTGTGTCTCTCAAACCTGCAGACATTTGCAATAAAACAGTAACATAAGTGAACAACAAGAATGCAAATAGCCGTTTTCATTTACTGAAGCTAAAATATTCCTTTGCAATCAACAGAAGCATATCTACACAGATTATGTGTTTTTCTGTATTGTTGTTCTACAGGAATATTTAATACAGTTCAGAAATAAGTTTTAAAACCCTCTCCCCCCATCTTCAAAATTAAGAGACAGGAATGAAGGACAAAAGTTACTTAAAAATGGATATACACGGGCACCACTAACAAAACTCTATACTTATGTATGCTAGCAGTTAAATTTTAAAATCTATAGCTCTCAAATGATTTATGTATTCAGATTAATATAAATGCTAAAAAGGGCCCTGTACCATATGCTCAAAATGCCCTTGCCATTACTTAAACTTACAACAAAATTAATGTCCAAACATAACTAAAGTGCAGCAATATCATTCAATATAAACAACTAGCAGTAAACCAAGCAACTCAGAAATTCTAATCCCCTTCTCCCTGCACTATTTTGGCACTCCTTACAATCTCATCTCTACCCCAGTTTTCAAATGTTTCAGTGAAAATATGTGCTTTGCAGTGCAGTGTTCTGAAGGATTTCATCTGTCCTATACTTTATTAGTCTGTAATTCATTAGTGGCAAATTTATCCCAAATGTTGAGATATGTATAAGGCAATAGCATTCGTGCTATTTGGACATATCTACTGATAATGAGTGAAAATCAAAACTAGCATTGGGGAATACTGCACAAAAATTCCATTAATATTCACTTGAATTCAAAAATCGATTTGCTCCAACGATGCCCATACTTTTTGTATGTGTCCTTTCTTCACAATTTCAAGCAGCTGAGTTTTATATGTACAAATGCTCGTGGAAAGCTAAATTCATTCTCACACACTCACATGTTAGCACTAGCACTGGTGTAATTTAGAGGAAATATGACTATGCTTGGACATAAAGGGACAGCATTCTTCAAACTTCCAAACACAGCCCTCCTGCAGAGGCAATTAAATGAGCCAGGCATGAATCTAATCACACCTCTCATAACTAGGATCTCACACATTGATTTTCTTTGTGTAAATTAGATGAGAGAAAACTACTGTAAACACTGCAACCAATAGAGAAATATTTAGAGCAACGTAACATTTTCCAGCTATGATGCTCTGACAACAACTTTGTAGCCCAGAAAGAAAAAATTCCAAGGTTTCCTAATCCCGTTTTTCTGCTCTCACCCCTCAAAAGAGCCAAAGACCCAGGGGCTTCATGAAACCCACCTCTGATTTATACCCAGCCAATAAGGAAATAGAAACACCAAGATGTGACCAATCACAAGTGACCAATACAGCTCAAATTTAAAAAAAAAAGGACCATATATTCACAGCAAATTGTCCATTTCTCCAGAAAACTAAAAAAAAAAAAAAAAATAAACCATAAAAATAATAGGAATAGAAAATACTACTGAGGAAATTGTATAATAATTCTGAAAGAAGAAAAAAAGACTAAATTCAGTAAGACAATTATTTGCAACCTATTGTTATAATAATAATCTTGGTAATATATTTATCTTCATCATGCTGTCTTCACCTCAGAGCTTTAGCCTCAACTACTTTCACCCACCTCAGTCAAATTTGATTTGATTTACCTAATCACTGGGTCAAGATTTTAATTAAATCCCTTATTTAAATCACCCACGCTGCTGATGAGTAGTTATGCAAAAAAGCAGTCCCATTGGCTTCAGTGGGACTACACATGTAACTACTTACCACTAGCAGTAAAGATTCCACAATCTGGCCCAAAGATGAGACCCAAGAATGAGACACTTTTTTGCTACTAATTTATACATCCAGTTCAAAAACTCAGTTCTATAATTTTTACTCAAGATGGACATTATTTCAGATTTGTTCCAACTGATTCTATCGTTAGATATATTGCTATCTCCTTCTGCAAGATGTAGTGTCTCAAGTATGGTTGATCTGCATCAAATATTGAAGAATCAGAATCTTTTAACTGTCTCCCCAGCTTTAGTATCTGCAGTCCTATATTCCTGTCTCAAGGCAGGTACTAACGGCAAGACAATATGAATGTATAAAGGTAAAAGATCATCTTTTATGCATGCAAAAGGTCCTTAATTTGTCACAGTTTCAGGATAACTGCATCTACATCCTTCCTTCCCTGGTCCACTTCAGGAGCTCCAAGTCAGGTCTCATGTGTCCAGCTGTCTGTAGGCAGGGACCCTTATCCCACTCAGTCCTGACCAGGGTGGGTTTAAAGCTGCACAACTCCCTGCCTTACACTGTGTCAACCCCAGCAAGTCAGTCTGCTTAAGGGCCAGCACCTGTGCATTGCTTTCTCTCCAAAGGCTATGAATGGTATATTGCCAGCAGTCAGCAAGTTATCTCATAGCTCTATGGAAGCACACTGATTCGTAAGGTGAAAGCATTACAGAAAAAAACAGAACAAGATTTAAACACACACTAAATATACCAGTCTCACACATCAGCCTCATGGAGCTATACCACACCAAAGTCTTTCCACCATTCTGCAAGGATTGGGGCCCCCTCCTTGGACAGAAGGTCCTGTCGATCTTCAGGATCAGAAAGCAGCATTTTTACAACAAAAGCCCTTCCTTTGTCCATTGGTATCTGAAAACCCAGTTTGAAGCAGTATATGCAGACCTACTCAAGGGGTGGTACCTCCCTGAATGCGTTTACCACCTGCGTGATTCACCTTAATCATCCCACTCACTGTTTTTGGTTCCTGGAGGAACTGTGGTAACCCGCACCCCTAGAGTTTCATATAATCCCTGGCCCACATAAACTTAATACAATATGGTCCACAAAGATATTGCATGGGTTTGAAATATCTGTCACAGATACCATATGAGTTTTAATTACTGTGTAATTCTATGTATCCAGGTAATTTTGATCTAAGTGCAGAATTTCTTTAGGAAATTTTATGCAGTGACATAAAGTCGTCTTTGAGTCCCATATTATCAAAAGCCTTTTCTACATCAGTGTAACAGCCACTGTATGGCCTCTTTCTACTGATTTTTTGTTACCTTTATGCTAATATTGATGAGGAAGGTTCTGATGTCTTTGAACTTGACTGTAGAATACATTTTCAAAGGCACAAGTGAGTGTTGGCCATCCTATTCCCACTGACGTTCAATGGGAATTATGTGCCGGGTCTTTGAAAAATCTACACTGTGCTGCTTTTGAAAAACCAATGTTTAGAAGTGCTCTGTTTATTTTTGGAGAATGGCTTCAAGGATTTTACATAAAACTTTGGCACAGTTTTTAGTATCAGCGTTAATTACAAATGTAGGCTGATAATTGCCACAGATTTCCACATCTCTGCCAAGTTGCAGCATTACAAAAATGAGGACATCCCTGAGTGACACAGGTAGCCTGCAAATATCAAAGGCAGCACTGTACTCTTTGCATAAGATAGAGTCCAACATTTCTTTACAAAAGGTATACAATTCCCTGGGAGCCCATTTCTACCAGGTGTTTCCCAGTGTTTAAATGCTCCAATTACCCCAGTCTCATGTACGGGTCTCTGTAGTTTATCCCTTTGTGTATTCAATATGTAGATTTTGGAAAATCCTATTAATTCTCCATGCATCAGGGTGTTTATTTTCAGAATGTAGTTTAGCATAAAACATGTTGATGACTTTATTTATCTCTTCAGCTGCATTTACCCTCTTTTGTATGCAGGCTACTTTATTTCTGCCATTCTGTTCTTCGAATCGGTAAGGCCAGAAGCATCTTTGGTTTCTTCCCCTGATTCCCAAGACTAAGAAATATGTGATATACACGCAGTCTTTGGAAGAACCTGAAGCCAGAATTTGAAACAGTGCAATGTTTCAGCAGTAAAAGGAGAGAAACAGATTTTTCCTCTAAATTTTAATTTTATTATTATCTTCCACCTCAGTCACCTCAGATGGATCATGCTGTAACACACCAGCCTGTACTGAATACAGTCCACAAGTCAAGTTCATTTTTTAAAGGCTTTAAACATTTATAAATGTATGGAAAGGCACAACTTTAATGCACAGCACTTAAAGTTAAATCAGAGGTGTAAGAGAGAGGCTCCTTACAGCCTCCTGGGACCAGAATGTTGGCCCAGATGATGAACTCCTTTATAATACTCACTCTAATTGTAGCACATCTTGAAATGATTATATCTATTGTTAGAAACAGGCCTTGTCAGCAGTAAGGACACAGTGATTAATAGAAATTTCTCCTTAATTCTTTTGGATATGAAAGTCTAAAGTCACTATTGAGCCATAGACCTCAATTATTAAGTGATTAATGAAATTGTAATTGCCACCCTTTTGTTCACATTCATCACCTGGTTCAGTATTAATCATTACAGGCAAAGCACAGTGAAAAATATTTTACAACTGCTTTACCATGGATGGATAGTGGAAGTTTAAATGGGTCAGGGAAATGATCTCCAATGCAACAGGCCAAAGCTGAAGTAAATCATTAGAGATGACTTAATAGTAAGTGACTTAGGTTCAATTGAAGGACAAACTTGCAATTAGGGGCATGACTATCCTCTTCAGGGTGATGACAACCTCAGCTATTGCCTTGTCCCAGTATTTGAAGGAGAGGGAGATAAATTTCAATTGAAAGATATAGCTGACTATAGCTGAATTGAACATCATTGTAGAGAGATAGTATACAGAACCTCTGACAGTTAAGGTGGTGGATCCAGTCTAATAGAAGGATTCGTTTTTTCATTCTGATATGAGGACATTTGTTTTAAAATTGTCTTGACTAGTAACTGTAACTACGTGTGTGTGTGTGTGTGTGTGTGTGCCCACGCACACATAAATGTATTTACCTTTTGCTAGTGATCCACCTCTGAGTTAGGGACACCTGAAAGTTTATATTCCAACCTCCTTCCTTTTTCTTTCACTTATATCTTTGTGAAACCTTCAGCTTTTGGGCTCAGGTTTTCCAGGCCTTGTCTTTTCCTAAAGGTGCATATATTTGTAAAATTCGAGCCAAAATAGGCTCAGCAACTTTTCAGAAAGAGGGGAGTGAATAAAACCTTTTTTGTTAGCCCTAGTCTACACTACAAACTTATGTTGGTATAACTACATCACTCAGGGGTGTAGAAACACCACATCCCTGAGCAACACAGTTATATCAACTGAATTCCTGGTGTAGACAGAGCTATGTCGTTCGGAGGGCTTCTACCGTTGACATAGCTACTGCCTCTTGGGAAGTACATACACTGAGAGGAGAAGCTCTCCCGTTGGTGTAGGTAGTGTCTTCACTAAGCTCTACAGCTGGGCAGCTGACAGGTGCAGTACTGTAAGTGTAGACAAGCCCTTATGGAAGAAAATTCTGCAACGTTTATTTGAATTGCTTTAGCGCTGTTGCAGCTGGGCAAAGAAACCTGAAATTTGGTGCAAATCACTCCTATTTTTCTTGGTCTATAGTGTAATTAACAACTTGTTTTTGTTAATTGATGGCACTTAACCCTCTAATGGGAAGCATAAGCTTTGCATAATCACTCCTCTCTGAAAGGAAAAAGGGAATGAAAAAATGTGAGAAAAAAAATGAGTGAGGCTCCTTCTCTCTCTGTTGATATAGAGGAGCCTGTTTTAAGAATCATGGTCCCTATTTACCATCACCCTGTGCACTTGTTTACATCAGAGCAAAGTCGGTAGAAAACATTTTAAAATCAGAACGGTAGCATTTACACCCACTTCATACTGATTTAAATGTCTATGCAAGGTGCAGACCAAGAATGATTCCCCCCCGGTCCATTTAAATAAAAATGTGTGAAAAGTGGAATGAATGCTGGCCAGCCTCTGAGGAACGAGTGAAGGGATGGAGGTTCCTTGTGGGCCTCTCCCCCAACTCACATTGTGGTGGGGACCAGCCATCATCCTGCTAGTACCTAGACGATATACCTTTTTGTCCCCAGTGGAACTCTGAGGGAAATGTTTTATACAGAACTGGACTCATCTGAAGAGAAATGCCAAGGAGTGGGTGGGAAGGTGTAGTTGATACACCAGGGGTTGGTGTGTGCATGTAGAAATTGTTGCGGGGAGAGGTAGAAGAAGGAGTAGACTGGGACACATCAGAGTGGGTGATATATGGTGTGTGTTTGTGGGAACGGGGTGTTCAGATAGGATTACAAATGTGAAGGAACAGAAAATCCTTGTCTATTTTCTCACTTTCTGAAAAACTAGTTCTGTGCATTGGGCAGAGTATTTTCAGCTGCGGCTCCCTTACTTGAAGAAATCACCTTAGAAAAGAAGATCAGATGGACCCTGACCATGTTCAGGTCTACATGCAACAGCCATCTCTTCAATAAGGCCTTCTTCCAATATTACTTCCCCCAAGATCAACCACAATTTGGGAGTTTGCAGAGAGTAGAAGACAAAAAGGAAGAAAAATAAACCCACCACCATACATTCACCCCAGGAACAAGCAGGAGACTGTGAGAATGCATGGTGAATGTCATTTTTAATTGTTGTACAACACATACATACAAAATGACCGGGGCCTTAGAAATACCTGGTATCTCGACTGGAGAGAATAGATAGTGTGCTGAATTCAAAGGTTCTCACATATTTTTACATGCTCCTTACTGAGGCATATTCCTACTGAGCAACGACTAAATTCAAAGCTGAAAACTGTGTGAGAACCTCTATAGTTAGCCTCATTTGAATAAGAGCAGCATTCCATCACCATATAGCCAAGTCATCTTCATTCAAAATATCCTTCCCTCTCTGTAAAGTTATGTTTCTTTGTGTCTGTTACAGCTTTCCCCCTATTCCATTTTGTTTCTTACAGCTGTCCCCTTACTCCATTTTGTTTTTGTTCTCCTCCTGTGGCCGCCCCTCCCTGGCTGTTAAGTTGTTTACCAGGGCCACTGCCCTTCTCAAAGGGAGGGCCCCTTAAGTTGTTTACCAAGAGCCATTGCCCTTCTCAAAGGGATGGCCACTTGTGCTACGTGCTAAGTGGGACTACTGCCCTGTTCAAAGGGTTGGTCCTGTTATCACCTTGTTAAACCTGGGCTCGGTGTAGGGTAGGCAATGTCCAGAGCTGCAAGACCTAATGTGTTTTTGAGATCCTGGGCATGAGTCACAGGCCTCATGTGCCTATGGTCCAGGACTCTGCCCAGGCACGTCTCTATGCTCACCTGCAGTTTTTCCCTGTATCTCCTCCCCTGTGACAGAAGGAGCCTATCAGGATTACTGGCGGGGAAACTGCCTGAGATTGCCTTTAAGAACAGGCATTTTTGAAACAAACATCAGAAAGGTTCCTGCATTGCTACCTGGTCTGATCAGCCAGGGGTTCTGGGGGGTCCGTTCTCCGCTCTCGTTTTATTTTTGAGCGTACCCCCGTTTTTAACCCCCCCCCCACGAAGAACGAATTGCTGCCTGAGAGACCTCCTGATTATCAAGACCGTACCGAGCCCTCCTTGCTTCTTCTGATGTTGTTGCTGCTTCTGCCTTTGCTGCTGCCTTGGGGACTGGTAAGGATCCCTCTGTGAAACTTTCTATACTTTTATTACTTTAGCTGCTGGCTCTGTTTCCCCAGCACACAGACTCAAGCTAAACCTTGGTCTGTGTCTTAAAACCTCTCTTAAACTCCTTGGTCTGTATCTGTAATCTGTTTCTTGCTTTGCAGTGCCTTTGCTGCTAGAAATAAGCCTGTGCCTTCCTGGACTGTATCCTGGGCTGCCAGCTTGCAGCCACCACTAGTTAAATCCCCCTCCTCCCTTGGAGCTGTATCCTGGGCACACACCACTCTGCCCTCTGGAACTACTCCTAGTATAAGGTGCACCCATTAGGTTAGATTTTGTCTTTTAGTCTAGATAAGTTGTAATTTCATTTTGCATAGCTGTAGTTAAGTTAGGTTTAGGAAATTGCTTGCATTGTACCCTGTAAATTAGGCTTAAAGAATTGTTGCATTGTGTTTTGTTACTTGCTAATTTGTGTAGTTTTGGTTAAGTTAAATCATAGATAAGATTTTGCTGTGTTTTGTATAATTGTCTCTCTGCTGTTTAAACTTGCAGCCTGTCTGTTCTGTGTCTCCCTGAGTTTAAATCTCCCTCCACCACGTGCTCCTCTTCCCCCATCCCCCAACCTCACTTCTCTA
>NW_020664482.1:32811890-32818193 GCF_002925995.2 Terrapene triunguis | reverse complement strand
CTCCACCACGTGCTCCTCTTCCCCCATCCCCCAACCTCACTTCTCTACCACTTTCTTTCCCTCTCTCTCCCTTTCTCTCTGCTGTTTAAACTTGCAGCCTGTCTGCTCTCTCTCTTTCTAGCATAAAACCCCATTGGTTACCCCTTTTCTCTCTAACACACCTCACATTTTACATTTACACCACTGTGACACATTTTTTACCTAAAGTTGTTGGTTATTTAACACATCTTACCCATACTGTTAGTTGGTTATATGCTGATGTGACACACTCTTTACATAGAAATTGTTAGCTACCTGTTACATTTATACTTCAGTGTTAATTGGTTACCAACTGTATTGTACCCCACTGTATTGTACCCCACTATTGAAACCCCCTATCCCATTTACTAGAAGAACCCCCCCCCATCATTGTCTATTGTAAACACCCTATACACCCCATCCCATCGTATTTCATTGTTAAATTCCCACCACTTCCTTTTTCCTTTAATAAAGAAATTAATTGGCACCCCACCTATGTGGTAATTGCTCCCCAAGATCCGATATACCTGCTGGCAGGGACACTTTGCTCTCGCCTAAAAATAATAAAATAAAATTTTAAATAACCAAAATACTAAATTGGTATCGAACTATGGGTGCCTGACCTGACCAGAAGAAACATGAGTCCACAGAGATAACCAGTCAAAAGAGACACAACCAGTTGATGGGGGAAAGGGAGAGGAAGAAAGAGGGCCAAAAAGAAAGAAATCCTTAAAGCCAAACTATAATATTCCATCAGCAAAACCACAAATTTGCCACCCATATCTGAAAAAAATGATCAAACACTCCTTCCAAGTTGCAGATTTGATTTGTAAATGTGAGCTTTAAAACATTTGGTGGGTGGGGAAAATAATGCTTGTTAATTTTCACAACCCAAAATTTCAGTCTCACAGGGAAAATAAAAGATCTTATTTGCTAATCTCTTATAATTCATGCAAGTGTGTGCCAAAGGGTATTAAATTCTATAACAGAGGATAATAAATAACTACAGTGCATGCTGAAGTAGGAGTCAAATGGCTATAGGGTTACATTACATAGTTCAGTCAGACAGTTGGGTCAGCTAATATATGAGCTAAAGGCTGGGACATTAATATCTCCAGATGTCTGGAAATTCAGTAATGTGTATACCAAGCAGAGGTGAAAGTAAGCCGGTACGGTACGGTATGGTGTACCAGGAGCCGGTACATAGCCGATCGTACCGGCAGGGGGCAGCTTCCCCAGGCCGGCAATTTAAAGGGCCTGGGGCTCCCGGCAGTCACCGGAGCCCTGGGCCCTTTAAATCGCCACCAGAGCCCCGCTGCCGGAGCCCTGGGGTAGCAGTGGTGGCCGGGAGCCCCGGGGCTCCGGCGGTGATTTAAAGGGCCCGGGGCTCCCAGCCGCCGCTACCGCAGCAGAGCCCCAGCCCTTTAAATCTTGATTTAAAGGGCCACAGAATTTAAAGGCCCCACCTCTTCTGGTTGAGGCCCCGCCCCTTTCTGGTTGAGGCCCCGCCTGCTGCTCAGGACTTCGGCGTACCGGTAAGTACTTTAAGTTACATTCACCCTTGATACAGTTCAATTGAACAAAGATGATACACAAAACAAAACAAAAAACAACAATAAATTCTTGAAATGTAAGGAAATGAGTAGTATCATTTCAGTTGAGTTGTCCCACACATTTTCGATAATGTTATAGGTTTCATTATAAGGTTTCATTATAAGATTTGCTAAATTGGACATCAAATGGAATTTGGCTTGGGAATTATGAAGCATGTGCGATTCCCATTTGGAAACCAGTTGATTGCTCTGCAAACAAAATGGGTTAGATATTTGGCTCTACATAACAGTGAGCTGCGGTGATTCTAAATCTGTGTCTGATTCTGCATTGCAATTTGTTTGTGAATTATAAAATATTGTTATATTTAATCAGCTTTTAATGTAAGAACCATGTATCACTGAAACACTAAGTTTCTAAATTTTTGGTGTGTCTTCTTAATATTGCCAGGAAAACAGACTATTCTGTACTTTCTTCTCAAATACCTATTTCTTAGCACTGTGCACTACAGAATTAGAAAATTACTAAAACTCTGCTAGAAAAGGTTAAAGAGTTTATGGTAAGATACTTATTACTCATTAAAAAGAGGCTGCCACTTCCATGCTAATTGCTAGCCTAATGATGCATTATTTTGGAGATCTTGGAAAAATAATGTCGGATAAATTTTTATATTAAAAGTAAGCTTAAAACAGAACACAACCACCCGATTCTCCTCTTAGTCCAATACAAATCAAGAGGAATGAAAGAAGAATCAAGCTGACCAGGTCTTCACCCTTTCAATATTTGAGGCGTTTGTTTTACATTTAGATATCTCAAAAGCAATGTCTTTAAAATGCACACTGCTTATCAGAAAAGAACAGTTCATTTGAGGTTATCTGGTTGTCAAAGTTAACTGTATAGGGCCTGATTCTGAGCACCTGACACTCAACTGTCAGAGAAGCCAATAAGAGTCAAGGACACTCAGCAGTACACTAATTTATTATCCTATGTATTCAATGTGCTTTAGTTTACAACATAATTTACACTGGCCCACACCCCAAGGAGCCCACAGATGTTAGATATCGTTATTAGGGCTCTCGATTAATCGCAGTTAACTTACGTGGTTAACTAAAAAAAATTCATCGTGATTAATCACAGGTTTAATCACACTGCTAAACAATAGAATACCAATTGAAATGTATTAAATATTTTGGATGTTTTTCTACATTTTCAAATATATTGATTTCAATTACAACACAGAATACGAAGTGTACACTGCTCACTTTGTATTATTTTTATTACAAATATTTTCACTGTAAAAATGGTAAACAAAAGAAAGAGTATTTTTCAATTCACCTCATACAAGTACCGTAGTGCAATCTGTTTATCATGAAAGTTGAACTTACAAATGTAGAATTATGTATAAAAAAACCTGCATTCAAAAATAAAACAATGTAAAACTTTACAGCCTACAAACATAAGACCGGGTGTTCTGGTAGAAAACTGGATGCTGGCAACTCTATTCCAAAATACAGTCCCCTTGTACGGGGAGACTTTGGCAAACGAGTAAAGTGCTTGAAACCACTATGGCTTATTGTTAAAGGTGGCCTAGTCAGCAACCTGTAAATTGGCCATTCAGCAATCTCAGCTTGACCCTGCGTCCTTCCTGATAAGAGTTGTGTTGAAGTTGCTGATACATGCATTTTAAAAGAGCAGGATGTACCCTCCGGAATGTCTATTGGGGTCTCAAGGCTGCAGACTCTGGAAAAACCCGCACCTGGTTAATCAATAATCAGAAGGAGCCTCTTGCTTGCCCATTGGAACTGTTTGCTTGACAAGTTTTCTTTAAGGGACATGTCATTGTATTACTAATGTATAAATAAGGGGAAAAAGCTTGAGATGGGGGGACTCTTCGGGACTGGTCTCTCCCTCTGGATGCATTTTGTGTTCCCCACCGGCAGACGGGCTGCCACTGTGCCACTTGAGAGCCACACTCAGTTTTGGTAATTATCAAGGGTTGGGGGTGTTTTACTAATCTTGTTGCGGACGTGTGTAAGTGCTTGCGAGTAAGTAAAGTTTAGCTTTAAGTGAAAGCACTCTTGTGTTGTCCTGTTTGTGCCAGCCATCTATCGGTCGGACGGCTGTGTCACCCCTGATTTATTTCCTGACACCTCCTCGCACAGAGTAAAATTTACCAAGAGCTTTGGGTTGAAAGAACCCCGGGTAATACCCTGCCATCCTGAAATATACAAAAACACAAAGAGTAAGTATACAATACTTTCTTTGTAATATTTTTGTACATTTCCCAATTTCAGTATTTTGGAAATATAAAACAGTTAATTTTAAGTTTCCCAAATGTGGTTAGCTGGAAAAATTAGTGTGCACCTGCACACACACACACACACATTAAGAGCCTAATCCTGCACCCATTGAACACTGTAGCAAACCTCCCACTAGTGTTTTTGGTGCAGATCAGGCCTTAAGTGCATGTGCAAAAGTAGATGCAGACACTCCAGCCTAACTTTATGACAATCAGGTTCTTAAATTCCAAGATTTTAGACACATTATGACAATTCTTTAATCCTTTATTGCCCAACTAAAAACAACTGTCAGACTCCAATAAAGTTCACAAACCTTTTAACTCCTAAACTCGCATTGTCATCACCTATCTGCACTAATGGGCATGCTATTTTTATTATAAAAAGTTCTCAACAGTTTTTAGCAACTTCCATTCATATCACATAGCTCACTAGTTCTCTCTCACTCTTTTATACACTGTACTTTCATTTATTTTGCAATAAACAACTTTACAAATTGGATGCCCCACAGATTCAACGCCAATGTAAAAATAGAATAAACAGCAAAGCTGTGTTAGAAATATTTTTTTATAAAATGCAGTCAGTTTGCTCTGCAGAAGGAAAATACTACATAGCTTAATCACCAATGTATGCACACAATCTGTAAAATATATTTTTGTGGGGATTTTTAACAAATGATGACATATTTGAAAAGTTTAATTGTCTGAAACATTAGTCATATGAGAGTGCTCTGTAGTTTTGCTGCCTGTATTTAAACTGTGAAGTTATTGATTGGTTAATTTTTTCACTGCTGCTAAGTTTGTACCCAGACAGATATTTTAATAAGCCATCAATTCAAATGAATGAAATATAAGAATGCAGCTGATGCTACATTAGAATATAAAGTAAAAAAGAATTGGAGGTATAAACATATAGATGTAGTTTAGGCAGACACACTTTAAAACAAACCCAAATAGAATAATTTCTCTGAGTAGACCTTCTCTTGGGAAATGAGGGCTTTCTGAACAATAGAGCTGATGTTATTAAAGGGTCACACTTGTATTAGCCTCAGTAGACTCAGGAGGGAGAATAAAGTAGTTGTCTTTTACCAATTGGCCTATATTACACTGCAATATGTCGGGGCATGGGGAAATGTCCTATTTTGTTCCTGCAAGATATGTATGCAAATTGTCAGATGGAATGTACTTTGCCTTGTGGAAGACTGTTAAACAGCACGGATTTAAAAAAAAGGGGGGGGGGGCAGACAAAGGCAAGCACGTTGTATGCCTGATACGGATCAGCATCACCAATTAAATTGCTGTCAAGGTCTGAGCTTGATTGAACTTTTTGCATCACCGTTTTCATTTAACCATGTCAAACAAAACACTCTTATTTCGGGCATGGAAGCAAACAAAATACGTGCAAAGTAGGTCTCGCCACTTTCAGACCCCAACTATGTGATTTAGCAATGGGGTATGTAAGTATATACAGCAGTGCAGATATAATACAAGACAGATACATTGTCATTCTTTTGTGGTACAGCCAAAATATTGTCTGTTGCTCTTGAATCATATGGACAGTGCACACAATTAACCTGTTCCAGAGCTGCATAATATTTGCAGCAACGACGTGTGTTCCTCTAGTCAAACAGAACTCTAGCTAGCTGAAAATGTCTTGTATTTAAGCGAGTGATGAATGTTCTATAAAAAGGCAAGGAATATCACAACATGTGTGTTCCATCAACAGAGGAGGGATTTAGAAAGTGTTAAGAATTCAATTCAAGCACCATTGAAGGATCCTTGCATTTCAGCATTAGATGATAGTGTTCACAAAAATGTCCCCAAATTTTAGAATTTTGTTATAACTAAGTCAAAACTGCCTGTGTGTGTCTGTCCCCTACAGTCAAGCTATGGACTCCACCTATTTCCATGCTTATTTAGAGTTCTTTAAGAGATAATTAAACAAATATAAACACTGGCAAACAGGAGTGGGTTGCCTCAAACTCAAGTAATGAAGGTATGTGACCTTTTTCTTCAGAGCACAAAAATGCAACAGGAAGAGCAAAGTACAGTATGTCCTTTTCTACTGCCCATGCTAAATCTGATTTAACTTCCCCTCCCTCCTCACATACCCACACTTTATAACATCACATGCTGTACCATATGATGATTTGCATTGTTATGTCTGAAGACACCTGCATCTGTTACTAATCAAAAGACTTTAATAATTTTCTATCAGTGTAAGTCAGCTTGCATTATGCCATCATGTTATTTCTATGAATGGAAAGTGAACATTCTGTCCCTGGTCAGAGGTAGCTATGGACATGAATATCAGTGTAAGAGCTCCTCCTTGCAGACAAAAAGCATATCCCTTGGTACTAGGGTTACCATACGTCTGGATTTTCCCGGACATGTCCGGCTTTTTGGGCTCCAAATCCCCGTCCGGGGGGAAATCCCAA
>NW_020664482.1:32800807-32811490 GCF_002925995.2 Terrapene triunguis | reverse complement strand
TGCTGGGCGGGCCGGGGGTGCTCGGCCGGGGGCCCGGGGGCCGGGCCGGGGACCGGCAGTGCTGGGCGGGCCGGGGGTGCTCGGCCGGGAGCCCTGGGGCCGGGCCGGGGACCGGCAGTGCTGGGCTGGCCGGGGGTGCTAGGCCGGGGGCCGGGCCCCGGGCCGACACCCCAGAGCCCAAGCCGACCCAGGCTGGAGACGCCGGGGGGGCCAGACTGGGCCGCGCCTCCTCCCCCCACACCCCACTTACCTGCTTCAGGCTTCCCGCGAATCAAATGTTCGCGAGAAGTAGGGTAGGGGGCGGAGTTGGGGCGGGGACTTTGGGGAAGGGGCGGAGTTGGGGCATGGGCGTGGGCGGGGCTGGGGGCGGGGGCGGGGCCCCGTGGAGTGTCCTCCTTTTGGAGGCTCAAAATATGGTAACCCTACTTGGTACCAGATGGAATTCTATTCAGAGTTCTTCCTCAACATAGATATTGTAGGTGTTCCATGTTAGTCAGTTCTGTTATTATGAACAACCTTTCAGGAACTGAAAAACTGCAGCTTTCCTGTTGCGACTTGTAATCGTTATCTGTTCAGCTAAAGGATTTACCAGTCCTGCTTGTCTTCACCAGGGGAAAAAGATAGATCCCCTTCTTGCTAATCTTTGTGAGGCCTTGCCAGAGTGGTCTAAATTAATAATGCATGTAGACGTGGGAGATTTCTAATAAAAACTCCTTATAATGGAAGATTGTATTTTCCTTTGGGAACTTAATAATCTCCACCAAAATGTATAGCTGAGAAAGGAACCTGATGCAGTTGTGACAGTTTGATTATGAAAGAGCAACTGTCTTGACCCCTCCACTTCCACACACTGTCCTGGTGCATTTACTTATGCTCCCTATTAGAGAGTTAAGTGTGCACTAGCCTATGCGTTACAGAAGAGGCAGGTGACCAGTCTGAAAGTGCCTGACAGGTGAAACTGACATATAAAAATGTACTCCTCAAGTAAATTTATGGGAACAGGTAAAGATCACGTCTGTAATACAAAACAGAGAAGACAATACCCTGCCTGTCCTAAGGCACCTACACTGATGTGATACAGTTCCATTCCTATGTCACTATTCTGGTCTTTGGTGGTAAATTATATTAATTTTATCTTTTATGTTGGATACTTGTATAACACTGAGCAATTGATAAAGCGAATAAAAATATGAAGCTTAAAATTTAGAAATTTTCAATACACCATCCACATGTGTACTGAGCACATAAATTCCTTTCCAATATAAAGTAGGACTGTCAATTAATCGCAGTTAACTCACACGATTAACTTAAAAAAATAATCGTGATTTAAAAAATTAATCATAATTAATTGCACTTATAACAATAGAATACCAATTGAATTTTATTAAATATTTTGGATGTTTTTCTACATTTTCAATATTGATTTAAATTACAACACAGAATATAAAGTGCATAGTGCTCACTTTATATTATTTTTGATTACAGAAAGTCCATTCAGTCCTACTTCTTATTCTGCCAATCACTAAGACAAACAAGTTTGTTTACATTGATGGGAGATACTGCTGCCCATTTCTTATTTACAATGTCACTTGAAAGTGAGAATAGGTGTTCGCATGGCACTTTTGTAGCTGGCGTTGCAAAGTATTTACGTGCCACATATGCTAAACATCCGTATGCCTCTTCATGCTTTGGCCACCATTCCAGAAGATATGCTTCCATGCCGATGTTAGTTAAAAAAGCAATGTGTCAATTAAATTTGTGACTGTACTCCTTGGGGGGGGGAGAATTGTATGTCTTCTGCTCTGTTTTACCCGCATTCTGCATATATCTCGGATGATGACCCAGCACATGTTTGTTTTAAGAACACTTTCAGAGCAGATTTTACAAAACGCAAAGAACGTACCGATATGAGATTTCTAAAAATAGCTACAGTACTCAACCCAAGGTTTAAGAATCTGAAGTGCCATACAAAATCCGAGAGGGACGAGATGTGGAGCATGCTTTTAGATGTCTTAAAAGAGCAACACTCTGATCCAGAAACTACAGAACCCAAACCACCAAAAAAGAAAATCAACCTTCTGCTGATGGCATCTGACTCAGATGATGAAAATGAACATGCATCAGTCTGCACTGCTTTGGATCATTATCAAGCAGAACCCATCATCAGCATTGAAGCATGTCCTCTGGAATGGTGGTTGAAGCATGAAGGGACATATGAATCTTTAGCGCATCTGGCACGCCAGCTACAACACTGCCATGCAAATGCCTGTTCTCACTTTCAGGTGACATTGTAAACAAGAAGCAGGCAGCATTATCTCCTGCAAATTGTAACCAACCTTTGTTTGTCTGAGTGATTGGCTGACCAAGAAGTAGGACAGAGTGGACTTGTAGGCTCTAAAGTTTTACATCGTTTTATTTTTGAATGCAGTTTTTTTTTACATAATTCTACATTTCTAAGTTCAACTTTCACGATAAAGAGATTGCACTACAATACTTGTATGAAGTGAATTGAAAAATATTTTTTTTTGTTTTTTGCAGTGTAAATATTTGTAATAAAAATAAATATAAAGTGAGCACTGTACACTTTGTATTCTGTCTTGTAATTGAAATTAATATATTTGAAAATGTACTAAACATCCAAAAATATTTAAAATGAATGGTATTCTATTTGTTGTTTAACTGCATGATTAATCGCGCAGTTAATTTTTTTAATCGCTTGACAGCCCTAAGATAAAGCCGTCTGTGGCTAGTTATATGGCATCTGGTCTCCCACTGATGAGTTTGCATAACTAAACATGTGCACAAGTTTTATATCGTGTGTGTGTGTCTCTCTCTCTCTCTATGTATTACACAGACCAACCCTCCCCCCTACATTAAAAGTGCATTATGTTTGTAAAGTCAAGCATTCAAAAGCTAGGAAATGCCAGAAGTAAGACTGCCTGTGCAACCTTAATTAGTCCTCCTTGTCCATATATATGATGATATATTTTTAATTATATGATCACATACTATTGTTTCCAACCTGAACAGTTTAGCAAAGCAATAAGCGACTGAAAACAGTGGCAACCTTAATTACAGGCAGTGCTAGAAGTCTCACCTATAACATATAAGTTTGGTCAGATAAAGGAAATTTAACACTGGAACAAATTTTAAATACACAGGATTATATATATTCAAGAAAGTGATGTGGGGAACTGATCAATTAATTTAAACAAATGAACATTCTTTCAAGTACCTTTCAAAGAAATGCCACCCACATCAACTGGTGGAAGAACCTGATGGGGCCAGAGTGAAAGGACAACAGTCCCAGTAGCAAGGGAAGAAGGTACTATAGGTAGCTCCTGGGAATCTCTGGCACCCACTGGCCAGCTGATGGGGAGGGTTGCTGATTAGCCAGCATTCCCAAGCTCCCAGGATTTAACCCAGAGGGGGGCCAACGTGGAGGATCTTTTGCCGGTGTTCGAGCAGCCCACCCAACCCACCTGTACTGTGAGTCTAGATGCTTGCCTGTTTAGGGGGTCAGGAAGGAATTTTCTCTCCCATGGGCCAATTAGCAGAAGAACAGGGAGTTTGTTGCCTTCCTCGCAGCACTTTCAAGCCACAGTCAGTTGAGGAGGAAGGTGTTACTAACTGAGGTACTGGGTGGTGTTTATTCGTCACAACTTGCACCCAATTTCCAATGTGGCTAAGAGAATAAAATAAATGGTTCCCAGAGGTAAAACACCTGGGATTTTGGTGATGGACGTTGGGCTCGTGTGATAGGGTGAGACCTTATGGCCTACATGGGCTGAAGTCCACACCCTGCTGCACCACAGAGAGAGCTGAGTCCTGGGTGGTAGGCTCACAAAAGCCTACTTTGTGTTATCAGTTACATGTTAAGGAGCCCTGTAACCCTGGCACCAGTTATGAGTTATATAGAATCATTAGACTGGAAGGGACCTTGAGAGGTCATCTAGTCCAGTCCCCTGCACTCATAGCAGGACTAAGTATTATCTAGACCATCCCTGACAGGTGTTTGTCTAACCTGCTCTTAAAAATCTCCACTGATGGAGATTTCCCAACCTCCCCAGGCAATTTATTCCAATTTATTCCAGACAGGAAGTTTTTCCTAATGCCCAACCTAAACCACCCTTGCTGCAATGTAAGCCCACTGTTTCTTGTCCTATCATCAAAGGTTTCTCCCTCCTCCTACTTGCAACAACCTTTTATGTACTTGAAACCTGTTATGTCCCCTTCTCAATCTTCTCTTCTCCAGACTAAATAAACCCTGTCTTCGCAATCTTCCCTCATAGATCCTGTTTTCTAGACCTTTAATCATTTTTGTTGCTCTTCTCTGGACTTTCTCCAATTTGTCCACATCCTTCCTGAAATGTGGTGTCCAGAACTGGACACAATACTGCAGTTGAGACCTAATCAGTGCAGAGTAGAGGGGGAGAATCACTTCTCATGTCTTGCTTACAACACTCCTGCTAATACATCTCAGAATTATGTTTGCTTTTTTTGCAACAGCGTTACACCGTTGATTCATATTTAGCTTGTGATCCACTATGACCCCTCAGATCCCTTTCCGCAGTACTCCTTCCTAGGCAGTCATTTCCCATTTTGTATGTGTGCAACTGATTGTTCCTTCCTAAGTGGAGTACTTTGCATTTGTCCTTATTGAATTTCATCCTATTTACATTGGACCATTTCTCCAGTTTGTCCAGATCGTTTTGAATTTTAATCCTATCCTCAAAAGCATTTGCAACCCCTCCCAGCTTGGTGTCGTCCACAAACTTTATAAGGGTACTCTTTTTGGCATCTGTTGGGCCGGTGCCAAATTATTATGAATTGCTGCGATTGACATCAATAAACGTGGCAAGAATGAGTTTGATATGGCTTGGTATGTCTGAACTTGCTAAAGGATTCTGGGAGCAGGATTCTCTTAGCATTAGATAAATGATATGGAAAATTACTAGAAGTGCTGAAACTGCATTTGAATAGTTAATAACGCTTCGATCTGCATGCATGTTTCAACCCTGAACTTTAGAATATCAGCAGGGAGCAGCTCACAAAGCAAAGAAAACGTAATATCACGCGATCAGTGGGCTTGGAGCAAGCTGACCTGAGTCAAAGTGACCACCTCAGATGGCATCACACTGAGAGTTTAAATGAATGATTGATGAGAGGGTAAACGATGATTTAGCTTTGGTTAGTGTCTGCTTCGCAGTCCCTTCCAAAATATTAATTAGAGTAAACTAGTAATAAGACACCCACAGGGCATATTTCTAGAACATGTGACAGCTTTGAGAACAAAAGGGTATATATGTTAAGCAAAGTAAATTAGCTAAGTTAGTATTCCCCAATTAACGTCTGAAGAGGTTCAAGACTGTGAGACAGCAGTCATCGGGGGGAACTGAGACTCCTCCTCAAAGGACGTTTGTGGGACTTTAGAACCAGAGATTGTCAGGGTAACAAGACCCTGCTTTGGGGGACATTTAACAGACCAAGTACCTAAGAAGGGGAAGAAGAAAAGAGAAGAAGTTTCCATCTAGAATTAGTAGATATACCTGCTTTGTTAGCCAATCTGGATATTGTGTAGAGCTAACATAGTTATTGAGGGTTTATGCTTGGGGAGCTGAGGCTTAAAGATATGTACTGTGTAACCAAGTTAAGACCGCTTGTATGATTCTTTCTCAAATAAATTACTGTGCATTAAACATATTAGTTTCTGAATTCTCACTGATACCAATAACACCCGCCCAGCTGCAGGCCAGTAAAGATCCGTGTCAACACCATCTAAATAACTGATGAAGATAATGAACAGAACTGGACCCAGAACTGATCCCTGTGGGACCCCACTTGATATGCCCTTCCAGTTTGACTATGAACTAATGATAACTTCTCTCTGGGAATGGTTTTCTAAACAGTTATGCACCCATCTGATAGAAGCTCCATCTAGGTCGTATCTCCCACGGTCATGCGAAACAGTATCAAAAGCCTTACTAAAGTCAAACTATACCACATCTGCTGCTTTCCTCCATCCACAAGGTTTGTTACCCTGTCAAAGAAAGCTATTAGGTTGGTTTGACATGATTTTTTCTTGACAAATCCATGCTGACCATTACTTATCACCTTATTATCTTCTAGGTATTTACAAATTGATTACTTAATTATTTGCTCCATTATCCTTCCAGGTACTAAAGTTAAGCTGACTGGTCCGTAATTCCCCGGGTTGTCCTTATTTCCCTTTTTACAGACTGGCACTATATTTGCCCTTTCCCCCGTCCTCTAGAATCTCTCCCATCTTCCATGACTTTTCGAAGATAACCACTAATGGCTCAGATATCTCCTCAGTCATATCCTTGAGTATTCTAGGATGTATTTCATCAGGCCCTGGCCACTTGAAGATATCTAGCTTGTCTAAGTAATTTTTAACTTGTTCTTTCCCTATTTTAGCCTCTGATCCAACCTCATTTTCACTGGCATTCACTATGTTAGATGCCCAGTCACTACTAACTTTTTCAATTAAATGCCTGCTATAGAAGAGTATGGGTGATGGGCAGGTAGCACCCTCCCCTGTGTTAAAGTTTCATGCATGTCTGTCTTAATTCCAGTCATGTCTGTCCTTATTTTGCAGCTGTGCACATCAAAAAGCACCCCTTAAAAGTGCACATTATATTCTGGCATCCAAATGAAATCAAACCTCCTCCCTCTGCCCATGACTGTGCACAAACAAGTCCTGGAACTTGATGAAAGATGTTTGAAGGTGTACCGTAAACTAGAACAGTTTGATAAGCAATCACTGGGTCTTTAGTTGGCATCCACTTAACAGTGACGTTTGAATACACTCAATGTGAGGTCTGGTTCCTACTATACCATTCCAGAATTACTACTTTGACTAATTGGCCCCTGCTCCCTCTCCTCCACTTGGGGAAAAGGGAAATCTAAAGGCACAGTATCTAAATGGCCTAGTACTGCTCTGGAAGCACCAACAGGGCTATGTGGTTAGAAATCAGTCCTGCCATATTATAGGTGCTATCATGATGCTCATTCTGTAATATGGTAACATGCTTTTAAATAAAACGATCTAATGAGTATATTCCTGTATAATATCTCTTTAAACAAAAGCTAAATGATTAACATTCAACTTCCTACAGAAATAAATATTGGGTTTTTTTTAAGGGAGAAAAATCAGTGCTGCAGTCTTGCTTCCAGATGAGAATTAAGTCAAAGGACCATGTAGCAGAGGAAAGTTGGGGAAAGCAGTTGTGGGGGAAAAGAAATATTTTGAGTAAAAGTGGGGGGATAGGTTGGGGAGTGTTATAGGACAAGACTGTGACACCCTCATTCCCAAAGGCGAACAGTCCCCCTGGCAGCAGTGGGACTATTAGTAAGAGTAACTGTTCACCAATGTGAGTAATGCTGTCTGGCCCTTAAGTAAAACTTTTCAGTATTATATTTTTACTTACTTTTAGTCTGCTGCCCCTTGCATAAATCATAGCTATAGTAGTAGACAAACTACTCAGTAAAACATCCATATTAAGGAAAGCACTTAAGCACCACTGAAATCAACAGGACCTAAGCAGAGGCCTAAAGTTAAGCATCTAAGAGTTTACAGTCTGATTCTGAACACATGATGAACAGGTGGGAAAACAAACAAATGGGACGGGAGGACAAGATTAATGGTGAAATACTCCAATGTGGTTTATTAGGAAGCAGATATCTCATGACCACTGCCTACCTATAGTCTAGTCAAGCACAATGATAAATCTCCTCTTAACAAAACAAAACAAAACGAAAAAGGCACTCTTGTGCACATGCTACGTCTGTAATAACATTACTGAATTATCAAATGTTATCTTTCGCCAAGGTGGCCTTGACCATTAGTTCTAGTTAGACACAGCTTCCTTGTGTTCTTTCTTCCCTGCTTTCTCCCTTTTGAGCTACTCAAGCTGCCACAACTGCAGAAGTGCTGTCACAGCAAGTTGAAATCACACTATCCACTTAGTCATAAAATCAGAGCTATCTTTCCTTCATGGAAACCACTTCATACTTCAACAAGCACTACAAAAAAGTAGGAAGTGCACTACGAACGAGGAATATATAATAGAAGTATAATTGAAATGGCTCCACTGCTGCTTCATTTCATCACTCACAGTGGCCTTTGCTTGTTAAATTTTAAGATCTCTTGGGAAACTAGTGGGTATAGTAACTACACTCCAGAGTTTCAAAACAACCACAGCAATGATATCTCCTGCATGACACTGTTGGATTATTCTAATTATATCACAAGAAAATCACTAAATTCTTGTATTATCACTTTTCCATAGGTTCCTTAGCAAATCCCAGCCTAAGGGAATTAGGCACCCAACTTTCATTACTTTTCACCAAGATTTGGGCACCTAAACTCCTGAGGCTCTTTGGAAAATCTCAGCCACAAGCTCTTCATGGGGAAAGGGATTGTTTTTCTTAGTGGAATGTTACAGTAAGGAAACAACTTATCATCATTTGAAACTACAAGAAGCAGACTAACAGAATGACTCAGACCAATACATAGACACATTAAGCACACTGAGATCCAGTTTGAAAATAAAAGATTCCCAAAGCAGTCAATATTGTAAATATGAACAGTATTTGCCCAGTTCAACGTACAGGGGTTGGAAATGTTTTGAGATAACACACAGTAACATTCTGTATTAAGGGACATCACAAAAGCATAACAAACATGCTGCTAAGTATGTCCATCATCCAGGAAGATCCTTAGGGGATTCCCACAGAGTTCCATCTTGTCACCCTTTCTATTCAATGTTTAGGAGCTGTCATTAGTGGATATTGTGATGACTTTAGAGATGCAACTTTATTATTACTACTTGTTATTTTTATTACCAAAGAGCCCAGGAGTCCCAGTCATGGACAAGTAGCTCATTGTGCTGGGTGCTGTACAGACAGAGAACAAAAAGACACCAGCTTACAACAGACAACAGATAGACACAGACAGACTGCAGGGGGAGCACAAGGAAACAATGGGATGATATTGGTCAGCATGATAGGCTGTGGTCTCAACACACCACTGGCCTAACAGTAGTCAAGTTTTTTGTAGGCATCACAACAAAAGAAAGTTTTAAGGAGGGTACTGAAGGAGGATAACGAAGTGACTTTGCTGATGTTTACAGCATGCTCCTCCCAAACATTAGGGGCAGCATGAGAGAAAGCACAGAGGGGGGTCATTACTCTCCCATGTCTAAATTCACCTTTCACACCAATAATAATAAGTTGAAAGAATTACATTAGGGATGAATTTACCACCCAACGTCTAACAGAGGTTGAGTATCTAGATGCAGATACTATATTAATCAGCCTGGATAAGGTGGAAGTGATGGCAGAAGGAAATATCAAGAGCAATGGCCACAGGTGATGCCTGCATATGCCCAACTTTGCAAAATATCTCACAGCCTCAGAGTCCTATTGGATCAATTTTTTCACCCAAGTAACACTGGTTCTCTGGGGTGCTCACTATGACTGGCCAGGAGGCAACGATTGTTCCTCTCAGATACAGACATGTCTATTACTTCCACGCTAGACTACTGTCATATGCTCTGCTTATGGCTACCCCGAAGGCTACATGGGATCTCTCCTTAACATAGAATATCCTGCTTCTCACCTCCTGAGTGGCACAGCAGCAAGAATGTGTTCCTGTGCATACGTCTCATTGCTGACTTCCTTTTCAACTGTGGGTGCCATCAAAGAAATAATCCTGGGCCATAGTTAATCTGGGACTCATATTTATGAAATCCCTTCTCACCTCACACCCATGGCAGTTACGGTCAGCTGAGAAATATTTCTTGTTACCTGTTTCTAAGTTAAAACACTCCATGCACAGCATCAGGGCTTTCTTCAGTTGAGGGCCCTCACTTTGGAATTCACTCCCATGGAAAATAGATCTATCATAGCCAAAATCTAGTGACCTTCAGGACATATTTATTATATCTAGGTTTTAATTAAGAGCTTTGTGGGTAACTTCCCTCCACCCCCATTGCACAGAAATCTGTTTTTAAAGCAACTAGCTGCCAGGATAGGTCATATAAAAATTAACAATACATTTTCCTCCTATTTCAGTATCTGACTGTGACAAAATAATTGTACAGGGAGTCCTCGGACTTGCGACACAATTCGTTCCTCAGAATTGTGTTGTAAGTCGAAACCGCTTTTCCCATTGGAATCAATGGTAGGAAGGAGGGATTGGTTCCTGAACCAAGGCTTGATACACTAATTTCACCACAATAACCCAGATTTTTGTACTAAATGAATTATAGATGACTAATGTTGCAACATTAATGTATTTACTGCACACTTTATTTTATAAACAGCATTCAAATAAACATATAAACTCACATATGCTGCCGGCAACACAGGCTCAGAAAGCCAGGGAGAACAGCACACATGCTGAGCCTTAGCCAATTACTGTTCAAGCTTTCTGATTGGCTGAGCCCCGGGCTGGGAGCCAATCAAAAACAAGTGGCAACCCTACCCGGCAACAAGCTACCCTGTTGCCTCAAGGCCAATCAGAAGTGACCCCTTCCAGCTCCATACCAGTATAACGCAACCAGGAAGTGATTTCAAGCAAACTTTATGCAAATCGAACAGGAGTACTTGTGGCACCTTAGAGACTAACAAATTTATTAGAGCATAAGCTTTCGTGGG
>NW_020664482.1:32760761-32800407 GCF_002925995.2 Terrapene triunguis | reverse complement strand
CCAAAAATCACCCAGAGTCCCCAAAGTCCAACATCCCCAAAGTCTCTGGGGTCCAGCAACCACCCAAAGTCCCAAAAGTCCAACAACCCCCAAAGTCTCTGCCCCTGGTGAGTGCAGCCCCAGAGTAAAGGGGCGGGGGCACGCAGGGTGTTAAGGGGCACCTTACGTGATCCGAGGCTGGCCAGCCGTCTGTTTCTCCGTGGGGGTTCCGCCGCAGCCTTTACCACGAGCCAGTCCACTTTCCTGCCATCCCACGAACTGCTCCGCTCTACAAGCTGCTCCGCTCCACTCCGCTCTGCTCCGCTCACCGACCTGTGAGCCGTTCCAGCCGTCCCCGCAAACAGCTCCGCTCGCCGTTCCTTGGGCCACTCCAACCGGCCCCACAAGGCTCCACGCTGCTCGCTGCTCCTCCAGTCGTCCCCACAAATTGCTCCGCCAGCTGCTGAGCAATATAGCTTCAGGCTCCCCCACTAGTTAACATAGCCTCAGTGATCTCAGCTCTTAATAACATCAGCTCTTTTGTGATTTCAGCTCTTAGCGATTTCAGCTCATAGTATAGTAGGGGAGCCCCAGTGCTGGTGCACCATTGGCCCAAAGTGAATTCAGCTCAGCAGCCTGTAACTAGACTCCTAAGGGAATCAAAGTTAGCTCTGACATTCCACAGTGGAGAGAGGAGGTGGTGCAATTGGTGTTTCGGACCCTCAGAGGGGGCCCATACCATCAGGTACAAATACCTGTCCCCATCCTCTCTCAATTCACTGGGTTTTGTAACCCATGCCCCTTGTCAAGCAAGTGCTACTTAGGTAATGGTGAAGGACTCACTCAGTCCTTCTGTCATACAACAGTTCCACTGGCCTTGATTCACAGAATCAGGGTAACAAAACTTTATTCTTCCTGCCCCAATAATAGAGAAACTGGGGATCCCACACCAGCCAAAGTAACCACTTTCAGTTGCTGTGTTTCCTGCCAGGCGAGTGGGTGTGCCTATGCAAACAAGATCAGCCCCTGGAGTTCTTTTCCACACTCGCCATAATTCACCACCAGATGTCAGGGTAGAGCTCATCCTGACTCTGCTTACATAAGTAAAGTTGGCTATTGCAAATAGAGGTACAAAATAAAATATTTTTACGTTTGGGTATTGATATGGCCAAAATGAGGTCAGATTAATTCAAGATACACTATTTAACAGAAGATGTTCCAGTACAGAAGGATTAATATACTGTAGGCCTTCAGTAGTTACTGGAATAGGAAAACACATAGTGGAAAGACTTAAAAAAAAACTAAAATGGAGAAAAAATATGGAACCTGCTACTTGCAGGGGTTTTTTTAGGCCTACCATCAGTGTGTGTGTTTGGGAGGGAGGGAGGAGTATATGCATACCTCCTCTTCATGAAAGTGATTTTCAACCACAACCTTAGCCTTCCTATCCATTAGTTAGGCTCCTGAGACAGTCAAACATCCTATCAGGAAGCACTGCAGAGGGATGCAGAAGGAAAAGGAATTTGATTCTTTAAGGATTTTGTCACTTTTACTAAAGATTGGCAAACCGCCCTAACACCTTTGTTCAAATCTCAAATGAAACTCAGACTTCATGTGAGGTAGTCAAAACTTATTTTACCTTCTTATTTATCAGTTTCTTACATTTGTGTAGAAAGAGATCAATCAGAATATTCTGAGGAAGGCTGTTTTTTGCCTTATTCACAGCTGGTTGGAGAATGAAGTATTGAAAATCTCACAAGGAAAACTTCTTCTCAGGATATAACCAGCCCAATTTTGTGGACCTGACAGGCTTGGATAGTTTTGCTAAAAATCCAAAGTGTTGGACTAAACTAGACTTTCAGTATAAACCACAAACTTTTTTATTCCTTTTAATATACTAAAGTTTGGAATATGCAGAGGAAATATTGAGCCCTATTCAAATAATTCCAATGTAAATATACATGAGAGGAAGCCTGGTCTATTGATTCAAGTTCCCATTATTCTTACTTGGAAATTACAGAGTGTTGAGTACATATCATCAGAAAAATTCAGAATTCATTGAAATCAAAACATTTGGCAGAAATGGTTCAATATCAACAAAGTTCTGACAGAACTCTGCCTGCCACACAGGTTTGCAAACCTGTCTGATTTCCTGCCAGCTCACTTGCCCAGCTCTTTGGCAGCTTGTCTGGTAGATTGCTGGGAAGCTTGGGCTTCTAGCCTCCTGTCTGCTTGGCAGCCTAGTTTCCCAGGGCTTCCAGGGTCCACAGCCCAGGGACTACCACAGACTACCCTAAAGCCAGGACACTATTCCCTTTCATGGATAATTGCATTTTTGTGTTTGTTTTGTTCTAAACTGGAACAAAATCAAATTTTGAAATATCAGAATCCTCCACAAAACAGAATTACCTTTCTCTAGTGCTGAGCACTTGGAAACCTAGCCCCAGCTGTGGATGCTAAACACTTCTAAAATTTCTGGCCTTAGATCTTGATCTTGCAACTTGCACAGTGGTTGATCCCCAGCGCCCACTCTGAGCCCCACTGACTAGACCCCGAAGAAAGGATAGAGATTTCTGCAGTGAGATTATTCCCTGTCAGGAGAGAAATGAACGCACACAGACCCACACCATGCTTTCCTAGTCTATTTTTTATTTACAATGTGCACACTGTTCCTAGTACTGCTTTGAGCAAGATTGGACACAACAGAAAACACAGCAGAAAAACATACATAGTAATAACACCACTTTCATAGCTGCAGCAAAGAACTAACTCTGCCTTCCCGTTCCAGTCAGGCTGCTCTCACACACAAACCTACTCCAACTACTACATATGAATGGCCCTACTGGGTCAGACCAAAGGTCCATCTAGCCCAGTAGCCTGTCTTCCGACAGTGGCCAATGCCAGGTGCCCCAGAGGGAATGATCAGAACAGGTAATCATCAAGTGATCCATCCCCTGTTGTCCATTCCCAGCTTCTGGCAAACAGAGGCTAGCGACACCATTCCTGCCCATCCTGGCTAATAGCCATTGATGGACCTAGACTCCATGAATTTATCTAGGTTTTTTTTAACCCTTTTATGGTCTTGGCCTTCACAACATCCTCTGACAAGGAGTTCCATAGGTTGATTGTGCATTGTGTGAAGAAATACTTCATTTTATTTATTTTAATCCTGCTGCCTATTAATTTCATTTGGTGACCCCTAGTTCTTGTGTTATGAGAAGTAGTAAACAACACTTCCTTATCTACTTTCTCTACACCAGTCATGATTTTATGGACCTCAGTCATATCTCCCCTTAGCCATCTCTTTTCCAAGCTGAAAAGTCCCAGTATTATTAATCTCTCCTCATATGGAAGCCATTCCATACCCCTAATCAATTTTGTTGCCCATTTCTGAACCTTTTCCAATTCCGATATATCTTTTTTGAGATGGGACGACCACATCTGTATACAGTATTCAAAATGTGGGTATACCATGGATTTATATAGAGACAATATGATATTTTCAGTTTTATTATCTATCCCTTTCTTAATTATTCCCAACATTCTGTTCACTTTTTTTGACTGCTGCTGCACATTGAGTGGATGTTTTCAGAGAACTATCCACAATGACTCCGAGATCTCTTTCTTGAGTGGTGACTGCTAATTTAGATCCCATCATTTTATATGTTGGAATTATGCTTTCTAATGTGCATTACTTTGCATTTATCAACATTAAATTTTATCTGCCATTTTGTTGCCCAGTCACCCAGTTTTGTGAGATCCTTTTGTAGCTCTTGGCAGTCTGCCTGGGTCTTAACTATCTTTAATAATTTTGTATCATCTGCAAATTTTGCCACCTCACTGTTTACCTCTTTTTCCAGATCATTTATGAATATGTTGAATAGGACTGGTCCCAGAACAGACCCCTGGGAGACACCACTATTTACCTCTCTCCATTCTGAAAACTGACTATTTATACCTAGCCTTTGTTGTCTATCTTTTAACCAGTTACCAATCCCTGAGAGCACCTTCCCTCTTATCCGGTGGCAGCTTACTTTGCATAAGAGCCTTTGGAGAGGGACCTTGTCAAAGGCTTTCTGAAAATCTAAGTACAATATATCCACTGGATCCCCCTTGTCCCCTTGTCGACCCCCTCAAAGAATTCTAATAGATTAGTGAGACATGATTTCCCTTTACAAAAACCATGTTGACATAACAACGAATTATGTTCATTTACGTGTTTGACAATTTTGAGCCTTTTGTGAGGGACCTTGTCAAAGGTACCGTACACAACTAAGCTTAACTCCACCTCAGAGGTGTAAGATCTCTCACTCAAATGTCACCAGAGTCTGCTCCAGCCGGGTGCCAAACCACTGGAGTCACTATTTTAACAGAAAGAAAGGTATTTTAAACCTGCTACTTTTTAAAAGCACCTCCTTGTGACATGGCAGTGTGGAAACAACTGTCTACATTACTACCCAAATTCCTTAAGAAATGAGTTAAGACCAACTTCTGGAAAGGTGGCATACCATATGGATTTTTTATGTTCATATTTTAGTTTCTTTTTTAATACAGTCACCCTTAAAGACTTGCCATTTATCAATGCTACCACTATTTGTCCCTGTATATATTTAGAATGGGGAATTATTAGAAATATTGTGGGTACCTGATCAAACAGTTAAAAATATTGTGTCCTCTATGGATGTACCTAGCCCAAAGCTGACTAGCATATAAATTATTTTAATGGTTACACAGAATCACAGCTGATACAAACGGTGGTGTATGAGTCCAAATGGATATCGGTTTTAATGTACAATTGTGAGGCCCTTCAGAGATTATAAAATAGACAGTATTAAAAATATATATATAAGAATGGACTCCTTTGCGAGAGCTTACGTGTTGGGCCTTTCCAGCTGCTCTACTTGTTTTTAGAGTAAATTTAAAAGCAAACTGAAATACTTTTGTGTAAAAGAAAAGTAAAACTGATTAAGAAGCCAAGCTATTAACAGAATTTAGTGCAGACTTAATTCATGATCATTATAATAACCTTAAAACAAAGTAGTTGAAAAACTCTTCTTCCTTTACTGCTATCACTTTCCAAGACTTATATTCATTCTACAGCTGAGGATATCACCTATATTTAGGGCAGGGTTAGCTCTCTGCTCTGTTTTGGGCCTCAGGGATAGAATCAACCATAATTCAAACATAATTAGATTGGGTGGGGGTGAATCCTGCCTCTGCTTTTTTGACTGACGATACCCTCTTCATAACAGAACCGAGTATAGTTGTGCTGAGTAAGGGAGAACAAGATTGTGGGGGGCAGCGCATGAAAAAGTAAACCCTCAGCTCTGTGGGGAAGTACCTGCATGGCAGTGCAGCAGATGGATAGAGATGCGCCGAAAAATCTTCTACTGCAGTGATCCTTTTTTTCCAACATCAAGGAACCACATAAAGGATTGTGAAGCCTGCTTCAGCAGTTGGGCAGAGTAAACCATGTGGGGTTTCTAAAGAGCTGCACTTTGGCCTTGGGGGGAGGGGAGATTCCTTCCAACAACTGCACAGTGCCCAGGCCACCTGCTCAGGCTGGGAAGAGGCTTTTCATCTCAAACAAGAGCTATTTGAATTAGGTTTATGTCACTGTTTTCATTTGGGGCCAAATTTTGCAATTCTCATTTAGGAAGAAGTCTGTAAAAAAAGGCAATAGGAATTCTGCCAGGATAGAGACAGCAGTTTTCAGGTCCGATTTATTTCTTTATTTTACACTGGTTAATTTGAATGATTCTTTCTTTCTAAAGGGAAAAAACACAGTATGTTTTCTATGAAGTTCACTCTTGTGTAATAGACCAGCATTTATCTGCTTCTTACACTATGTGCAATACTTGCTAACCATGTTTCCAATTGAAGTTGTTTGTTTACTCTTTCCCAAATGCTCAATTTGATGGGGCAGACTGCCGCTCTTATATGCAGCATGGCCAGGGAAAAATGTAAAATGGTCTTGGCGTAACTACTTTTTAAAATCAATTTATCACAAGGAATACAATGCCCAATATTCTCCATTATTTCATTCCTGATTAGTCAAAATCAGCTACCTTAAAAAAAAATAGAAAAAAATCTAAACTATATGCTTGTCCTAAGTTTGGATACTTATTGTAACAGAAGATGTCTGAATTCTGAACTGGAAGAAGAATGGAACAGACTGTAAAGAATAACTACCATACATTTTAATTTAAGTAGACAAACTAAGCAAATCAGTGAGCTGCACGCACACACAAAAATGTCATTATAGGAAAACCCATCAGAATTAAGAATGCCAGGCAGAGCTGAGAGCCTTGTCACATTACTTTACACAACAAATTGCTGAACAGAAAGATAAAATTGAGTGAGTATAAATGACTGGAATCCACTGTAATTAGCATCAAATTTATGGATCTTGACACTCCAGGCATTGCCAGGAAAATCCAGAGGGAGAGAATACAGCTAGCATATGCCAGAGGATCAATGTAAGGATCAGGTGTTACTATTGGCAATGGAGTAAAAAAGGATGACATTAGATGGGGATACTGTAAGAAAAAGGGAATGGAAATGCAGGATATATAGTTAGTTATCCACTATATTGTTCACTAGCATCCTCTACCATTTATATTTGATAAGATAAATACTATACACTGCTAAATGTATATGATATGAGAGATAAGTACTATACACTGCTAAATTAAACTAGTGCTTAGCATGAGTGAAAACTTACTGGAGAAATTTCCTAAAGGCCTGTTATAACCTGGTCCAATCAATACAGATTATACATTGCACTGCCAGCTTCTTTGGGACTTTTTAGCTCATAAGTAGGGCCCTACCAAATTCATTGTCCATTTTGGTCAATTTCACAGTCATAGGATTTCTAAAATAGTAAATTTCATGATTTCAGCTATTTAAATCTGAAATTTCACAGTGTTGTAACTGTAGAGGTCCTGACCCCAAAAGGAGTTGTCGGGGGGGCATGGGTCGCAAAGTTATTGTAGTGGGGGTTGTGGTACTGCTACCCTTACTTGTGCGAGATTGCTGGCAGCGGCTCTGCCTTCAGAGCTGAGCAGCCACAGAGCAGCAGTTGCTGGCCAGTTGCTGGCCAGGAGCACAGCTCTGAAGGAAGAGCTGCCACCGCCAGCAGCAGCACAGAAGTAAGCATGGCATGGTATATTATTGCCAACCTTACTTCTGCGTAGCTGCCTTCAGAGCGGGCTCTTGGTCAGCAGCTGCTGTTTTCTGGCTGCCCAGCTCTGAAGGCAACAGCGCAGAAGAAAGGGTGGCATGCTATTCTTACTTCCACACTGTTGCTAGTGGGGCACTGCCTTCAGAGCTGGGCATCCAGACAAGCACTGCTCTCCGGCTGCCCAGGTCTGAAGGCAGCAGCGCAGAAGTAAGGGTGGCAATACTGCAACCCCCTTAAAATAACCTTGCAACCACCCTGCAGTTCCCTTTTGGGTCAGGACTCTCAATTTGAGAAACACTGGTCTCCCCCGTGAAATTTGTATAGTATAGCGTAAAAGCACATACAAGACCAGATTTCATGGTTCGTAATGCGTTTTTCATGGCTATGAATTGGTAGGGCCCTACTCATAAGCTCTTTCTGTCCTTTGCTGATAGAAGCTCCCAAGGAATTGCATGAAACATGGCTAGTAATTTAAGAAGCAATCTCACATGGATTCTTTGAAATATTATTTTTAAAAATATTACTCTACAGACAGTTTTCCAGTGATCATTCCAAGTCCACTCAGTCCTATTTCTTGTTCAGCCGATCGCTCAGACAAACAAGTTTGTTTACATTTGCAGGAGATAATGCTGCCTGCTTCTTGTTCACAATGTCACCTGAAAGTAAGAACAGGCTTTCACGTGGCACTGTTGTAGCTGATGTCTCAAGATATTTACATGCCAGATGTGCTGAAGATTCATATGTCCCTTCATGCTTCAATCACCATTCCAGAGGACATGCAGCCATGCTGATGATGGGTTCTGCTAGATAACAATCCAAAGCAGTACAGACTGATGCATGTTCATTTTCATAATCTGAGTGAGATGCCACTAGCAGAAGGTTGATTTTCTTTTTTGGTGGTTCGGGTTCTGTAGGTTCCGCATCAGAGTGTTGCTCTTTTAAGACTTCTGAAAGCATGCTCTACACCTCGACCCTCTCAGATTTTGGAAGGCACTTCAGATTCTTAAGCCTTGGGTCGAATGCTGTAGCTATCTTTAGAAATCTCACATTGGTACCTTCTTTGCATTTTGTGAAATCTGCAGTAAAAGTGTTCTTAAAACAAACAACATCCAAGACTACTTTAACATGAATTATATGGCAGAATGTGGGTAAAACAGAACTGGAGATATATAATTCTCCCCCAAGGAGTTCAGTCACAAATTTAATTAAAGCATTATTTTTAATGACCTGTGACATGTCATTCCAGATTCTTTATAAAAATATGCTTATGATATGCATAGGACATAACTGAGATAATTTATGCAAGATGGCTCATGTGAGATATCATTGAAAAGGTTATGATTTAGTGAATGTGGTTATTCTATTTGTATGCATGTATCATTTCAGTATCTGAAATTAGGAATACTGTCTATGTATCTATATTTCAACTGTGATACTTTGCGTGATGCGCCCTGCTAACACTTCAGGTACAACAATGAAAAAGCCTGACAGTGGTGATAGCCCATCTGCACGAGACAATGGACTGTAAAAGAGCTTAGTCTTCCTGTGAACGTGTGGGTGAGTGAAGAATGGCTATCGGGGCCCTACAGAGGCATGTGACCATGTCACCTGATACTGGAACCCATCTTGAATTCTGTACTTTTCCATGCGAAGCTGGGGGGTTGAGAGGTCAAACTAGGAAACATAGGACTTCCGCCTTATGCAAATCCTATATAAGGGTAGGGAGTGAGGTAATCCGGGTTGTCAGTTCTCCCCTGCTACCTCACCGAAGATGACTGAGGGAGACAACTAAGACTGAACTGAACTAAGAAAGTACTGGACCTAGACTGGAAGGGCATCTGGCCTGTGAAGAAGATTATTAGAACCATGTTTAGGGTGACAACTTACACGTAACCAGTTTCTTTAGTGTATTAAGCTTAGTTTGTGTGCTCTGTTTTATTTTTTTAGTAATCTGCCTTGTTCTGTCTGCTACCTCCTTAACTACTTAAAATACACCTGTTATAGTTAATAAACTTATTTCTGGTTTACAATATAACCCAGTTTATGTGATTTCTAACTGGGGGGAGAGAGAAGTTGTGCATATCCTCCTCCATATTGAGGGAAGAGGCGAATTTCATATAATTTTGGGTTTTCACTCCAAAGGGGGGGGGGCGTGGACATCTGGGTGCTGTGGCAAGCCATTTCAGCTGAGCCTTCTCAGAGCGGATCTCTGTCTCTCTGTGCAGCTGGGTGTGGCCCTGCCTGTGTGCTTGGCTGGAAAAGGCTGGGGAGCTTAGCCCAGCAAGACCAGGTAAAAGGGGGCCCAGGCTTGCAGAATAGTGGTGTCCCAGCACACCAGGTGACATCCCAGGGGGTCCAACCTATCACATGAGCATCATCAGCATAGAGGTACGTCCTCTGGAATGATGGTGGAAGCATGAAGGGACATATGAATGTTTAGCATATCTGGCACATAAATATCTTGCAATGCCAGCTACAAAAGTCCCATGCGAACGCCTATTCTAGCTTTCTGGTGACATTGTAAATAAGAAACCAGCAGCATTATCTCCCATAAATGTAAACAAACTTGTTTGTCTTAGTCATTGGCTGAACAAGAAGTAGGACTGAGTGGACCTGTAGGCTCTGAAGTTTTACATTTGTTTTGTTTTTCAGTGCAGTTATGTAATAAAGAAAAATACATTTGTAAGTTGCACTTTCATGATAGAGATTGCACTACAGTACTTGTATTAAGTGAATTGAAAAATACTATTTTGTCATGTTTGCAGTGCAAGTATTTATAATAAAAAATAATATAAATTGAGAAGTGTACACTCTGTATTCTGTGTTGTAACTGAAATCAATATATTTGAAAATATAGAAAAACATCCAAAATGTAATAAATTTCAATTGGTATTCTATTATTTAATGGTGTGATTAATACTGTGATTAATCACAATTAATGTTTTGCAGTTAATCATGTGAGTTAACTGCAATTAATCGACAGCCCTAGTAAAAATCTCAGATATACACCTCTACCTCAATATAATGCGGTCCTCCGCATTATAGGTGAGACCGCGTTATAGGCCCCCGCCTGTTCCTTGTTCCCTGACCGCCCCCTCCAGAGACCCCTGTCCCTAATCACCCCCAGGACTCCTCCCCTACCTAACCCCCCTGCTCCCTGTCCCCTGACTGCTCCGACCCCTATCCACACCCTCCACCCCCTGACAGGCACTCACCCGCAGCAGCGGGAAGCAGAGCAATGTGGCCCCAGCCCGCTCCACTCCGCCTCCTCCCAGCCGTGGAGCTCCGCTTCCCACCACCGGTGAGATTGGGGAAAGGATGCCCCCAATACTCACCTGCGGTGGGAAGCGGAGCGCCGTGGCTGGGAGCTGGCGGAGTAGAGCAGGCTGGGGCCGGGCTGCTCCACTGCCCGCCGCCGGTGCGTGCAGGGAGGTTGGGGAAAGGATGCCGTCCGCACTCACTGGCGGTGGAAAGCAGAGCGATGCGGCCCCAGCCCACTCTGCTTTCCTTGCCCCGGCCCCAGCTGTGTCGCTAGGGAGGGTGGGGAAAGGTCCAGCACTCACCTGCGGCGGGAAGTGGAGCACCGCGGCGGGGAGCTGGCGGAGTGGAGCGGGCTGGGGCTGGGCTGCTCCGCTTCCGCTGCTGCCGGTGAGTGCGGGGGGGATCCCTTCCCCCAAACCCCTCCCTCGAGTGACATGGCTGGGGCCGGGGTGAGGGAAGCGGAGCGGGCTGCTCCCGGCCCTGCTAATCCCCCAGGCCACTCTGGGACTGCCGGGCCCCCAAAATTCCCCCCCCCCAGCTTCTGTCTCCTAGACCCTGGGGGGGGGGGGGCCTGACTGCCCCCGAGACCCTATGCCCCTTATCCAACCCCTCGGCCCTGGCCCCTGCCCGGCACCCTTAACACGCTGCTCAGAGCAGCGTGTCAGAGCTTTACCGCGTTGTATGCGAACCCGTGTTATGTCGGGTCGCGTTATATTGGGATAGAGGTGTACATACACCCACAGACAGAGAATATAAGAAGGCCAGGACTACACTATAAACTTCTCCTGGCATGGCTATTTTGGTCAGAGCTGTGATTTGTGACCAAACACAGCTGTGCCAGCAAAAGACCCTAGTGTAAATGCAGTGATACCTTCAAACTGTGCTAGAATAAGTGATGCTGCCGAAAGCACAGTTTTGCCAGTATAAGCCTCATCCACCTAAGCATGCTATATTAACAAAGCACTCCTACTGCAGACTTGGCCTCAGACAATACTACTGTATGGAGTAGTATTCTAATCCAGGTACTTATATGGCCCCATTACCCTAGTACCTTAGCACCTCACAATCTTTTTAACACCTCTCTGAGGTAAGAAAGTGATATTACCACACTTCACAGATGGGGAACTCAGGCATAGGCAGACTAAATGACTTGCCCAAGTCCACACAGGAAGTCTGTGGAGGTATAGAGATGGGAACCCTGGTCTCCCAAGTCCTAGCCCAGTTCCTTACCCAGGAGAGAGAGAGAGAGAGAGTGTGTGTGTGTCCACAATATTAAAGGTTTTATCATTCTGAGTTTCAGAGCAGCAAGTTATTCATAATAAAAGCATGAGTTGTTATTCAGGGTATCCAAAAGAGTACCCATAAAACTTTTATACAACACACACCATCATGTAGGTTATAGGTTGCTCATATGTTACCAAAAACAAACAAAAAGCCATCTCTAGAATTAGTAATGTTTTAGAGATATTAGTAATATTTTTTAGTGGTGCTATTTTAAACAGGGACTCATTTTTGTATCCCTAGGTACCTAGGACTGCATCTTGCCCATCCTAAACCCTAGCCTAGAATAATTTTGAAGAAGAAATTTCTACAACTAGTGGCATGGGGAGGAAATGTTTCTGGAGCAAATTAATATTTTATTGTATCATCTTCTGTTTGAAGCTGCAGAGAGAGTTGGAAGGTTAGAATAAATCCTGGGGAGATGGCTTAGTAGACAGAGGATAGGCAAAGTACACAATAAATTAATCACCTGGCTCCACAATTTTTCACAACTGCGATTTGTCCCATGGATATCACATGCATATACGAGGTATATATATCACACTACAAATAAGTGCACGTGTACATGCTGTGATGACTGTGCCAATCATGCTCTTTTTTCTTGTGACAGTTTATAGATTTAAAAACAAACATCTGTGGGTAGTGTCATGGATAACACACACTGACTACAGTATACCAGCATCAGCTATTGTCATGCTGTTTGCAACATCAGCTGCTTTGTGCCTCAAACATTTGTGAGAGTTTAAAAATGAGTGTAATATATTGTAAATATTTTTGGTGCTCTCCTCTTGGATTTTGATGGGTTGTGCTGAAGCACTAGAATACAAGTGCAAAATATTGACTCCACACTTTATAGACATTTGCGATATCTTCCAAACCACAGTCTTGGTCAGCAGCATCCGAAACCACAGTCTGGGTCTGTGTTTTTGTTTTCTTAATATGTTTGTCCTTCACCATGAAAGCTGTTCAAATCCCCTTGGTAGTTAAATCAGCTAGATCTGTTTTGTAAAAAGGGCACTTCAAAATTATTAAAGGGGGAAAATAACACACTATAAACCAAAACAAATTAATGAGTTCATGTATAAAAAGAACAATACTGCACAGAAAACTACCTTTCCCTTCAGCAAATCTCACAGAATGGGACAGATGGCACAAAAAATGTAGCTGCTTTATTTTGGCGTGAAATGCATATTCCGCAGGTGCTAATTATGTTTCCTAAGAAATACCTGTTCTTAAAGAAAAGTGTATTAGAACATAAAAAGCAAAATTTGCATTTTAAGGCAGTTATGATAATTTCCTTTGTAAGTAAGTAACAGTTATTGTCAAAATTATCTATATACTGTACATTTAACCAAAATATTCCCCTCCCAACATTCATTTTCTTCTCACTATCCATGCAATAAAGTCTTAATCCTTCATTCTGATGTTGTGATTGGTTTCCCTAGAAATCAATGCCATGGTATAGAATTTTGAATGAGAAACTTCCATACAGCCATATCCTACTACAAATAATATTAAGGGATGAATATCCAGCTAACTAATTTATTGTATTACTCTCATTAACAGAAAAGGAAAACACAAGAGCTAGATCTCTGCACATTGATATGAAGTCTGTATACAGACACCCTCTCCCCAACAGCTCCTGAGTTGTTTGTTTTTAACAAAAAAATGTTTGCATCTCTTAAAAAACAAACAAACTTGGCAGTGTCCTTTAAATCTTTTTTTAAGTGTCTTAATATTAAGTATGTATGTTGCCCACTTCATCTTCAGAGCACCTGATATACATTAATTAATTTACAGCTAGGATAGGTAACCAATTTTCCAGGTGAGGAATTGATAGAGAGTTTAAGTAATATGGCTCAGGCCTCCAAGAGAGTCAGTATCAAAGATGGGACTAGACGGTCTTCGAAAAAAATCATTTAACAGATGGGTCAAGAACTCAAACTTATCATCATTCACTGAGCTAAGAGAATGATTTTTACACCATACTGGCCAGAGACAAAACAGATTTATGTCATTGATTGTTCAGTGTGGTGGGGGTCATATCCTGGCCTCAGTTGTGAATGATGGCTAGTTATTAACCATGTACTTCTGAACCCTTCATATTCAATGGTTAATAAATCTTTGGTTTGATTCTACTTCCACTGGGGTCAATAGCAAAGCTCTCACTGATGTCAGGCAGGATCATGCTCATTGTGAACAATTTACATACTACTAGGTGAAATGAAGAATTCAGAGTCTTGCTATACTTTTCTTCTTGTTACAATACTGTGGTGTAGCTAAATGTATTCACTGTCTTGTCTCAGCAAATACAGGTCATGTAGCTGGTACTTCCGGACCTGAAGGCAAACTCATTCTTATGGCATTTTAATCCACTTCATGCCCCTTGTTTTACAAGCATCATACCTGTGAACAGCACTGAGGTGACTCAGCTGAGCAGCTGTAAAACTCAGTGACAATGTGCTCTAACAGTTTTGCTTACTATTTCACACTGCCTCTCCAACTAGAAACAATTTAATAGGCAAGTGGAATAGGTGGGCATGATATAGCAGGATTGCTATTTTTATTTTAAACCTAATGCAATCAAATCATACAAAAAAATGTGAACAGGAGTGGTAGAAAGGTTCACAAGCATCATGAATTGGGAGAGAAGGACAGGGGAGTTAAAAAAACAAACAATTGACTGAGGAAGGATAGAGGAAGGATGGTCCAGTATTAGGACATGAGCCTAGGAATTGGGAGAGCTGGGTTCAACTCCGCCGCTCTGCCACAGATGTCCCTGCGTGTCCTGGGGCAAGTCACTAGCCTCTATTTGCCTCAGTTCCCCATCTGTACAATAAGGATAAATACACCGGGCAGGAATGTTGTAGGGATAAATACATTAAAGATGATGAGGCACTCAGATATTATAGTGATGGGGGACCCATACGCATTGATGACAGACAGAAATAGTATTCATTTTGCTAATCTTTTCACAGACCAACATTTCTGAACTTCCCCTATTCCCCTCACTCAGGCTATCCTCTCTCAGAGCCCTTCCACCCAGAAGACAGATATTGTTTTTAAGCTTCCAAATAATGAGGTCTGAAAACATGAATTTTGCTTACACTCTCTGAAGGAGACTATCCCCTGTATCCTGATATGTACAGATATTTCAGTCAGTTGCTTTATTCAGCAGCCTATGTGTGAGTTTCCCATGCACATAAAGTTTTCATCATTTTACGCTAGATATTACATTTAACAGCTCTTTAATATTGAACTGGACAATGGCAAGATAAACACATATGTTAATTATAACTATTTTTATATTCACTATTTTAAAACTTGTGCATACTGAGCACAACTCATCTACACTGCAATCGGAAGTGTGATTGCAGCTAATGCTGCCTGCACTAGCTTTAATCTGGCTAGCGCACAGCTAAAAATAGCAGTGAAGACAAGGTGGTGCAGTGCAGGCTAGGAGCAGAGTATACCCCTAGAGTTCTAGACGTGTTTGTACAGCCCATGCTGCCGCATCTTCACTGCTATTCTTAGACATGCTAGCTAAACTACATGAGCTACAATCACACCTCTGACAGCAGCATAGACAAAACTCACAGTTAGTGAGGATGGATGGTTTTGTGCAAATGAATTCAAGTCTTTCTGCCACAGCTCCACATCTGTCACGTAATGGGATTGTTAATGCTTCCCGACCAAACAGGGTTGCTGTCAGAATAAATTCAAAAATGTTTGTGGGGTGCAGTCATGGGATCCATTATGAGTACCTAGGCAGAGAGTAAGCATTGTGTCCTTGAAGAAATTAGACAGTACTGTTAAGGCATGGATAAACCACAATAGGCCAGTGAAATCAATGGGAGTTATGCACCTTTGCAAATACCACTGAATATCTACCTGAATATTTAGGTGTCTAAATGCCTTTAGTAATCTGGCTCAACACTGATCATACCACAGAACGCTATATTTTCCTCAATTCAATATGCACTAAAGAATGGCTAGAAGAATGCTCTTTGCTCAGCAAAGCATCCTGCTTTCCTGTTACATCTGCAACAAGGAGTATGTTGATGGAACACATTTTGAGACAGCCTGTGTATGCACTTTCTGCATTAACCATGAGGATTCTGGCCAAACCAGAAATTTCCCAGGTAATGCTATGGTTGCTGGGGACCTCTTCTGCAGCTAGCAGTTCATTCCCCATTTACGCTGTCATAAAACCAACGACATATTAGATGCAAAGTAAGGAACAGGAAGAAAATGCTCAGCAATGTGCACCAATGTGATTTAGCAGACAACACAGCTGCTGTGGCAAGAGATGTTCTTCAAAAGTCAGAGCACAGGAAATTAAAAAAGATTAAATATTTAAAGGGCCGAGGGACAAAAACCTTTATAGTTTCCCAATTTTCCAGACTTGGCAGCTTTGACATTTGGACGTTGAAAGTAAACGGAACAATTTGGCATAGATACATGTACAAGTGGCTGTCTATTGAGATACAGACGTAAACCTGATGGTGACATAGACGTGCCCAGTTATATCACCCTGTGTCCAACCATCTTATCAGTATTTTACCAAAATCGGCCATCTATGGTCTCTGCCAAAAGCTAAAAATTAATGATTGTCATGGTTACTGTGAGATGCTTGTACAGGAAACAATGTTAGTTATGTAACATGTAGCATACTGCATTCCAAAACTGCTGGAAATGAAACATACCTGAGGCGGGGGAATCTCAGGGCTGATTCAATCAACACTGAGAACAGTCCATAACCGTGGAGCCAGCCCAAGCTCTATGCTTACTGTCTGGACAAGACACAGGCTTGAGTGTTTACAAAGACAAGAGAACCCCAAGAGAAGCCTACAACTTGGGGACTGCCTGGGCTAAGAGACAATAGTCTGTAACTGTACCAGAGAAGAAGAAAGGACACAAGATGTTAACCATTACAGAGGAGACACTCTGGCAGCAGGAGTGTTCATGAGAATGCTAGCTTTCTCGACTGGACTAGCGCTGTAAGGACTGACCACTGAGTGAGAAATATCTTATTAGAGAGGAAAATAACTTGTTAATAAGTATAGGCATAGATTGCATTTTATATTTTTTATCTGTAACCTTATGTTTCCAAATGCTTATACTTGCTTTTATTTAAATCTTTATTTCAAGCTCCCAAATAAATTTCAATTTGGTTTTACTATAGATACATCTAAGTGCCTTGTTAAACAGAGAGCGCTGAATGGAGGTGAAGCCAGTAAACAGAGGTGCACTGCTTCCATGGAGCCAGTGGGTCGGTGTACATGGCAGGTGTCCAGAAGATAAGGAACTGGGCACTCGCATGTAACACAGTGTGGTGAGATAACTGCTAGTCTGCAAAGGGAAAGTTGGGGCTCGCAGAGCTCCGAGAGGCGCGTTTGTGTTGCCAGCATCTGGTAATTGTGGACAGTTTCCCCAAATGGGCACCCCACAGTGAGTAAATGGTGGTGATTCACCCCCGGACACCTTGCTTAACCCTGAACAGTGTTACACTGACACACTCTCCTTCACATGGTTGGGCTACACACTACACTGTACAAAAGAGATAAACTGTGGGTGAGGTAACATCTTTTACTGGACCAATTTCTGATTGTGAAAGAGACAAGCTTTTGAGCTACACAGAGCTCTTCTCCCAGACCTGAAGAAGAGCTCTGTGTAGCTCACAACCTTGTCTCTTTCACCAACAGAAGTGCCCCAATAAAAGATATTACCTCACCCACCTTGTATCTCTAATGTCCTGGGACCAACATAGCTACAACAACACTGCAAACAATTATGTACAGAAGTCTAACATGGACCTTCTCATAACCCTGGGAGAAGCGGGAATGAAGTTAATGGCTGGGCAAAAGAGCAGCTGTTCAATCTTCGGACTTACTCCCTCCCTTAAAAATGCTTTGCTTTAATTTATATCACCCGTTGTATCAAGAAAATTGGAGAAAAGGTCTAATAATTGCCAGTGCTGACGTACCAGAGGCAAACTCACTGGAATCTTTGTCTATGGAACACTCATTTATTTTAATTAGCTCTTAACAGCTTATAATAGAATTGTGGCTTAGCTGAAATGGGACAGTTTTTATCATATAATTATGTGCTGGTCTGAGAAACTGATAGATAAACTTGAACCAAAATGGGATTTTTTCTTCGTAATGGCCTCCCCTGCTGAAATCAATAAGGAGTTAAGTGCTCACAGAAGACTCCTGATTTCATGACCTTTTTTTTTTTTTTTTTGCTGATTCTTTCTTGCTGATTCTTTTGCTGATGCTGCTCGAGACCCACTCAATTGACCAATTTTTAGTGCCTGTATGCAACAGCAATACTAAGGCCTCAGAGAAACCTCTTATGTTGCAACTAACTGTATTTCTGGAGTGGTTGCTCATCAAGGCATGCAGCTCATTTTAAGTTATAATTATCTGGAGACTCAAGCCTGAACTAAGATGTCAGTAGATCAATAACAAAAAACCACAAATAATTATGGAGGGCGGGCTACCCAAACAGCCATGCTCTTTCTATGTGTGGGCCTTCATTTTAATTACCGAAACTAAAACTGCATTCATTTACACAGGCTTTAATTTAGATTCAAAACAGACCACAAAAAATAATTGTTAAGGATGAAAATCCATCCTTAGCCAAGTTAACTAAGCATAGACATTTCAGTATGTAGCATGCACTCTACAGTACATCTAAACTCAACCATCATATTCCAAGGCCCCACTTAAAGTGACCGTGCCATTTACGGGAGTTAGGGACAGGAGGATAGTTTCACTTTTGACTCTGATTTTTTTGGCTTTTCCAGATTTAAGCTAGAAAATTAACTTCCTTTTCCAAATAACTAAATCTCCCAATGACAATATATAATAATATTTAACAATATTAGTTACCTAATAAACTGCCAACCACTACCCTTTAGTTAGAATGAAGTAAGTGGCACCACAATCTCCTGCAATTAATGCAAAGGAACACACAAATGAAGTTAGGAAATGTTGCATTTTACAGCTCTGTAACTGACTCCTACAGATATTTTTTATTTATTGATTCATTTTATTTTATTTATTTGATTGATTTTTTCTAAATAGCTTTTTAAAAGGAATGAGAAAGTGCTATTTATTTATCTGAACATTCATCCACAGAAATCTTATTTCGTTAGCCTTTTCAGATTGACAACTGACTGGCATTAGGTGTCTCATATATCTGCAGTATAAAATGAGGTGATATTGTCTGTATCAGTATTTACAGTGCAAAGTGGCTTCCATTTATCTGAAAACTACTCTGAACATTTTTGTTATTGTTCTAAAGACTGGAAACTGATCATTTCACTTTCTAGACTCGACAAAATTATAATTAATAATTAATTAGTCCTCCCAACCCATCCTGCAGGTCCATAGCTTGATTTTTCAGATAAAAGATTTTTATATTAAGATTAGCATTAAACATAGCTAGTACAGGTTCTTTACTATTACCTGGAGTTGCAACTAAAAAAGGAAACTGTGTCTGGCACCTGGAAGAAGAGATTGGGTTTTTGCCTTTGTGGATGGCCAACTACCATACACATTTTATAGTCACGTTAGTTAGCACCAGAAAAAATGTCTATTAGAGTTTCCATTATTATCCTCTATTTTACTGTGTACAGTTGTTATTAGGCTTTTCATTAAAATAAAGATGTTTTCATTCCCACTTATGTAGAGAAATAGTTCTTCTGTGCTACTCCGTGCTGATTAGGCCTCAACTGGAGTATTGTGTCCATTTCTGGGAGCCGCATTTCAGGAAAGATATAGACAAATTGGAGAAAGTCCAGAGAAGAGCAACAAAAATGATTAAAGGTCTAGAAAACATGACCTCTGGGGGAAGATTGAAAAAAATTGGGCTTAGTTAAAGAGAAGACTGAGAGGGGACATGAGAGCAGTTTTCAAGTACATAAAAGGTGTTACAAGGAGGAGGGAGACAAATTGCTCTTCTTAACCTCTGAGGATAGGACAAGAAGCAATGGGCTTAAATTGCAACAAGTGAGGTTTAGGTTGTACATTAGGAAAAAAATCCTGTGAGAGTGATTAAGCACTGGAATAAATTGACTAGGGAGATCATGGAATCTCCATCATTGAAGATTTTTAAGAGCAAGTTAGACAAACACCTGTCAGGAATGATCTAGATAATACATAGTCCTGCCATGAGTGCAGGGGACTGGGCTAGCTGACCTCTTGAGGTCCCTTCCAGTCCTATGATTCTAAGATACAAGTTCTAATTATTTAAATTTTGATGGTTTTGCAAAATAACAGTGACTGTTCCATGCTGAACTTCATGAACCACATTCTCTAATGTTTCATCACCTAGTAAGTCCAGGGCCTGAACTCATATACAGAGCAAAGCAAGAGGTTCTTATGTGCACAGATAGGGAATGGCGGTCCATTGAGCTGATATATCAATATTAAATGCCTCCAATATGTAATCTAACAGTAATTTTAGGGTTCATATTTTCAATTTGGGAGATATATTTGTCTTTTGCTGTGTGCTGAACTTTGTAGCATAGCAGATCTCCCCACCTGTCCATAAATGGGGGTTTCACAACATCCACAGCATTGGCCCCTTCTACAATGGGGGAGGGGAGAAGAGGAGCCAACTCCAGCCCCCAAGAGCACAACGAGAGAGAAACTCCCTGAAAGAATATTCAGAGATTTTCCCTCCAAAAGCCCTGTCCTGTGTGTTTTAACATGAGAGGGATGGCTTGGCTTCTGGTTAGGGTGCAAAACACTTACGGAAAAGACAAAAATTCTCTGCCTAGCTCCGCCTGCGGTTACAGGCCATTGAGAGTGCATAAGAATTACACAAGTTGATTTACTTTATGAAAACTGATTAGTAAAACCCCTGGGGATTTCTTAACTGTACTGTGGCGGGATATAAGATTAGTGTAGCAATTCCCATCATCAAATGTATTTACTGTTAAAATATTGGATTAGTGATGTTGTTATCCACTGTTCCAAGATTAAAAAGTGATTCTTTAAAACTGTGTAGAAAAATACTACACTCCATCACTCGTAATTAGGCTTGCAGTGAGAGTGTGGGTTTTTTTCCCCTTCCTGTTAAAACATTCTGCTCACTAAAAAAAAAAAGAAACACAGTTCCCTTATTTTGCTTTGTAAAGAGAAAGGGTCATACTTGCTCAATAAAATTATCCCTATGTATTTCATTGCACCTGCCATTCAGGCTCCTCAGCAGCATCAGGTGGTCATAAATAACCAACATCCCATACCTTGTACTACCAGGTCTATAAAACACACGATGATGTACACGCCAGCTGGGAATAATTATAAGTGAGATTTTAATCATTGGACATTTAACCCTTCTGAAGAAAGGTCCTTTTTTTTAAAGTGTTTTGTGAGAAGGGGATGCTGTTGACCTCCAGGGTCATCATTTTCTGGGTTTTGGTTGAGAATATGGGCTGAGGGATATGGGGTGGTCATTAAGAATGGTTATATGCTATATTTGTTAGCCTGGACTTTGACCAGACAAATCTTTGTTCTTTGCCTTTGCTTACATTTTAAAGGTATAAAGTGCCTAGAGTTGTTAGGATAAGTGCTTAAAAAGTAATAAATAAAAAGATTCAACTGCCATTCATTTCCCTCCTCTCATGTAATGCTGCCAACCATCTCTGAAATTCCTTGGGTACTTTAGATATAGAGTGGGGACAGTGCAAAGGGTGTGAACAGAGGAAAGTTTAATAAAGCACAAATAAATTCTGAAATTGACACGATGGTAGATATACCCTAATGGCCTTACTGGCAAAAGCTGGCAAGTGCCCACTGCTGCAGAATTTACCTAGCCAACTCCAGGCATTATTCCCATAACTTATCCTATTAAACTGGATCTCTACCCTTAGCATTCTTCTTTCTTGCTCTAAGTTAATTCTCCCTCCCCCTTGATCTCTTAATCCATGACACTGACGTAAAACACTATAAATGAGAGTACCCAACGCTAGAGCTTAGTTTGACTTTAAATTGCCCTATGTCTAGCTGACCATCAGAAAACTAGGCTATTTGCATGTATTCTTAACTGGAGCTGACGCAGTTTTGAACAACCTTGACACAGTTTATCAGCCAAATGTTTAATCAGGCAGTGCAGCAAGAAAACATAACCACAACATTACAGGTATTTAACATTTCAAAACAATGTATAAACTGATGACAAGCTCAACTTGGCAGCTACTATAATGTACCTTTTTCCTGGTGCTCTCTTCCTCTGCAAAAATCTTGTCTAAAATTTACCAAAGAACTATATATAATCATTCTCTAATGTTGTCATATGTTTTATGTTCCACACAGGAAAGTTCAATTTCAAATCACTGGGTTCATAGTGAGAGCAACAGAGAACTGTTTGAATTAATTAGGGGTCATAGTGGAGGTAAAGGATTTTGACAGTGCATTCAGACTCACAAATCCATAGCTTTGACAGGACTCCCTTTTCCCATACGTGCAATGAAGTGTCACTGAGAAAGCTTGCTGGGATTTAGTTTTCCTGGAAGAGGACAATTGAATTTCAAACTGTCTGGCTCATGAGTCTATTTATAACTGCTATAATTGGCTGGAATTTGTTTGGGAGGACCAAAACCACAATGGAACTGGAAATAAAGAAACATCCCCACAAGAACACTTATTTTGTCTTAAAGCTACACTCTATATGCAAAACTGTTCAAACACCAATATCGGCCTGTGTCTCCGCTTCCTATCATCAGGAAACACATGTGGTAGTCTTTGCTTCAGTGATTGTGCACGTGACCAGATCAGCCCCTGAACACTGAAGATGTGCTCCAGGCTGTAGGGTTTATTTCCTTTTGTTGATAAAATGCAACCTGCTACTAAGTGGCTGACTTTGAATTCTCAATAAATAATCCAAATAATTTAGTGAATTTTTCTATGAATTCCAAGAGAACTGTTGAGTGTCCTTTTTAGAAAAGGGGCACTCATTCATCCATGTAAATATCATATTCCCATAAATAGCAGTTGCTTCTTCCTATGGTGCTTCCCACTAGATTTTATGCATATTCTGCTTGCTTTTAGAGTTGCGAACCAATTTGCTTTATGGGCACCATTTGTACCATTTGCCCGTTGCTCATAAAACAGACAAAGCCTTTATCCGTACCATGAATTTTCACTCACTTTATATAAAATGTCTAAGGAGGGATTTGCAGTAGCTTGAATTACATCCATGAAAGAATTAACAACTAATTTAATTTTCTGCTACGATAATGGCCTCAGTGTTTTACGTTTTGTTGATCACATTTCTTCCATCCAAACAAAAAATCTCATAAAAATTGTATCTGGTTTAATTTTTTTTCTAAATAACTAAGTACGAAGAGTGCCCAAAACATTACATTTTTAAAGCTATTCAGTCACACAAGCAAATATGAAGTAAAGTAAGAATTTATTTCTAATCTGAGATAGGTGGATATAGAATGGCAAACATAATACGTTAAAAAGTCCCTTGCAGCATGAGTGAATGCAACATACTGGCTGGTGTGTGTATACAACTGCCTCCTGATAAAGGTCATCCTTATTGTTAGTAACTATCCCTTTAGCCTAGAGGCCTAGAGTCCTGTGCTTTGGGAGCTAATGATTCAAGGCTTTTACTTTCATTTCACATGCACATGTTTTACCTAGCAACAGGGATATCTGTATATATGCAAGCACAGTTCAAGAGCATATCATTCAAAATCAACAGTAATTCAATCCCATGTCCATCAGACCTCAATCAAGTCTTCAGATAATGAGATGCTGATTTTCAAAGAGCAAGCCCAGAGGTGCATGAACAGTCAGCATCATGCCTCATGTAAACATTCACTTACTGCAACAGTTCACACAAACTAGAGATTGAGAGCACACAAGTGGGTGTTCAGTTCCAATTGTGAGTTCCTATGTTAGATTTTCTGCATTCACTTGCAGTAAATAGATTGTAAAATGTCATGGGCTCCAATACATAATTCATTTTTAAAATCAGGCCATAAGTGCAGGCAGAGCTGCTTGAGAGGAGTGCTAGCAGTGTAAATCATCAGGCAGAACTCTAACTATAGGCAGACATTACCAGGTGGACAAGAAGACTGTAATTACAGTGGGTCAGTCCTCTTCACTCACCCTCCAGTATTTATACATATATGAAGGCAGGGCTGATATGTAAGTAGGGTTACCATACGTCCAGATTTTCCCAGACAAGTCCGGGTTTTTGGGCCTCAAATCCCTGTCCGGGAGGAAATCCCCAAAAGCCGGACATGTCCAGGAAAATAGGGAGGGAGGGGCCGGCGGTGCTCGGCCGGGGGCCGGAGCCGGGCTGGGGGCCAGGGCCGGCGGTGTGGGGTCGGGCCCGGGCCGGGGGGCCGGCGGTGCGGGGGGCCGGCGGTGTGGGGCCAGGCTGGGGCCGGCGGTGCGGGGCCAGGGGCCGGGGCTGGCAGTGCGGGGCCGGGGCCGGGCTGGGGCCGGCGGTGCTCGGCCGGGTGCCGGGGCCAGGTCAGGTGGGAGACGCTGGGGCCAGAGCCTCTTGGCCTGGGCCAGCCGGCCGCCAGAGGGAGCCGCACCGCGCCGCGCCCCAGCCCCAGCCCCAGCCCCATCTTACCTGCTGCCTCCCTGTTTCAGGCTTCCCGTGAACATTTGATTCGTGGGAAGCAGGGGAGGGGGAGGAGCAGGGGGCGGAGCGTTCAGGGGAGGGGGCAGAGTTGTGGCGGGGACTTTGAGGAAGGGGCAGGGGCGGGGAACGGGCGGAGTTGGGGCGGGGCCCCGTGGAGTGTCCTCCTTTTTTTAAATTAAAATATGGTAACCCTAATGTAAGAGACAAATAAAGGAAATGGCTCTAAATTCCTAAATTTAGCATAATACACAAATTAGTAATAAATGATTTGCCAAAGTAAATACACCAAAATAGGATCCTATAAAACATTGTGTGTTCTTGAAGGTAAATGTTGCATATCAATATTCCCATTCATCCATCTTCCTGTCTTCTGATCTGAATAAGCCCCACATCTTTTCTGGTGGGTCAAACTGTTGGACCTTAAGATTTAATATGTCAAATTCATGAGCCTTCACTTTAAGCTGTCATTCTGTAGGCTTAAATAGAATTCTATCCCAGAAGTTAATGAGCTGTTCATAATTTCCTAAGACACCATTTGGATACTGATTTAATTTTAAATTTCTGTTTTGTCACTGGTTTATTTCAACCCCCATTATAATGATGTGTGTCAGGTAAAAAGTCCATGAATGACATGAGCTGAAATCCTTATATTTTTTCTAGGGTATGAAACGTGCGGCGGCGGGGGGTGAGAAAAAGGAAGCAGACCTTAAGAGGGCTTAGCACTAACAGCACTAACAGCCACATTAACCATGGGACTCTCATAGAAGAACCTAAAGCAAATACCACGTGATGCTACGGACCAGAGAGCTAACCATTACAGTGCTTCTTTGTAAAACGCAACAGAGGGTCCCTGTGGCACTTTTAAGACTAACAGAAGTATTGGAGCATAAGCTTTCGTGGGTGAATGCCCACTTCATCAGACGCAAGTGCTTCTTTGGAGACTCAAATTGATACTGTTAAGACTCACAGAAACCAACACTACTGTATTATTGGGGAAGGAAGGCAAACAGAGAAACTTATCAATAATGTGGTTCCTACCAACCTGGGGCTGAGTCCATGATTCCAGGCTTGTCTCTTTCAAAGGGCTCTGGGGTCTTCCCATCTCTTTTGTGTGCTTTTGAAGGGAGAAAAAAAATTGTCAGGTTATCTGCTCAGCCAACATATTCATATTAACGCTCATTTTCTATTGTAAGATACAAATTACAAGACATTTGCATAACATTCAGACAATGATCGTCAACCAGAATTGTCCACTCTTCCAGAGGTCACTGGGATAGGGCTTTTTTTGACTCAGTACATAACCCGGTTTTCACACAGTAGTAATGTAGTGAGAAATCCCAACAAGATTGCATCGAATGCTTTGTTGAATTGAACAACAGCACTTTTTCAGCCTTTCTTGAAAGCCCTTTTATAACATTAGATATAAAATTAATAGATAGCTCTGATACAGCAATTTTCATCTAAACATCTCAAAGCGTTCACAGATGGGGAAACTGAGGCACAGAGAAGCGAGGTGGCCTGCCCATCATCAAACCACAAGCCAGTGGCAAAATCTGGAATAGAAACCAAACTCCTGATTTCAAGTTCAGTGTCCTGCCCACTAGACCACATTGCCACGTCTCATTTATTTTGGCAATCAAGGATGTACACTTCTACCCCGATATAACGCGACCCGATATAACACAAATTTGGATATAACGCGGTAAAGCAGCGCTCCGCGGGGGCGGGGCTGCACGCTCCAGCAGATCAAAGCAAGTTCAATATAACGCAGTTTCACCTATAATGCGGTAAGAGTTTTTGGCTCCCAAGGACACTGTTATATCGGGGTAGAGGTGTACCTTGAATATAACATCTGTTATCCACAAAGCAACTGCAATTAATTTAAGTGTGGCCTATCAAAACAAAAAAATCAAACAGAAAGCTCCCCCAAAACACCTACTTTTTAAACACTGTGCTATTGAGGTTTCTTTCATGTTTTTGGCTGATAGCCTTCGCCTTTCCTTAAAGCTCTTTATAATAGGAGCTTAGAAGAATGTGCTGCTTAATAGCTCATTGACCCTTAAACTCTGAGAATTCTAAAGATTTATCTTCTAGATAAATGGTCAAATAAATATATCTACCCTCACACAGAGGCTGATATACAATAATAATTGATAAAAGGCGTATCCCAGGCGTATGCTATTACAACATTCAGACTAGTATACACTTAATTAACAGCAGTTCTCTCAATAGAAGCTGTGTATTTTCTCATTGTATATGTTCTTCTGTACAAGATTCCTGTTTTGGACTTTCCTACGAAATTTTACCTGCTGTAGTGTTGTTCAAGACAGCAATCAAATTTAGCAGTCCTGCTAAAGACAGAGATGGTTCATAAATCCATAAATTACTCCAAAGAGGGAAACAGCATGATCCAATGGTTAGAGCACAGGATTGGGCCTCAAGAACCCTGAGTTTTATTAGAGACTCATGGCGTAACTATGGACAAGTCACATACCTGCTCCTTGTCTGTTTCTCCATCTGTAAAAGGGGGATAATATACACTTTTGTGAAGTTCAGTACCATCCTCTGACAAAAGGCACTATTAAGGGCCAGGTTTTATTATAGTATCTTTATTTTGGTAGCTGTGAAAGTTTACACTCTGACATGCCATGTTATGGGAGAGCCTAATGACATGTCATAATGCATCACAACAGTGTCATATCTGAGTGCCTCAGATCATGGCGAGGAGTGCAGTATAAATACCTAGACACACAGAAATGTGATCAGCCAAAAGATTTGCTGTCTATCATAATATATATTTTAAGTATCTGATTAAAATGAAGGATGTAAAAAATACATAGTTTGTAGGCTACCTCAGTTATCTTCTGTTTGTATTGATAACTGAGAGTGCTGAGTTCAAATGACCATTGAAATAAACAGAGAATTTAATTATGGTAGGTTATATAATGGCTGCATGTGTGCAGGGCCGGCTCCAGCATTTCTGCCGCCCCAAGCAAAAAAAAAAAAAAAAACCCCCGCGGGTGGCGGCCCCAAGGGGGAAAAAAAAAAAAAAAGCTGTGATCGGCGGCGACAGTTCAGCAGCAGGTCCTTCGCTCCTAGAGGGAGTGAGGGACCTGCCGCCCCCGAATTGCCACAGGTGCCACCCCTCTCCCTTGGCCGCCCCAAGCACCTGCTTGTTAAGCTGGTGCCTGGAGCCGGCCCTGCATGTGTGTGGGGGCATCTTGTTTTAAAACTGTACAACAGGGGTAGGCAACCTTTGGTGGGAAGTGGTGGCGAGCACATCCCTCGGCCCGCGCCGCTTCCCGCAGCCCCCATTGGCCTGAGACGTCGAACTGCGGCCAATGGGAGCAGCAATCGGCCAAACCTGTGAATGCGGCAGGTAAACAAACCGGCCCGGCCCGCCAGGGTGCTTACCCTGGCGAGCCACGTGCCAAAGGTTGCTGACCCCTGCTGTACAATTACACATCCCTGTAATTTGCCTGCAGTGTTGGCTGATGTTATGGCAACTGAACATGATTCAGTGTTTAAATATGACAATGAATAGATTATTTTTTTCTGAGGGGAAAAATACCAGATTTAGTGTGAAACAAATCCAATTAAAATGGGCATATTTGTTTTATATTCTGTGAGGGAAAGCTATGTTTTTTCATATATACACAAGTATAAGTAAATCTATTCTACTTTTAAGCAGCATAAACAACACACATTTGTATATATTATTAATTAGTAGTAGTAGTAAATATTTCTACTGTGGCACTACCTAATGGCAAACCTCATGAGAAACACATTGTGTTAGGTGCTGTACAAATACTTAAAATATTTATTAACTAGTTTGGATAAAATAAGAACCCTTCCAAACATTTTGTCCATTTTTAGTATCAAATTCCAAAAAGCCTTTTAATGAGGTTTGGAAATGTTAGATAAATGGTTTTCCACTTCCAGTTTCTGTCCAGGAGAGGCAACAGAACTGCTCAAATACTGTAAAGAGAGGCTGTTCTTTTCATAGGGTATTGCCAGCTATGATCTGAAATGAAAATTCCACAAATCTGATAAGGAAACATGTTTTCATAAAATTTCCAGGTCAGTTTTCCAGTCTCTAGAAACTTCAAAATCAGTGATAACTTGAATACTACAGAAAGAGGCAGGAGGGGGAACAGGAAGATGCTTGGAAACAAATGAAGAGCGGGACTGAGATCAGGAAGAGGAACTGGGCAAAACTCTTTAAGATAAGTTATTTTTTTCATAATAAATAGCCTCTGTCTGTCAGAGGGTGGAGATGGATGACAGGAGAGAGATCACTTGATCATTGCCTGTTAGGTTCACTCCCTCTGGGGCACCTGGCATTGGCCACTGTCGGTAGACAGGATACTGGGCTAGATGGACCTTTGGTCTGACCCGGTACGGCCTTTCTTATGTTCTTATGTTCTTATAAATGAGGACCTTGAGCAAAAATCCATAAAAGTCACTGGAAAGACTACCATTGACTTCAGTGCACTTTGGATCAAGCCCTGAGGATGTAACTTTTGAAAAAATTGCATGCATACACCAACACTTTATACCTTGCTGAGTGGCTTTCAAACATTAACAAATCAATCCTCAAACCACACTTGGTGAACTAGGTATAGTAAGAGAAATGTGATCATTGCTCCAGCCACCACTCATATACTACCACCTCAGGAGTAAAAATATGTTTAGAAAGGGCATAGAACAGGAAGCCAAGGCTAGCATCCTTTCTCTTTCAAGAAGTGGCAAGGGAAACAAGTGGTCAGGATTTTGATTTTATTTTTCAACCATAGTATGAATTCTATACTTGACAATCTTCTAGCTTCCCTTTTGCAGAAGTAAGCATCCTATATCAGGTGTTATTTAAAATAATCACTGTCCCAGTTTGAGGACTATTGCATCTTGTTTTTAGCAACCAAGAGCCCATTTCTAGGGAAATGCAAGTGGCACGATGCTGCAGAGTTATAAAACAATTCTTGTAATTTTTAATGGATGATGCTGAGTGTCACCACTGTTGTTTTAACAGCCACTTCACTCTAAGAATCTGACAAGTGCAAAAAAATGTGTGCTACTCGACCTTCAAAAAATAAATTAAAATCGCTGTGAATGTAAGTTCACCATTTAATTAAATGCAATTCCTTGAGGGAGGGGATAAATTATTAGTGAGTCCTAACCTGTGTACTTGGACTGGATATGTGCAAAATGAGAAGCTATACCAGCAGGGCCGGCTCCAGCATTTTTGCCGCCCCAAGCGGCCAAAAAAAAAAAATGCCGCGATCGGCGGCACTTCGGCAGCAGCTCTACCACCGCTGCATCGTTATTCGGCGGCAATTCGGCGGCAGGTCCTTCCCTCTGAGAAGGAAAGAGGGACCCGCCACCAAATTGCTGCCGAAGAGCTGGACGTGCCGCTCCTTGCCGTTGGCCGCCCCAAGCACCTGCTTGCTGCGCTGGTGCCTGGAGCCGGCCCTGTATACCAGACAACCAGATGCCTGGTCCCATACTGTCAATTTTATAAACAAGAAAGCACAGAATAAATAATGGCCTAAGTCTGATGTAACATTTATCTCCATTTTACGGAAGCATCTGATGACTTGTGGGTGGCTGATGTACTCCGAGAACCTAAGAGTTAAAACTGGAATTAAAAGTAGTAGCTGTCAGGTTCCCACTTATTTCTTTTTAGACCTAACTTTCCTCCCTCTAGTCCAGTGGTTTTCAACCTTTTTTCATTTGCGGGCCCATAAAAAATTTCAAATGGAGGTGCGGACCCCTTTGGAAATTGTAGAAAATAGTTTGTGGATTCTCAAGGATCCGCAGATCACAGGCTGAAAAGCATTTAGCAGACCCTTTGGATATAGTCTGTGGACCCCCAGGGGTCAGCGTTGAAAACCACTGCTGTAGTCAAAAAAGCTGACCCGAGCTAATTTTCGGAAGGTTCATTAAAAAGTTACATTTACAAGGCATTAATGAACTCTGTAGCTCAATTTTAACTTGGCCAGAAGCCATAGTCTCTCTGTGCAAATAAGCCTAAAGGGCATCAGGGAAAAGGAACAAAAAGAAAATGTTGCGATTAAGTTATGAAGGTATTGAAACCGTACTGAATTCCAACAGGATACCATATTTCATCAAGATGTATGGGAAGAAGAAAGTCTGCTAGTTCCCTGCAAATGCAGAATAAGTGGGAATATTACCAAAGACCAGTATAATCGAAAAGTAAACATGTCATTATCTTACAGTAAATAATTTTCTTTGTAGAATACAACAACCAAAAAACTCACAACAACTCTACACTATTAGACTTAACCTATTTATTACTGCAGATTTACAAAGAGTTAGGCTGGTTTGCTACAGTACTAGAAAATATAATATTCTATACCATCTCTTCCCTGTTAGAGACATTGGCTATGAATGTCTGAGCACGGTCTCAGAAAAGATGCTGAAATATGGTACTACAGCATTTGTCCTCTCCTCCACCTCCCGCACCTGGTCCAGTTCTCCCTCCTGATCTCAACCACAGTGGTTTCACAACCTTTTTCCTTCCACCACATTCTTTCCTCCACCATCCCCTGGTACCCTCCTTCTGAGCTGCTCAGAAACTCCCCAGGCTCTCCTCCATGAATGTCAAGTAATTCCTACTCCAACTCAAACTGCCTCCCAAACTCTTTCCTCACAGTATCTTTCCTGATCACACATTTCTCATCCACAAGTCAATACTGCCTATTTCCACCCCACATTTTTAAAGACACCATAATAGAGGCTCAACTTAAATGTATACCCCAAATTAAAAGAACGTAGTAAGAGAACCAAAAAAGTGCCACCGTGGCTAAACAACAAAGTAAAAGCAGCAGTGAGTGACGAAAAGGCATTCTTTAAAAAGTGGAAATTAAATCCTAGTGAGGAAAATAGAAAGGAACATAAACTCTGGCAAATATAATTAGGAAGGTCAAAAAAGAATTTGAAGAACAACTAGCCAAAGACTCAAAAGGTAACAGCAATTTTTTTTTTACATACATGAGAAGCAGGAAGCCTGCTAAACAACTAGTGGGGCCACTGGATGAACAAGATGCTAAAGGAGCACTAAAGGATGATAAGGCCATTGTGGAGAAACTAAATGAGTTCTTGCATCGGTCTTCACAGCTGAGGATGTGAGGGAGATTCCCAAACCTGAGCCATTCTTTTTAGATGACAAATCTGAGGAACTGTCCCAGACTGAGGTGTCATTAGAGGAGGTTTTGGAACAAATTGATAAACTAAACAGTAATAAGTCACCAGGACCAGATAGTATTCACCCAAGAGTTCTGAAGGAACTCAAACGTGAAACTTCAGAACTACTAACTGTGTTTTGTAACCTATCATTTAAATCAGCTTCTGTATCAAATGACTGGAAGATAGCTAATGTGACTCCAATTTTTAAAAAGGGCTCCAGAAGTGGTCTCGGCAATTACAGGCTGACTTCAGTACCGGACAAACTGGTTTAAACTATTGTAAAGAACAAAATTGTCAAACACGTAAATGAACATAATTCGTTGTTATGTCAACATGGTTTTTGTAAAGGGAAATCATGCCTCACCAATCTATTAGAATGAGGGGGTCGACAAGGGGACAAGGGGGATCCAGTGGATATATTGTACTTAGATTTTCAGAAAGCCTTTGAAAAGGTCCCTCTCCAAAGGCTCTTATGCAAAGTAAGCTGTCACGGGATAAGAGGGAAGGTCCTCTCATGAATTGGTAACTGGTTAAAAGATAGGAAACAAAGGTTAGGAATAAATGGTCAATTTTCAGAATGGAGAGAGGTAAATAGTGGTGTCCTCCATGGGTTTGTACTGGGACCAGTCCAATTCAACATATTCATAAATGATCTGGGAAAGGGGGTAAACAATGAGGTGGCAAAATTTGCAGGTAATACAAAACTACTCAAGATAATTAAGTCCAAAGCAGACTGCTAAGAGCTACAAAAGTATCTCACAAAACTGGGTGATTGGGCAACAAAATGGCACATGAGATTCTATGTTGATAATTGCAAAGTAATCCACATTGGAAAACATAATCCCAACTATATGTATAACATGATGGAGTCTAAATTAGCTGTTACCACTCAAGAAAGAGATCTTGGAAGTCACTGTGGATAGTTCTCTGAAAACATCCACTCAATGTGCAGCGGCAGTCAGAAAAGCAAACAGAATGTTGGACATCATTAAGAATGGGATAGATAATAAGACAGAAAATATCATATTGCCTCTATATAAATCCATAGTACTTCCACATCTTGAATATTGCGTGCAGATGTGGTCACCCCATCTCAAAAAAGATATATTGGAATTGGAAAAGGTCCAGAAAAGGGCAACAAAAAGGATTATGGGTATGGAACAGCTGCCATATGAGGAGAGGTTAATAAAACTGGGACTTTTCAGCTTGGAAAAGAGACGACTAATGGGGGATATGATAGAGGTCTATAAAATCATGGCTGGTGTGGAGAAAGTAAATAAGGAAGTTTTATTTACTCCTTCTCATAACACTAGGGGTCACCAAATGAAAGTAATAGGCAGCAGGTTTAAAACAAACAAGCGGGAGTATTTGTTCACACAACGCACAGTCAACCAGTGGAACTCTTTGCCAGAGGATGTTGTGAAGGCCAATACTAGAACAGGGTTAAAAAAAGAACTAGATAAATTCATGGAGGCTAGGTCAATCAATGGCTATTAGCCAGGATAGGCAGGGATGGTGTCCCTAGCCTCTGTTTGCCAGAAGCTGGGAATGGGCAACTGGGGATGGATCACTTGATGATTACCTGTTCTGATCATTCCCTCTGGGGCACCTGGCATTGGCCACTGTCGGAAGATAGGATACTGGGCTAGATGGACCTTTGGTCTGACCCAATATGTCCGTTCTTATGTCCCCTTCCCTCCCATTGCTGTTTCCTACCAGTTGACAGAAGAAGCAAGGACAGAGCCTTTCACCCATCCCAACAGCCAGCATAAAGAAGGGATATAGCACAATGACCATAAATTTAGGCTCCTTGATTTTTGCAGCACCAATACTGGATCCTGTGGCAAACTAACAATTAGTCAGCTGCCTGCAGGATGTGAGGAAAATATTCAGAGGTTTGTTTTCCATTAAACATAAAACGGATAAAAACATGGGTGTTCTTTATAATTCAGTAAAACAATTCATTTTCTGAAGGGTTTTTTTTTTCTATGAATCTAATGCTATTGCAGAATTTAGCTGTAGAAAGCTTCAGAATACCGGTCCCATATGCCACAGAGTACATAGGTCCTTATTTGCAACTACTTCCTTTGATGTGGATGTAACCCTGTTGGGGCAAAGGGTGCTCCTGAAATCACACACTGAGTGTCTAGGAGACTTGCCCTGGACTACAGCAGCAATGGTGGCAGAAGCTCAGGACTCCGTTTCCCAGATTGCACAGGGTCCAGGGTATAGATAGAACTGGCTAGCAACACTACCAGAATCAATCATAAACAGGACTCAGAAACTAAGGGTTTGGTTTTACTTTTGGCTTTGGCTGTGTTTTCAATCTAGCATGGAGAGAAGCATCACAGCCAGGGAGAACGCTTCTACCCTCCACACTCCTACCAATGGGAAGATTCTCACTCCTTTGGGGATTTCTTTGACATTGAACGGTGTCACTTCAGCAGAGATCAGAAAATCAGAAGACTGGGAAGAGTCACAATCAGGCTACCAAAAGACAGCTTAACTGCACATTGGAATCCAGATCAGAGAATCTCAAGGACAATCTTACCATGTGTGATGTGGGTACTTCGTAAGAACACCCCTATTTATTTATTTTGCTATTGTGTTTTAAGCCAGCCACCGACTTCAGTGCTGCACCACACATCAGAGACTGAGCCTCAACTCAGTATTTGCCAGGCTACTGGTAGCAGAGAGCACAGGGTGGTTTGTACAAGCTGTACATTTGGAAGGAGTAGAGTTTATATATTGTTGGTTTTGTCTTTTATTATCCTGATCCCTTTTTCCACTGTTCCCTTTCGTGAGTTCCCCATACCTAATAAAGTCCCAGTTACTGTTCTATTACTCTGGAAATTGTGATAGCTATTTTATTTTTTGTGCTCTGACTGACACTTCTCTAATCAATTACATGCTACATATTTTCCCAAGGGACAAGTCCTCTGTGTTCACTGCCCAAGAAGGTGTTTCCTTGGAAGGAGGCACCAGGCATCCTTATAGATGAACCTAGGACCCATAGCCTCAAGGAGAAAAAGAGAGAAAGCTGCAGCCACGCATCAGGATTGGGGTTACATGGATGAAATGATATGGTCACTTAATATGTCACGTTAATGTCTGTGTCACTTACTCAGTAAGCCATCCTCTCACTCATTGATTAATGTAAGCAGCAGAGAAACCAACCACTCAGAATCTCAAGCTGGTAGGCCTCTTCTTGGAAAAGATAGTGCTTTTCAAAGTCTGAAGTAGCAAGTAGAGTCAATCACGTAGAGCAGTGGTTCTCATCCAGGGGTCCGGGCCCCCTATGGGGCCATGAGCAGGTTTCAGGGGGGACTCCAAGCAGGGCCAGCATTAGACTCACTGGAGTCCAGAGTAGACAGCCAAAACCCCACTGCATGGGGCTGAAGCGTAGGGCCCTGAGCCCCACCACCTGAGGCTGAATCTGAAGCCTGAGCAATGTAGCTTTGCAGGGGCCCCCTGTGGCATGGGGCCCCAGGCAATTGCCCTGCTTGCTACTCCCTAACAGCAGCCCTGGCTTTTATATGCAGAAACCAGTTGTTGTGGCACAGGTGGGCCATGGAGTTTTTATAGCATGTTATGGGGGGGGGAAGGCTCAGAAAGAAAAAGGTTGAGAATCTCTGATGTAGAGTCTCAGAAAGAATGGGTCAAGGAACTTTCTCAGAATAAGGAAAGTGGTATTATCCAGAACAGCTTCCCTCCTTCTGCTTCATTGTAGAACTTCTACCTACAATCTTCCCCTGCTCCCTTAGGCCAAGCGACCTCCTACAAATCTAAACATACAGTAGAAATAGTCTCACAGAGTCCTTTTGTTTATGCTCCCATTACTTCCTCCCGCTGACATTTAAGCTTAATACAGAGAAGGAAATATTATTCATAATGAGATGAAGATGCATTGATTGATTTCAGTCTGAATGGTACATTATGGTTTCATTGGTTCAGTTAGAGCTCCCTGAGCTCCTATAGATGCACCAATTACAATTTCCGTGGCAGCTAGGCATGATTTTTAGCATAAATTAGGTTCCCTTCACTGCACGTTTAGCAGAACACCAGCAACTTGAGAGGTAACTTCAGCATCTCTCCAGCTACTACCTCCAGAGCTAATGCACACTGCAACTGGACAGCTGAGGGACCCTATGCCTAGGAGCACCATGCCTAGCAACATCCACTCTCCCAACAGTCGGTCAGGAGGAGCTTGCAGGCGTTAGACTACGGGAATCCCTAGGGCACCTTCCCAAAGCAGTCACAACCAGCTACAGCAGAAGGCACCGGGAGTAAGAGAGAACCTTCCAGCCCCGACTGTACACAGAAGGGCTTCTTCGGACACCAGGCTGAGCAGCTTCCCCCTACCTTCTCCACAGCTGGAGCAGCTGAGAGAAGCCTGCAGGAGTAGACTGCAGAAATCCCCAGACCTTCTAATTTTTTTCCACAAAGCAGCCAGCAACAGCTGCAGCTGAGGGATCATGTCTCAATCACCCCCACCTGTGTAGCAGGAGGCCTGGCACTCTACTTTCCTTTGGCCCTCTTCTTATGGAGAACAGCAGCAGCAAACAGGAATCTTCATAGTTCCTATTATCAGTCACTTAACTCTGAAACTGAGACTCTGGACCCCCTTTCTCCTGCTCCTCTCTTCCTTCCAGGACCCTTCATCTGCCTATCCTCACTCTCTTGCCCATTGTGGTTCTCATCCTCTCTCCAATCTCTTCTTTCTCCTTTCTACCTGCTTTTATTTTGCTATTCCCTTCCCCTCTCCACTTCAAGCTAGTCAGTACCTCCATATGTTACGTGTGTAACATAAAACAAACAGTTACACAAATCATTAAAAAAGACAGAATTACCATGCTGTGTCTCTGCAATCAGCTGGGCATTTTGCTCATATGTTATGGCCATTTCCCACAGTAAACTCTTTGCTTTGTTTGTCTGTTGTCTATTTTATATTGTAAAGTAATTGAGTACGAGATGGGTCTCACTTCGTCTGTCTCCATCCTGCTTCCAATAATAAGAAATTGGCAAATACAGAATATGGTCTCACATCTATATGGAATTCATAAAGCCCACCCAGAAATTATAGGGGTTCCAACCCGGCCACTTGGAAAATTGGGATGCAGGCGCCAGGAAGCCGTGAAACTGGCTTAAATTCATGAGATTTCCTTTTATTTTTAAGTCCCTTTGGATAGCAAGAATGTGTTTTCTGAACTCTCAGAGGGACTCTCCCCTCTGTGCCTGTGTTTGTGTGAGCACCATTGTGTGGAACACAATCTGAAATGGCCTGCAAATGCTCCTGGAGGAGTGGGGGGCTTATACTTCTCAATAATAGGAAAGACCCTTCCCCTGTCCATGTCCCCTACCCCGCCCCTTGGGGCTCTCAGCAGCAGTTTCATCGGGGCACTGCCCCGCTCTGTCCCCCCAGACGCCACTCTCTGCCAACCCCTCCTCTGCAGGACAGTCCTTTGCCCAGCTCCCTCTCCTGAGCCTTGCTACTTGCTCAGCCTGTTCCCTGCAAAGGGCTCAGTCCCCAGCTCTGCTCTCTCCCTCCCGGGGCCGCTGCCCAGCTCTGCCTACACCTTTGCAAGGCAGAAGGGAGCGTGCAGCCAGCTGGCCCCTGCGCTGCACCCCCACTCAGCTCACCTCTCATCCCCACTGCCCCCATGCGTGAGAAGAAAGGAGCAGGCAGCAGGCAATGCACCAACCCGCCGCCTGGCGGCTCCACCTGTCTGCAGTGGCCGTGCATTCCAGCTTTGCACAAGCTCCTAAAAAGCCAGCGAGCCCCACACCGGCCTCTGTGGGGGGCAGCCGGAACTGCAGTCCAATGCTAGCCTCTGAGGCTGCCTACAGACTCCTGGCATCAGCTATAGCTCAGCCAGAAACTCTCAGCTGTCATGTTAAAAAAAGAGGAGGGAGAGTGTAAAATCATAGGATTGTGAGAATTGGTGAAATAAAAGGATTCAGAAGTGCTCTGGGATGGAAAGCCCCATATAAATAGCAATTCATGCCATAATACTGTAACATCAGGGTTAGCTGAAGGAATAAGGGAAAATTACATTATTAAAACCCAGACTTTAATGCAGCCATAGTTCTAACAGTGGTCCAGAGCTACTGACAAGCCATGACAGCCATCAATAGTTCCAATAGTATGCCCCCAATCTTTCTCTCAATCCACACCCTCCTGTAACCCTGCTAATGGGAGAGGGGAAACTCATTACAATACCTATTTTGCAAGAGAAGAAACTAAGGCAGAGAGGATTAATGTCTCAAAGACCACAGACAGACCCTGTTATCGCCTGGATTAGCCCCCAGGAATTGCTGGTTCCCCATCCAGTATTCAGTCCATGACTGGCTCACCTTAATACTTCTTTTTTTAGAAAACTTACAATTGTTTAGTACATCCCACTCTCCAAAGGCAGTGGTGAGAATAATCATGCTGGTTCATCTAATACAATCTATTTTTTGTGGCAGGTTGAGACTACAATTTTCCAGAGTCACTGTTTTCTGGGCTGTATCCATATCAAAGAAGGAATGTCAATTCCAAATGGCAATATAACTAATTTATTTATGAGAAAGAGATTTACACATTTAAATTTCATCCCCCTAGATGTAGTGTAGTGTAGGGACCCACACCTGTATGTTACACTCACGCTCAAAATATTGTTCCTCTTTCATTTTCCTGTTCACACTAAACCTTCACTCCTTACTGCAAACCCAAGTTAAACAGTGTTCATTCTGCTAGTGTAACAACTTCATGAGATAGATCTTATTAGTTTTTTTTAACTATTTCCAGATGTGTTATTTGACCAACATAAATGACTATTGATATTTCAATAGGCCATAGCATCTACCCTCTTTTGGGGTGCAAGCCAACTACCATTGTACACAAATGGGAATTTTCAAATGGGAATCTTTCCACTGACAACAATACAATCTTTGCACTGACTACAATTGGATCTGGCCCTTGGATTCTTTTTGTCCATATACTACATATGTAGATATTCCCAGCAGGAAGTTACACCCTTTCTATCCTGCTTCCATACAGACATATGTAGTTCAGATAAAGTAGGTTTATATGAGTTGAAGAGAAAACTTACAACATGACAGTTTTTATTTTATGTATTTTGTTTTTTTGGAAAAGTCCTAAAATTATCCCAATGGGTTCTACTACCAATAACATTAACAGTTACTGATTATGGTGAGAAGCAAAACCAGGCTGAAATTAAAAGATAATATGATGCATTTTCCTCTGATGCCATGCAAAATTGCTACATCAACATGAAGAGCATCTGACACAAAACAATTCCACTTCTGCCCTTTACAGGAAAGTAAATAAAGTGCTTTATGAAATTGCCTTCTTTTCAAGCTTAAATACTGTACTGCTTAAAAAGAATTTTAAGGAACAAACAGCTAGATAGAGTTATTTCGAAAGAACCATATTAGTTACGTGACTTTAGGAAATATTTGCAGGTATTGTAAAATGCATACTTCAGCCTTTGTTAGTTATCCAATTTAAAGCATACTCCTGTCAACTACATTTTTAGCCTGAAACCGCACATTACTTACTGATATTTCCAGCCCATAGTAAATCAAGAAACATTTGTACTAATTTCAGTTATCATCACGCTGAGAATGCTGTACCTCTGAGGAGTAGTTTATCCCCATTAGCAATGCCTTCTGATACTTGTAAGTTGATTTCAGCTAACTGGATACACACAGTCCCTATCTCAACATTCCAAGATCCCTGATGTGGGATAATGAACAAAAAAGACACTAGGTTATTTTAAATGAAAGAAACATGATCTGATTCCATGTTTTTATAGAATAAATTATTTTCTATACCTTCATTTTCCTATTTTTAGATTTATGATGTACATAGTACTAATAAGAAAACATCAGAATTACATGGATTAGAAGAAAATATGGGTAAAATATAAAGAACAACTGAAATAAAGACTACATTCATGATTCATAAAGTTTTATTTATGAAGACCCTGTGATGGGGAGTTCACCCCACCTAAGGCAGAGCCAGTAAATTAGGATAATTAAGATGATTGGGGGGAAAACAGGGCTTGTATGACTGATTGAAGATGAAGCCCAGCTGGGGAGGAACAAGAG
>NW_020664482.1:32702217-32755761 GCF_002925995.2 Terrapene triunguis | reverse complement strand
ATAATCAGTCATAAGGATTGTTCTGGTCTGTCATTCCTTTCTGCTATTCAAAAAGGGTGGCTGACAGGATGAAATCAAATCATACATTAATTCTCATAGTACAATTATAAAATCCTGCTCCTACATGGAGGCAGGAGAGACCTAGCCTCTCTTAGAGCTGTGGTTCTCAAGCTTATTTGATTGTGCCCCCTTTCTTTGTGTCTGTAGTAGTTTATGCTCTCCCTCCCACCACACAAGTACATATACTGATAAAAAAAATCAATGTGCAACTCTCACTAAATATTAAAAACTGTAAGGCAGTGATTCAAACAGAGCCATGTAAGTATATAGTAATGTAAATTTTAAGTAAGATACTCCTTACTGGCATCACACTGTTGTTACTAGTGTGATGGGTATGCCTGGTTTGTGGACCAGAGCAATTGCATCCTGGATTGGATGCTTAAGACACCTATCCAGAGATCCCCTTATGGTGCATTGCCACCCTTACTCCTCCACTGCTGCTGGTGGTGGCGGCGCTGCCTTCAGAGCTGGGTGGCCGGAGAATGGTGGCGGCTGGCCAGGAACCCAGCTCTGAAGGCAGGGCTGCTGCCAGCAGCAGTGCAGAAGTAAGGGTGGCATGGAATATACAACTGTATGAACACATGTAAGAAATTTGCTCTTTATGCCTTGACCAACCCACAAAAATGTGTGATTTCTTGATTCAAGTATGTCTAGAGGAATCACCTTTGGTAGTTATTGCTGTGGGTAAAATGTGTACAGGACTTGGACCAAACCCAGGGACTCAAAAGCAGGTGAGTTCAAACTGAGGAGGAAGGCGTTCAGGAGTTGGGTATTTTCCATAAATCTGTAGCTCATGTGCTATTTAAGAGTGAAGTGTGTTCGTCTAAGTCTGTATCTCATTGCTTTACTGCCACATGGTCCCTGAAGGGTATAATAGGAAAATCAGAGCTCACACAGCCAGGTGGATTCTGGGGCAAACATATGTAAGAGCTGGGATGCTTGAGAGGACTGAGGCATTGGTTCCAGGGTCTAGGCAGCTGAATTGTGAGGTTCCACTGCAAAGAACAATGTAAATTATGGGGTCTGCACTTGGGGAGTTTGCCTGAGTAACCCAAAGCTAGGTACCATTATTACTCAGTACCCAGAGAGTTTAACAGCATGTGGGACTCAGTGGTTACATCCTATCATAAGAGTAGTGTCCATTCAGAGAGCCAGACGACACCATATTGTGACATGCCCCATAAATAGGTATAAAAATACTCTGCAACTGGTGCAGAAGGAGGGCCAGGAGGAATTGTGCTTCAGAGTGGTTTCTGAAAGGCAAAATGTCTTGCAGTGCCTCCTCACCCTTCCTTGCCAGGTGTGCATATATAGCATCCCTTATTTGGGGCTATGTTTAATCACATTATCTTGCCCAGTGTTCAGGAATTAGTATATTTGTAGTTGGCACCATAAAGCAACCAAAAATAATGTATGTTGGTTGTAAAACTATTTGTCTTATTAACGAGAACCAGCTTGCTGATTCGTGAATGCCTGCAGCACTCATTAGTTTAAACAGTGAAATAAACAAGTCAGCTGCTCCTCAGGTGGTATCAGCAAGCTACAGTGAGCTACGGTAGGCAGGCCCCCCACCAAATGAAAAATCCTGCAAGGTATACAGAAGTGTGTTTGGAAGTTTTATTTTCTCTTATCAAGGGTCTAATTTAGACAATGTATCAAGCGTGTATCAGAACCCATTGTGCCACATTTACACAGAAAGCAAACATATAACTCTGTGTATTGTAAACAAAAGGCAAATAGGGTAAAGCATTCAGGAATTGACAAGGCTGAGTTCCTGCTGCTCATAAATGGTATAGATATATTGCTACTGTTGGGCTCAAAAGGGTCCTGTGGGCTCTATCAACAGAACTTGTGAAAATATAACTGAAGAATTTTTGGTAATAACTTGGTGAGATTAACCTTATTTACAGATATACTCACATGATTCTCCAATCAAATGTCATACTTAACAGAAATAACATGTGGCCAGAATTGTCTGAAATCTGAATAACTCAGATGTCTACCACACTAGAATCCCTATAAGTTTGTATATGGGTTACGTTATCCAAGAGAATGGCAGCAGTGAGGCAGATATCAGACACTTTGTTTGTCTCTCTCTCGTACCAGTTTTCCTTCCCCTTAAAGATGCAACTCACCCAACACTTAAAATAGTTGAATGTAAACATTCTGCCTAGCCCTTCCATTGGGGAAAACCCTCATCTGGTCCATAAATTCACACCAAATTCAGCCTATTAATTCAATACTCGTTGCCATGCCAGGTCAAACTTCGTTTCTGAAGTTTTAACAGATACTCCAGTTTGGTGGTAGCAACCCAAGTATACTAATAAGTAGAGATGGGTGAAGAATGGTCATTCCATTTTGCAGAGGATTGAGAAATTTGGTTTTGCTCCAATTCAAATGAAAACCAAAAATTTCAAAATTCTTTGCAAAGCAGAATTACCATTCTCTGTCCAGCTCTATTGGGAGCTAGCAACCCTGTCAGCACTGAGAGCCCCAGGTAAGGGGCTGTCTGCCTGGCGGGCTGACCTGAAACAGTGGACACTGGAAGGCCTTCATATCCTGCCTGGCTGGCTACTCTACAGTTGGGGAGCTGGGAAAACTTATGAGCGCAGGCTCCCAAAGAACTGCAAGCCAGGGCTCCCAGGCTTTTGGATCCCAGTTAGTCCGCATAGCGGGCTGGCAGGAAAGCAGGCATGATTGTATCAGAATTTCAGCAAAATTGAATAGGCTGCACAAAATGTTTTGATTTCAACTAACTGGCAAATTCTGACCAAAAAAATGCTGTGTTGAAACTTTTCAGACCAGCTCTACTAATAAGTTTATAAAACCCTGAAGTAGCTATAATTGTCCCTTTTGTTACAATATCGTCAGAGAGCAAAGGCCTTAAAACTGCAGAATCAGAAAATGTAAATATTTTATATTTGCTTCTACCACTACTTAGAAGCCTTTTTACATTTTCAAAAGCAACTTTTTTTTTAGTCTCCAAGTGAGACTCTCTGAAGGGATCTGATTTGCAAAAAGGGCTGATCATCACATTTTGAAATCAGGTTCCTTTTAAGGTGTTTCCAAAATTAAGGCAGCCAAAATCACTGGTCACTTTTGAAAATCTTGACATGTATCTAGTCACACCTAGCTATTCTTTTTTCTAACATTAGCAATAGCACTATTTCCTAACAGACACTTATGTACCATTGTGAGCACAGGTGTATTGTGGTTTATTTGGTTAGAAACAAGGAGATATATGATGTTGACTTTATTTTAAAGTCTGGGAAGCAATAAGATGGTTATTAGTGAGTTAACAGGACACACTTGAGTTATATAACTGACTTCTTAATAAAAGATTATGTGTTTAAAATGAAAGAAGAAAAAAATAAAACAAAAAAAACAAACGCAAAACTGTTGTGAAAGGTAAACATGGTTTTTATTTTAAAAAAGCTTTTTGGTTACTTCTCTCTTTTGTCATTTCCCCTTCTGACTCTTACTGCTGAATGTTAGTAAGTAGGTATTGTATAAGTCTTGAGGATGTCAAAAGGGCAATGCTCTGCGGGACCTATGGCTTGAGACATATCAGTCTTTGAACATCCACCACAGGTATTGAACTTCAGAGCATAGGTTTTGTTGTAGGTTTTATTTTAAAAAAGGTTATTTTAATGCCTGTCTTCCTTTTTTAAAAACGGTATTTCTACTGCCACTCTCCATTGAACATACTTTATTTTCTGTTGCTCATGATTTATCCACATTACTATTGTTTTTACCTTCAAAAAGAGAATAGAAACTAATTCCCAATCAACCATATATACTCGTTCATAAGCCGAATTTTTTTAGCAAAAAAGGGAAGCATCAGAGAAGGGGGTCGGCTTATGAACGGGTATAGAGAGGGAAAGATAGGACACAGCCCCTCCCCCCCAACAGAGGGGGCAAGGAGAGGCAGCACAGCCAGCAGAGCCAGCGGCTTATCCTGATGGCCCGGGAGCCAAAGTTTGCCGACGACCTGTGAATTATAGGGTCGGCTTATGAATGGGTCATAAACATTTTCCAATTTTACTTATCCATCTTGGGGGGGTCGGCTTATAAACAAACCGGCTTATGATCGAGTATTTACAATTTACTCTTATTTACAATCAAATCCTTCACCACTATGATATGCAATCATTTAAAAATAACAGGTACACAGAGATCAGGGAGAAGATCAAATATCTTTAGGCAGATGACTTTCTGATAATCATCACCAAACTAAACATCTCAGTGTCCTTTGTCTTTAACATACTTCTGTATGTTACAGAATTTATTTTCACAACAACCTGAGGGGTTCGTGGGAGACATACTATTATCTCCATTTTTCAGAGGAGGAACTGAGGCACAGTGAGATTAAAAATCTTGCCTATGGTCATAAAGGAATTCTGGGTTCAGTTCCTGTCTCTCCCATAAATATCCTGATTCCTTCTCCTCTATCACAAGCAACATTTTATCTTCTTGTTTGGGCATGGCAGTCTTTTTGTTTCTGTTTAGAAAGTACCTCTGATTGTGACACTTTGTACCTCAGGGGAACACCCAGCACCCCCATGTTCATCCTTGTAAAATGATTGTGTGGTATCCAATGCAAAGTTTGTCATGTCGGGTGTCTTTGGAAGGCTCATGATGCACTGAGCATTGTTGTTATAGTGATGTTATAGTAATTGTTGTTACAGTAATGTTATAGGTTATAATTTCATGTATATAGCTATGAGGCTGAAAATGTGTCTTCATGGCTTAAAATAAACCCATGCAAAAACTCTCCAAGAGCAGAGAGGTAGTTCACACCTCATCAGGGCATGTATGGGACAAACCCAGCCCAGCCTCACAGAACAAAGTATCAGGGGGTAGCCGTGTTAGACTGTATCTACAAAAACAACAAGGAGTCTGGGGACAGAACAAAGGACACTGGCCTAGGCAGCAACAAAAGGATCTGTTGGACTCTCGAGTGAGTCACCCCCCCCCCTCCTTTGGTTAGTTTGGGACTGTGATGAGGTAATGATCATCTGACTCTGAAGGGGGAAGGGGCAAAGCCAAGAGGGAAGAAAGGACATGATAAAAGGGAGAGACTTTGCCATGCTCTTCCTCTCTCTTCCACCTACATCTACAGACACCACACCAAGCAACTGAAGCACTGATCAAAGGGGAGAGCCTGGCTGAAGAGCAACCAGCCAGCCTGTGGTGAGAAGCATCTAAGTTTGTAAGGGCACTGAAAATGTTAAAATCAGCTTAGAATGCATTTTGCTTTTATTTCATTTGACCAAATCTGAATTGTTGTGCTTTGACTTATAAACACTTAAAATGTATCCTTGTAGTTAATAAATCTATTTGTTTATTCTACCTGAAGCAGTGTGTTTGGTTTGAAGCGTTTCAGAGACTCCCCTTGGGATAACAAGCCTGATACATATCAATTTCTTTGTTAAATTGACGAACTCATATAAGCTTGCAGGGTTCAGCGGGCACAACTGGACACTGCAAGATGGAGGTTTCCAGGGTTGTGTCTGGGACCAGAGATATTGGCTAGTGTCATTCAGTTGCACAATCCAAGGAGCAGCTTACATGCTAGAGGCTGTGCGTGAATAGCCCAGGAGTGGGGGTTCTCACAGCAGAGCAGGGTAACACTGGCTCCCAGAGTCAAGGATTGCAGTAACCTAGCAGATCACTGGTCCAGATAACACCAGAGGGGAACGTCACACCCATATTTTGGGTGCTACCGAAATCTAAATAATACATTATAGTGATACTGTGATAAAAATGGGAAGCTAGTTTTCAAAGTAGTACAGAAGATGACATTTTGGAAGACATCTTTCAAAACACACACACATTTTCTGGGACTACTAGAAATTCAAACATTTTGGGCACATGCACATAAAAGTATATAGCCAAAAAAGTATACACTTTGATAAAACACATCTTATGTCAGGGGTACCCTCTTTCTAGAAGATGTTTCTGTATTATTCAAAGTTATTCGCCATATTTTGTTGGCAAATAATTCTTATTCTATATCGCTTTTGTGAAGTTTGTTCCAAGTATACAACGTGTAAAATCTGAAATTTAAGCAGAGTGATATGTGACCTCAGTCACATGCTATGTTGTTCCTTAAGGTCTTAAAATCTTAGAATGTCTGTTGTCAGTGCTAACCAAGAGTGAGTTCAATTCACTTTCCGCCAACATTCGCCACTATTTGCTTAGATTTGCTGTTTCCACAAACCTCCTGCTCGTAAAAATCACTTGCAAACATGTCTGCAGAAACCAAACACAAAAGTCACTCAGTTCTAAAATTATGCAAAATATGATCACAAAGAATGATATAAAGTATCACTCTATGGCAAAAAAGAGAAACACTACAATTACAATGTGACTAAAAATATATATTTGTTTCAACAAGCCATGGGCATTAACCAATGAACTACTTGTAACACATGAGAAATTATGACAAAACTACTAAGCTTGGGTTATCAGTTTGAAGTATAGATCTTAAAGTATAGAGTTATGTAAAAGATTATTGCTCTAATCATTGTATTTATGGTGCTACTCTTAAACACTTTATTTATCCCTGTTAATTTCTATAAGATTTTAAAATTTGTAATATACTGCAAATGTAAAATATGCTGGTAGAGATAAAGTTCTACAGAAATTACTCTTAAAAAAACTATAGGCAATATATAGGGAACATAGCAAGAATTTAACAGACATTTAATAGAATTTGTAATTTTTTTCCACCCAGCTTGCATGTGGAGCTAGAAGAAAGTGTATCTGCAAGAATTGACACTACCATTTTCAGGCAGTTAACTGTGAGACTGAGGACATACAGAACACTTCAGACTAACTGTCTTATTTTTTTTACTTCAGTGGATAAACATATCCATCATCATGGATTACTTAGACCTTAGACTACAGACCTGCAACAAAGGTAAGGGGGAAAATATGAAGGGAAACTAAAAAAGGAGCCGTGCTTTGATACAGGAGGCGTTCCTACAAATGTTAGAGAAAATGACAAATTGGCTATTAGGAAGGATACCTTTACCTTCTTCCTGCTGTTATATTCCAAAATAAAGACATGAAGAGTTTTTAAATGTAGCCATTTGAAATAAAAATCATTGGAGCCTTACTCTAATTAAAGTCCAGAAAGTTGATGATTTTTAAAAGCTCATTTAACACAAGAAATATGCAAATAAATGTCTCGGATAGGACATGATTGACAGAAATGAAGAAAATTGTCATCAGTGGATTTCTAAACTATCTGTGCTTAAAAGCTAGAGCAGGGTTTACAGGGGCCTTACATCCCAAATTAAGGCACGTGTTTTGTCCTGTCAAAGTTCTGATGCAACCACACAAGCCCATATTTCTGTGATGAACAATAGGAAAGAGTAAAGGTGAAAATGGGTAAGAGCTTGAAAATGTCCTATTTCCCCCTTCCCCCCTGCACTCCAGGGCTCTGGTTCTGGACGCTGGGTGATACAAGAGATAAAGAAAGCCCAAAGTGAAAGATAAACCTTTTGAAACTGATGATGAAAAAGACAATTGTACACTGATTACACTAAGAGAATTTAAGCACTGCAAATATAAAAATCACAGCTAAATAAAGCCAGTAAGTGACATGCAAAGAAAAAGACATGAAAGAGTTCTCTCAAACACAGATTTTTGATATACAGTCAGCAAAGTTGGGCAAAATAAGTATGTGTCACAGGATTGATGTTAGACAAGAATATTTATAAACAAGGGTGGGAGAGGAATTTCAGAGAATGTAAAATCTTATGTTCCATGTTAAACACGGGGAAAAATATGTGTTGTTGTTTTTTTAAACAGACAAGGGGCCTAATTTTTCACTCCACTGTCCACTGGGAGTCTTTTATATCCACTTTGCACATGTGTAAATGACTGTACAAGTTGTATGACAACAGAACATTAATCTTGGAAAAGAGTATGTAATGTAAATTTAGATACAGTTATGAGCCACACTTCTGTAATAGTAAGAGTATAATATTGTTGTCATAAGCAGGCGTGGTCTCCAGTTGATCCACAGCTGCAGCTCCCATAAACACTAATGTAGTTTACACAAACCTATAGAGTGAAGCATATAGCCCAGCTTATAATTCATATCCTTTCCAGTGGCTTTTGGAATTTTAGCCAATCAAATTATGCTTCATTATATTCTAGCTAAAGAATAGGTAGATAATTGAGTAGGAAGAAAAGATTAGTGGTTCCTAGATTTACTGATAAACGATCTAGGTAAATATTACACCTGGGTTTCTGAAAGTACTCTCTGGTTTCTGGAAGGTTAAATTGGATTCCTTTGGATGGATAGATGTTCCATTAATTGTTTGCAGCAACTGACATAAGTAACATTTTTAAAGAAAGTGCTAAGTACTCTCCCTCCCTACTCAAACTTTTCTTCATTTCAATTAGGGCTCAGAGAACACTCTGTATCTCCCATTGAAACTGAGCAAAATGGAGGTTCCAAGAAGTGTGACTGATCTTTTTATGCCCTCACACACATTTTTAATCTCCCCTTTACACTCCTTTGTTCCAGCAAGAAATGCAGAGACCACTAAAGGATGGATTATTTTTGCAGTACTTCTGCTCTAACTGAAATCTGTAGGTACCACAAATCAAACAGGAGAACCTATTCATTAATAATTACTACTTTGTGGAGACTCAATCTACAATTCATCTCATCTTTGTATGAGCATCTGAACTTCATGGTGGTTCTTCTGGATCAAACCAAACGATTCTGAGGTTTCTCCATCATTTTTTCTACTTTTATTAAAAACACAATAATTGGAACTTACATGTCACTTTAAAAAGCATTGCCAACATTAATTATCACAACGTGAGTGTGAAGTACACAGTTTCCTCATTTTGCAAATAGGGGAACAAAGGCATAATGAAATTAAGGCCCACATTTTGAAATGTGTCCATAAATTATGGGTCCATTACTTGATACTGATAAGGTCTGATTTTCAGAGGTACTGAGTTCCCACTAACTTTGACTGTAGTTGTGAGTGCTCCGCAACCAAAAATTGAGGCACTCAAAATTAGTGGGCAGGCACATTTCAACATTGGGCATAAATAATGTGTCCAACGTAAAACAGTGATTCACTGAGAGTCAGGAGTAGAGCTCAAAATTCCTGACTTCTGGTCAAGTAGAGCTCAATCCTGCAAAACAAACTGGTTGTTTTGTTTTTTTAAAAAAGGTTGAATATTATGATGTGATGCTGTCGCCAAAAAAGCAAATGCAATTTTAGGTTACATTAACAGAGGCATAGCATTCAAGTCACGGGAGGTGATAGTACCACAGTATTTGGTGCTCGTTAGGCCTCAGCTGGAGTACCATGTCCAATTTTGGTCACCAATGTATAGAAAAAAATGTAGAGAAACTGGAAATGATCCAGAAGTGAGTGACAAAAATGATGGAAGGAACGGAATACAAGTCATATGAGAAAAGGCTGAAGGAACTGGGTATTTTTAGTTTGAAAAAGAGCAGATTACGGTGGGGCAATGATAGCGGTCTTCAAATACTTGAAAGGCTGCCATAAAAAAGATGAAGAAAAGTTGTTCTCTCTTGCCAAAGAGGGCAGGACTAAAGGGAATGGGTTCAAACTACAGCATAGCAGATTTAGATTAAATCTCAGGAGATCATGGAAGCTCCTTCACTGAAGGTTTTCAAAAGGAGGCTGGATAGCCATCTGTCTTGGATGGTTTAAACACAACAAATCCTGTATCTTGGCAGGGGTTAAACCGGATGACCCTTGTGGTCCCATCTAACCCTATGGTTCTATGATTGTATGACATCTAGGCAGCTTTAAATATACACCTTCTTCCATCATTGTCCTGTATATTTCAGTGTTTGGGGCTGTTTTGTTTTGATGAAATTGTACACCCATGATAATATCTGTTTAGAATTATACATAGTTTTAAAATTAATTATCTATTTGGATAAGATTGAGATTTTATAGTGTCCTGTGTTTTGCTATGTACAATCCAACACATATGGCATAGTTGCATAACTTGTGTATTTTTCCACACACATTCATATGGCCATTGATAATTGTTTTCCTAAATCATAAATTGATTGTGTGTGATTAGAGGAGAAAAATCCCCAAAATATAATGAGGATCTACTTCAAATATTCAAGTTTTGTTTATCAGATGTGTTCACAACCTTTTTGATTGTCCACATAACAAACTTAGAAAGTGGCTTACATTAGTTTAAACTGTAAGCTCTTTGGGGCAAGCAGAATTTCTTTCTGTGCATTTCTACAAACCTTAGCACAATGGGGCTTAGGTCCTAACTAACTTGAATGTTATAGTGACAGTATAAAATTTGGAATATACAATAATGCAATTTTTTCAGGATTGTGTTATAAATATATTCCCCATTTGTGGCATTATACTAGCACTGTCTAGTAGACAGTAACGCTAATTCAGTACATACGCTCACGAAGGTAGGTCTTCTAATCCTTGATTCTGCAATAACCATTCCAGTAATGGCTCCTGTTTATGTTTTCTGCAGCGATGTAAAAGTGCCAGAGAGTCCGTGCTGCATGAACATTGATTTCTCAGTTTGCATAAATCACAGAGCCCTATGTGCTAATAGGCCAACAGAAGACACATTAAATTCTCAGCAGAGCCATTTATGCTATTATGACCTACCAAATGACTACTTCTTGCATTAGTGTTCTTCCATCTTCCATAAAAAGTCAATCTAAAAATTTAATAAAATAGCTTTCAATTTTTAATCAACTCTAGAGAGAGAAACCAAAGAAAGTCACACTAAATCCTAAACTTTCTTCAGTTTGAGTCAAGCTGAGGGTCACAATTCCATGGTGAGGAGCGGTCCCCCTCCATCAATATTTTGACAACAATTATTCTTTTTACCCCAACCTCTCCAGTGAATTATCAAGCCCAGGAATAAATTCCCTGCCTTTCCAACATCTGTGTTTGATTCCCCAGTCCCTCCTCTCAGCTCCCATAGATACATCCTTTCTTCTGTCATTTTATCCTCTGACACCCACAACCTGAGCACTCCCCAGCCCTCTTCGGACTACCAATCCTATTGCAAAACCCGAAGTGGCAAAACAATCCTCTTTCTCCTCCAGCCACCATCAAAAAGAGCTCACAAAGCTAAGTGATTGGGTAACAAAATGGCAAATGAAATTTAATGTGGATAAATGTAAATGCACATTGGAAAAAATAACCCCAACTATACATACAATATGATGGGGGCTAATTTAGCTACAACTAATCAGGAAAGAGATCTTGGATAGTTCTCTGAAGACGTCCACACAGTGTGCAGCGGCAGTCAAAAAAGCAAAAAGGGTGTTAGGAATCATTAAAAAAGGGATAGAGAATAAGACAGAGAATATCTTATTGCCCTTATATAAATCCATGGTACGCCCACATCTTGTATACTGCATACAGATGTGGTCTCCTCAACTCAAAAAAGATATACTGGCATTAGAAAAAGTTCAGAAAAGGGCAACTAAAATGATTAGGGGTTTGTAACTGGTCCCATAAGAGGAGAGATTAAAGAGGCTAGGACTTTTCAGCTTGGAAAAGAGGAGACTAAGGGGGGATATGATAGAGGTATATAAAATCATGAGTGGTGTGGAGAAAGTGAATAAGGAAAAGTTATTTACTTGTTCCCATAATATAAGAACTAGGGGCCACCAAATGAAATTAATGGGCAGCAGGTTTAAAACAAATAAAAGGAAGTTCTTCTTCACACAGCGCACAGTTAACCTGTGGAACTCCTTGCCTGAGGAGGTTGTGAAGGCTAGGACTATAACAGGGTTTAAAAGAGAACTAGATACATTCATGGAGGTTAAGACCATTAATGGTTATTGGCCAGCCTGGGTAAGGAATGGTGTCTCTAGTCTCTGTCTGTTAGAGGGTGGGGATGGATGGCAGGAGAGAGATTACTTGATTATTACCTGTTAGGTTCACTCCCTCTGGGGTACCTGGCATTGGCTACTGTTGGAAGACAGGATACTGGGCTGGATGGACCTTTGGTCTGACCCAGTATGGCCGTTCTTATGTTTATGTTCTCTCCCAAGCTCCCCACCTTTCTCTCTCTCATTAGCCAAAGAGGAGGGACTGGTATGCTGTTGAATGTAAACAGGAATGTATGCTCCATTTTAAGCCCATTTTTGAATGCCAGCCCAATTATTGTTGCAGTATGTACTGTGACAAAGTTCCTCCTCTATCTTGGTGGGTCCTGCGCTTATTGGCGGATTTTCTTGCCTCAGAGATTCACCATGTGGGTTGGGGAACAGCCCAGAGACCTTCCCCTCTGGAAGAACCCACAGTCCAGGTCAATTGGGAGGTTTGGGGGGAGCCCAGGCTCGCCCTCTACTCACTCTCAGCTCCTTGCGCCTCTTGCTCCCAGCTCCTCACACTCGCACCACAAACTGAAGTGAGCTCCTTTTAAAACCCAGGTGCCCTGATTAGCCTGCCTTAATTGATTCTAGCAGCTTCTTCTTAATTGGCTCCAGGTGTCCTAATTAGCCTGCCTGCCTTAACTGGTTCTAGCAGGTTCCTGATTACTCTAGTGCAGCCCCTGCTCTGGTCACTCAGGGAACAGAAAACTACTCATCCAGTGACCAGTATATTTGCCCTCTACCAGACTCCTGTACCCCACTGGTCTGGGTCTGTCACAGTACGTACGTACATACATATGTACACACACACACACAACATCCACTGCCCAAGTTCCTCTGTGATGGAGAAAGCCACAGAGCCACAGGTAGGCAGAGGAGGAAGAAGTTGGGAGCCACTGCCTTCCTCCTTTCATCCTCCCATGGCTTAAAATGTGGCATACATTCCTATTTACACTCAGCAGTATAGCAGGCCATTATTTGAGTTCACATAAAACTGCACCACTCATTGTTTTGGAGGAAGAGGAAGTCAAAAAGAAAGATATGTAATAAGAGAGCATGCAATCATGACAAAGAGTAAGAGGCTGTCGGTCTCAGGGCAGAGTCTTCCAGCGCAGTTATCTTTTGGCATAAATAATCAACTGCATCTATATTTATCTAGGAAACATTTCATTACCATTAATATAGTTCTATGGTTAATGGCCCTCATGAAGTGCCAAATGCTGACTGAGAAAACCCAATACTTGGAAGTTTAATGAAGGCTTAATTGGATTAGCAACATTTGGAAGATCAAAGGAACCTCATCTTTCTGACAACACAAAACATGATAATTCATAGATTTTCCTCTAAAAGTAGTTAAACAGGAATGTATGTCCATTTTAATCCCATTTGTGAATGCCACCCCACCTATTGTGCCACTAATATACATATATTTATAGTACCACCACTTACTGAGAGACTGAATTTATCCAGTATCTTGACACCCACTACAGGCACGTATGGGCTAGGAATATGGTACCTATTTAAGAGTGCACTTCAGTACTGTTACAACAGTTTATGACAGGAAGTAAGAATACCAAAATTGGTTGAAACTTTTCTACTTTTTCTCCGCTCATGTGACATGTTTGTCTGGAAGCACAGAATTACACTATTATTGATAAAGTGTTTGCTGGGAACTTGCAGTGTTTCTCTACTCCTGTATAAACCAAATGATTACAGGATCACAACTGCATCACATTGACAGCTCATAGTCATCCTGTGATTAACCAATACACCCAGGTCTTTCTCCTCCTCTGTCACTTCCAACTGATAAGTCCCTAGTTTATAGCAAACATTCTTGTTGTTAGTCCCTAAATGCATGACCTTGCACTTTGCACTATTAAATTTCATCCCATTTCTATTACTCCAGTTCCCCAGCTTATAGCAACAATTCTTGTTGTTAGTCCCTAACTGCATGACCTTGCACTCTGCACTATTAAATTTCATCCCGTTTCTATTACTCTAGTTTTCAAGTCCTCCAAGTCTTCTTATATGATATTCCAGTCCTCTTCCATATTGGCAATACCTTCCAACTTTGTGTCATTGCAAATTTTGTTAGCACACTCCCACTTTTTTGTGCAAGGTCATTAACAAAAATGTGAAATAAGATTGGTTCCAAGACCAGTCCCTGAGGAACTCTACTTGTAACCTCCCTCTAGCTGGACAGTTCACCTTTCAGTATGACCCACTGTAGTTGCCCCTTTAACCAGTTCCTTATCCACTTTTCAATTCTCATATTAATCCCCAGCTTTTCCAATTTAATTTATAATATCCACTTTGGGGAGACTCAAAGAGCTTGGCATATTTAGCCTAACAAAATTAAGACTGAGGGGAAATATGACTGCTCTTTATAAACACATATGAAGGATAAATACCGGGGGGGAGAGGAGTTATTTAAGTGCCAATGTGGACACAAGAACAAATGAATATAAACTGGACATCAAGTTTAGGCTCAAAATTAGGCAAAGGTTTCTAACCATCAGTGGAGTGAAGTTCTGGAACAGCCCTCCAAGGTGAGAGACCCTGGCGGGGTGGGGGGGGTTCGCTTTCCTCTGCAGCATGGGGCACAGGTTACTTGCAGATTTAAACTAATATAAATGGTGAATTCTCTGTAACTTGAAGTCTTTAAACCATGATTTGAGGACTTCAGTAACTCAGCCAGAGGTTAGGGATCTATTTCAGGAGTGGGTGGGTGAGGTTCTGTGGCTTGCAATGCATAGGAGGGTTCCTTCTGACTGTGAAGTCTATGATTTCTGTGTTGTAGTTAATTTATATTATTATATACATTACTATAGCTTCTAGGAGGCCTTCTCATGGACCAGGGCAATGGTGTGCTAGCTACTGTACAACACATAACAAAAAGACGGTCCCTGCCCCAATGAGTTTACAATCTATGTTCCTTCCCTTTAAATTACGCTAAATACAAATGCAGAAAGAATACAATTTTGTTTTTATGGTAGTTGTACGTGGATATCTTGTACAAAACATTTATGTAATATACTTTAAGTGTTTCCGTGTTCTTCCACTTCCATACTTGCTATACAAATCAAACTTTAATACAATTTGATTTGTTTTCCTCTTGGTTTTATATATCTATATATAATAAAATATTAATAACTATTAATAAAGCGTGTATGTTAACCTTCAGGGCATGGTGCAAAGTACATCAATTTATTTGTGGTTTTCCCTGAGGGGTATATATTTATACTCTATTTTAATATGTGAGTGAATATATTTTTCTAGTTAACATTTAATATCAATTTTGTATTGTCTAAATTTGTACATACACCCAGAGGCAACAGTGCTGTTGCATTATTAAAGGTAAATAAATAAGCAAATTACATAAAATATTTTCATTCAACAGCCCAAGCTCACACCAATGTTTATCACATAGGGCCCAATCTGTAAACACATGCCTAAATCCTAGACATAATCAGGCCCTGGTGTTAGAAATGAATAGCACAAATGTTACAGACTGATACATATTCACGTTAGTTTATCATAGTTAATATCAAACCCTTGGAAAGCCTTAAAAATATTGAGTAATGCATAAAAAATGTACTTAATAAATAGCAATTCTCTGACGGGAAAAGATTCAATTCTCCCATCATCACATGCCCCCTCCACATTTTGTATAAACTATTGTTTCAATTGGCTTCTCTTTTTGAAGAGCCATATTCTTCTATAGCCAATTGCTTGATTAATGTGTTTCTGATTTTGGCTGTGGAATTTCCCAAAGGAATTATTATACAATGATCTGAATTTCATGCTTCCGTATCTTTGATATTAAATAGCCTTTTCTTTTCAAAGAAGGCATACAATTTTTTTAAACCCTTTAAAAAATATTTTTACTTGTTACTGGCGTTTTCAGGGTTATAATATAGAGAGAGAACTCAATGGGTGGCCAAGACCTATAGCAATCTAATTGCAGCAGAAATTCCTAGATCAAATAGATAGATATGTATGTATGCAGTAATAACATTCCATGTGTGTATCTATATTATAAGCGGTGCTCGTAGCATAGCCTTTTAAGGTGCAGAACACTTCCCTATATATGCTTATAACTTTGCCAAACTAACCATTTGGGCTGCATTTTTTTCTCCATGGGGGCCTCAGTCTGAAAATGGTCCAGCCATTTCCAAGAAGGAGGCAAGTAAAAAATATATTGTTTTGCCCATGTTAAAAAAAAATAAAATCTGATAGCCTTTTCTTTGAAAGGCTCTACTGCTCTTATTCTTTGGAACATGCCTGAAATTTGGCAGGGGGGTGACCTTTGTATAAATGATGTGCCTTTTGCTGTCCCTGTGAAAATACGTCGAAATTTGGCCAAGTTATTTACCTTTGAAAAACTGCAGAGAGATTTCTTAGCTTTTAGCTACATAGAAGATCACAACCTACTATGATCAGTGACTTTGTTAGCTCAAATAGCAGAGGTCTGTGTAGTGGATCTAAGGGATCCAACCCTGCTGATGACCCATGTTGGCATCAATATGATGCCACTTGATAGAATTTCTGGGGGTTTTCAGTTTGCTTTTTAAAAAAATCTAGGAAATGACACACAAAAAGCTATGTTAAAAGATCATTAAAGGGGCAAAGTCAAACACTCAAAAGTTAGGAAATGCTAGAATTAAGGTTGCCTCTCCAACTTTATTTTGCCCCTCTCCCGCCCTGGTGCACATGGCATTATGATACACTTTTTAATTATATGACAACACACTATTTTCTTCCACAGGACCCTCTCTCATTCAGTGCACAGGATGGCCCTATTCTGGGGATGGATTAGGTTTATGGAGTGAAGTAAAGTGATGTCTGCAGGACCCTTGCTTCATTTGTGGCAGATGTTAAAAGTATGTGAAGCAGGGGATTTGCAGGACGAGAAAGGACACTCATGGATAAGGCAGCTGATGGAATCTCTCCCTATCTCTGCTACAGAGATCCTATGTGATGCTGGCCAAGTCACTTAAACTAAACTTTTCACATGTGATAACTAACTCGGTACGCCTTTTTTTCTGGATGCTTGACTTAAGATACTGGGGTCTGATTTGCAGACATGGGCAGGTATCAAAGGCAGGGGAAGGCACAGACTACCCAAATTGCCTGTGTGGCCCTTCCCACATTCCACCCCCAGGCTCCCTCCTGCTTCCCGCCGCAGTCTGCTGTGGCTCTTGGCCGGCGGCTAGGTCAGTGGTGCTGGAACTGGGGGAGAGGGGGCAGGGGACTATAGCCCGCCCCCTTCCCCTCCTCCACCCCCTGAGGCCCCATTCCCAGCCAGGCCACCGTGGAGCCCAGCCGGGGAGCCCAGGCAGCTGTGCGGAGCTGCAGCGGACCCTCCATCTGCCCGGTGTGCGGGGGGCTGAGAGCAGCCACTGGCCCGTGTCCCCGCCCCCCCAGGTCAGGAGGGGGTCCATGACACCACGCCGACTCCCCACAGCTGCCCATGTGGCTCTTCCCGACCTGGCTCCAGCTGGGGGAGGGGAATGCCTTGGAGCCGCAGCCTGTCCACAGTAAGAGCAGCACAGGCAGCTGTGAGGAACCGCGGAGTTGCGGACCCTCCACCTGTGGGGGCAGGGACACAGACTGCGGGCTGCTCGGGCCCCCCACACCGCAGACAGGGAGAGGGTCTGCCACGGCTCCCCACAGCTGCCCTCCCGGCACTTCTCATGGCTGGGCTGCAATTCCAAGGCACCCCCACACCCTGGCCAGAGCCGGGCTGGGGAGAGCTGCACAGGCAGCTGTGGGGAGCCTGGGTCCCTCCATCTGCTCTAGGCGGGGGGCCTGGGACACGGGCAGGGGGCTTCCTTTACCTCCACTTTGGGCAATTCCCACCCCCAGCCTCCCCCACTTTTGGGAGGGCTCCAGTGCCCTTTCCCCAGGCTGGGGCTAGTGGGAGCCGAGCTGCAGTCAAGGATTCCCACCACCTGGCACTCCGGGGCTGTAGTCCGTGCTGTCTGCCCAACTGGCGCTCCCAGGTGGGGCTGCGCTGCCCACCCGCCACGCTGGGGTGCGTGCTCAGCTTCCTGCCCACCTGCCGGGTGCTCTGGGGCTTGGGAGGGCTCTGGGTTCCGGCAGGAGGGGAGGGGCCTTGGGGAAGAAGGCCAGCCGGGGGCTAGCCTCCCCAAATCCTGCTGCCCATGAGTACAAAGTACTCAGCTGCGATAAAAGTCACTGGGAGCTGCTGTGAATATATGAAGTACTGTATAATGCTAAGTACACTGGAAAATCAGTTCCTAGGTGTCTCTGATTGGGCACCCAATATAAGTGGATACTTTTGACATTAACCTGTCAGTATCTTGGCTTCCCATCATTAAATGGGGATAACTCCATCCTCTCACCTGCTGGGGTCTTGTGAAAATAAATCTATTTATATTTGTGATACCATAGTGATGAGCTCTATCAAAAAGCCTATGCGGAAATAAATAATTATTTTTTTATTCAGAGCAGTGTTTGAATAAATGTGCAGTAAATAAGGACTGGGGCCACACAATGAATGAGCAGGAGAAAACAAAATATTGAGCAGCTGCTCATTAAGTGAGCACCAATCATCCTGTGCACTGAATGAGGCAGGGGTCCTGTGGAAAAATAATATGTGATTGTGTAATTAGGGGGGAGGGATAGCTCCGTGGTTTGAGCATTGGCCTGCTAAACCCAGGGTTGTGAGTTCAATCATTGAGCGGGCCACTTAGGGATCTGGGGCAAAATCAGTACTTGATCCTCCTTGTGAAGGCAGGGGGATGGACTCAATGACCTTCCAGCTCTAGGAGATAGGATATCTCTATTATTATTAAGACTGTATCATAATGCACATGCCCATTTCAGGGGACGAGCGGGGACAGGGAATTAAGGTTGCAAATGTAATTCTGGCATTTACTTTTGAGTACTTTACCTGGCAACCTTAATAATGTTTTGATCTCTCTCTCTATATATATAATATTTATTATATATGCAAACACATACACACATCCATACAGGTACACAATCTGACAAGATGATTTATTTACAGTTAATTTCACATTGGTGCTTGTGAGCACAAGAAAGCAAGGGCTTTGGGGACTGTTTGGGAGTACTCTGATTCCCCCAAGAGGTAAATCAAAGTGTTCAGTCAATAGAATTCCATGCAGATATAAAATCCACTCACTTGGATCATCAGGATACACTATAACACCAATTGTACGTAGGAAATTACCCAATATAATTAAAAAATCAATGAGACTAATATTGTCATCAAAATGTATACATACACAGAACCATGGTCTTGATCTAAAGGATAGGTACACCTACCCCTAACATTGAATTCAATAAGCTATGCATGATGAGGCCTGATGAATATTAATCTACACATTTAATAAGATCATTATGGCATCTTAAAAAATCTGAGTGTTTGTTTTAGCTTATCCAAAAGAGGCAGTTACTAAATGCCCCTGAGTGTGACAACCATTTTGTTTTGTCAAGTAAACAATTATCATGAATTTTAAAACCTCTTACATATCAAGTGAGTGTGTATGTGTTTAGCAGCAGTTTTAAAAAAATCAGACAACCTTCCCTAATCCCAGTAAACTACATTTAAGTAGCATTATCGACTGCCGCATAACGGCAGAAGCCTCTGACTCTAAACATACTTTAAGCTGACATAGCATTATTAGTTTAGGCTGTTGTACCTTTATTTTAAGGAGGGTTGAAGTGTCAGCTTTAACATTCAATTTCCTGACTTTTTGTCAATTTGTGTCACAATCTAAGGTGTTTCCTTGCACGTTCAATTATTTTACTTACAGCTTTTCTTTCTTTCTGTCTTTCTTTCATTCCCTCTCTTCTTTGTGCTGGAGCACTTTTACTTTCCTGTTTCAGAGACAATAGAGCAAGTAGGCCCTCTACTGAACTGACACTGCTAAGTATTCTTTAACTGGCACATTAGATAATAAGAATCAGATCTAACATATTTGCTTTTATTTCACTTACTTTTCAGTTTTTCCAGAATCTCAACCTTGACAGGGATGCTTTGCACATGAGATAGGCGCCAGTGTCTTTGAGAATCTCTGTATTTGCGTGTATACAGACAATCTCATCAATTCAAAACAATTTAAAAATAATTTACAATAGCCATGGAGCTATGTCATACTAGAGAATATTAACAAATATCCACCTTGTTCCTTTCTTATAGTCACTTTGGGAGCATTCATAATTAGTATTATAAAACCTAAGTAATTTGGCTTGATGCAGCTGTGCTGCATGGAAGGTTGGGTACAGATAATCTACCCATCAACACAAGGGTAAACTGGTACTGTCACATACTGTTCCAGTCCATGAGCCTATGATCTGGAATAGCATTTGTAACTCCCCAGCAACCCTCATACAAGGATTGTGGGTTCAGTGGCTCTTCCCCTGATCTGACAGCAAACATACCCTCTGAGCTGGCCTACCTAGCCCTGCTCCCACAGCCACTCCGTCTTTGTGCCCCTGCCTCTTAACCTCCACCCCAAGAGCTGCAGCGGCTTTGGGCCAGCTCTATACTTCAGTGCTTTGGGCTTCTCTACAACAGGGCTTCTTTACCCTATATTTGAGCCTCTTTGGTACTCTGATGCAGCAGGGATGTTACAAAGCAAAGATCTCATGGACCTCTCCCGCCTGGATAAAGTGGCCAGCGAGAGCTAGCTGTCAAACTCCACTCATGAAAAAGAATACAAGATGATCACTAGCTAAAGCCCAGGGATGGAAACGCAGCATTTTAAAGCATCTAGTAGAAACCTCCAGAAAGTGCTTGTAGTTACTGCCAGACTGAATGGCTCTGACAAATACATTTCAGAACTTGGAAGATAAAGATCTGATTTTCTTTTTTGTTATGAAAGCTTTGTTTTAGAATCCCCCCTCCTCATGTTATACAAAGGCTCCATAGACTTGAAAGCAAAGAACAGTAGCAGTCACAGGCTTAGCTTTGTTCCCTTGCAGGTTTACTTTTATGTGAAATCTACTTTTTAAATCTTTGCTTTTTCTTTACACACTTCAGCCACGGAGCTAAGTCTTTGCTGATGAATAATATATGTGTTCCTTTTAAATATAAAATGCTCTGTTTGACTGGAAAAAGTTCAGAGAGATCACATAAGGACAATATAGGTGTGTTTATTGTCATTTTAAGTTAACCAGGCTGCTGAGTAGAGAAAGGCAGCAATGTTGTTTGTACTTTTCTCCCATTAGATTTCCATGATACAAAGATAAGAGACACTTAAATTAGAAAATTAGTATTCTATTGTCTCCTGGAGGTGAAGTGTAGCTATCTCTATTGATGTTTTCATGTAACTATGTTCATAGAAAATGAGCAATAACTCTTATGTGATATCATAGAATCACAGAAATGTAGGGCTGGAAGGGACTTCAAGATATCATCATTCTAGTCTACCCTCACATCACACTGAGGTAGGATTAACTATATTCACACGATCCACAAACTGATTAAACAAGCTGTTCCAGTGCTTAACTATCCTTACAGTTAGAAAGTTTTTCCTAATGTCCAACCTAAATCACCCTTGCTGTAAACGGAGTTGATTATTTCTTGTCCTACCCTCAGTGGACCTGGAGAACAATTGATCACCTTCCTCTTTATAACAACCTCTTATATATTAGAAGACTTATGTTCCCCCTCAGCCTTCTCTTCTCTAGACTAAACATGCCCAGTTCTTTCAATCTTTCCTCAGAGGTCATGTTTTTTAAACCTCTTATCATTTTTATTGCTCTCCTCTGGACTCTCTTCAGTCTGTTCACATCTTTCTTAAAGTGTGGTGCTCAGAACTGGACATAGTACTCCAGCTGAGGCCTCACCAGTGCCAAGGAAAGCAGAACAACTATCTCATGTCTTACATACAGCACTGCTGTTAATACACCCCAGCTATTCCTCTGATATATTATAACAGACTACTCAGTGGCTGCCTGCCAAGACCCTGTAAGGGCCTGTATATTGGTTGGCCATCTGGTGGGCTGCCCCCTTTAAATAAATAATTACTCTATGTTGTAACTGTTCACTAACTAAATAGTTTGGAAAATAAAACTGATAGGGGAGGGGGATAAGCAGTAAGCAGTAGACCAGGTCATTCTCCTCCTGCTCCCACCTAGCTCATCATCTTTTCCCACTTGCCCCTGGTTCCTCTAATTAGATAGGCATAGATGAACAGGATGCATAGCTGATGAAGTTGCTATTGTGAAGGACGCTATTTATGTGCTATCTGGCTGTACTTGCTTTTCTGTTGTAAGTGGACCAGTAGGCAGAAGGGCAGTGAGGACACAGAAGAAAGGGTGGTAGCAATTCATTGTACCATGATGGTGCATGTGGGATGGTCCTTGTTCCACCATCTTTCTGTCTTAATGTTCATAACTTTTAAAACCTGTGATCAGAATTTGGTTAGCCCTTGGGTAGTTCTTACTGGAGATTTGAATTCTCAAGCCAATTTCAGGCTTCAGAGAAGGTATGATAGTAGGGAAGTACTGATCCTGTTCATGGGGAGGAGCAGGACTATTCTATGCCACGGGATGTCAGTAAACCCACCAAGAGACTGGCAGGGGTTAGCCTAGTGATGGCTCTACTGCTTTGTGATAGAGTATTAGCTGAATCATAATGTGTGTCAAATTACCAGGAAGGTCAAATGGTTGATTCACTCTTGAGACCATATAGGACAGTGGCATCAGCAACAAACCAGATTCTGAGCTTTGTTATGTCTTTAAATAAAGTGCAATAGTAGTTAACGTCCTTTAGAATTCTTGCATCCTCTGAATAGCATGCAAGTGATATGTAGCAAGCAATAACATTATCTATGTCTCATTGGAGCTTCACAGAAAAGAGGTACCCAACCTGATTTGCATGATTGGTCAGAATGCAATGGGGGGATGTGGTAGGTATTACTGGCCAGTCCAAGAACTAAACAGCAGTCATTATATTTTGTTCATAAATAGTCATTATATTTTGTTCATAAGTAGGGCTTCACAATTTTCAGATTAAATGAAAGTTAGCCAGTAAAAAAATCTTATCAATTTTTTACTTTAAAAAAAGCCTCTAATTCTTTTTAATCTTTTGCTGACTCTCTTGTTTTGTGATACCACATAGGTATGTCAAAATAAAAGGAAATGTGTGCTTCCTCATAGACTTACAAGCTACTTTTAAAACAAACAATGATATTGAAGCATAAATCACTAAGCATCAGATTCTGATGCTCTTACAGTGAACAGCACCTTACTCCACAAACAGTTCTCTATTACTACTACTTGTCGAGTAAGGTGCTACTCACTGTTGGCAAAATAATCTGAATCTGGCTCTAATCCAACTGATGATTCTGGCAGCAATTTATAATGCTGCTAGCATCATAATTAGATTGCAGATTTAGCAGTACAATATTTAAATAGTTTCTAACATCAATAACAGATTCCAGTAAGAGTGATCATCTTATATTTTACACAAAGAGGTACTGAGGCAGATTACTTCCACTATTATTTAAAAAATATACTGATACATTCACCTTCACCTGATTTAGCAATTTTTTTGTTCTTTTTGTTCAGGTGAATGTGTTGTTCATAATAATGAATATATAAAAACACTTAGTAATTAAATAGCACATTTCAAAGTGCTATACAAACATTAACTAATTAATCCTCACAACACAAGGGCTATACAAATATCACCTAGTTAATCCTCACAATTACATAAGTGGATAAGTATTATTATCCCCTTTTTTCAGTTTCAAAAAGCAAAAACATTGGTTAAATGAGTTGTCCAAGGTGACATAGTGAGCCATTGTCAGACACAGAACTATTAGAACTCAGCAGTTGCTGGCACTTAGATCTGTGCTCAATTCAGTAGACCACAATACTCATAGGATGTAAAGGACTATGGCCCTGAACCTGTACAGACATAGGCACATGTTTAACTTTACAAACTGTGAGTAGTCCCATTGACTTAAATAGGCATTGGATCAGGTACTAATACTGAACACAGCTATGTAAATGCAGGTAGATGCTGTACAATCTTCCCAATGAATGAGTAGGATGAGACTAAACAATTTCATCAATTTCTTCACATACATTTGAACCCAAGTCCCCAGAGTAGTTGCACAGGCAATTTTAGCTTTAAGTAACTTTCTCGGGGATATGTGAATTACATTAAAAAATTTAGGTCAAACAGATGTAGCAAAATGCTGGCAAAAGAAAAACTAAAATCTGAACTGAAATCTGAATATTTTAACATTATACCTGGTTTTAGGCATGACACATCAGATCATCATAATAATTACACATATAATTAAGATAAGATGTGTGTTCTGGATCTATTCACTGGCAATTTAAGCACCCTTACCTGCCCTATGATGTTAACTTTTGTGAGGATCACAACTGGCCTAACCAGCATAAATCACACAGAATTGGGATTCAGCAAACAGAATTGCTCAATTTGCAACCTGCAGTGTTGGAGCCAGATTTTGCAACCAGGGAAGGGATGGGTCACGGTGGTGGGTTGGAGCGACAGCCTGCCCCAATGCACCCAGCAGTGGCAGCGCCTGTCCTGCATGACTGGTGGCTCCCTGGATCACAACAACATTCAGATTTGGCCTAGCTGCCCCTTCGTCATGAGGAAGGGGCGGCCGAGGCAAATTTGAGAGAGTTGTGTTGTGACATGGGGCATACAGTTACAGCACCATGCAACCACGTGCTCCATGTCGCAACACTTGGAGCGGGGGTCCAGGGCCCAGCTTCATGGGACAGGAGTCACCACTGCTGGGTGAGTACGAGATTGGCTCGTTGTCTACCCCATGTGAAAATTCATGTTATACACCTCCTTTTGTCAATTACATAATATGCTTAAAAAAGTACCCCATGTACACCTAAAGGCTGCCAGGAAAGGAAGGACAATTGCCCCCTTGACCCTTTCTTAGCTCTGCCACTGGTTACATGACTTGGATGGAGAGGGACTGTAGGAAGGCAAATAAAAGGGGTTAGAAAAAAGAATCAGCACTGAGATAAACTGGCCAACAATACTGAAATACCTATTAAAACTTGAACTTTTTTTTTTATTAAAAAATGTCATGTGCACAGAAAAAGGAAAAAAATCCCCCAGGTTAGATGTAACATTTGGAGCAAGCTGGAAAGACACCAGACTCTATTCTACTCTCATGGGTATAGATAGAAAGAAACATAGAAAGATCACAAATGATACCTTATGAAAAAGTAATGTCTACTTCGAGTATACTAACAGTATATTTAGAAATCCTACTTCCATTAATGGAATGGATGACATTTTTGTCACTCTATGTCTTCGTTTCCAAACTGTAAATGCTTTATGCGAAACATAGCTCCAAGGCTGTCAACTGAGCTTGACAGTTAATGTTCCTGTAACTCACCAACTGCCAAATCACGTTATGCCATTTACCTTGTGACTGGATTTTGAAAGTTATCACAAAAGTATTTAGCTAATCGCACTTCAAATCTTGTTTCTTTCCCAAGCTTGCATGGCCAGCAGCCATCCATGTATTCAAGACTGAACAAAAGAGCTCCATGCTTGCTGGATAAGCAAGTTATGACAAGTCATTAGTGTGCCAGACCACTGATGGATTTCAAAACTGAAACTTCTTTGAAACATGCCACTAAATTGTTTAAAATTCTCTCTCCAATCCAAATGGTCTTGTGGCAGGAAACCTACAGCAACAGCATTTGTAAAAACTTAATGTCTTGGTACTTAAGAAATGTGAAACAAAGGGTTCTCTTTCTTTGAATGCAGAGTTTGAACAAATAACTTAGTATCCTTACAATTTTTTTCCTTCTTAGGGACCTAGGAAACTTCTATATTGATCTTCTTTTAGAGTCCTCCCTTAAAAATAATACTAAGACAAGGTAACAAACACCGACAGATGACTCAAGGATTGGTGCTAAGAGGAAGGTTTTGGGATGATCAACCATTGGGATGAATTCACAGAAGGAAGAGTCTGCTTGACTGATAGACTCCACTTGAGTACTGGTGTATTAACCTACTGGGATCAAATCTGGCATGCTTGATAAGAAGGCCTTTAAACTAGATGCGGGAAGAAGGTTGGGAGTGACTTGTGAAATCACACCACCACCTGTCTTCAATACACAGGAGGAAAGTCAGCTAAATGGAAATATAGTAAGGGATAATGGAATGCCACAAAGTAAGAGTATGGGCAGCATGGAGAAGGAAAATACAAATATTGATCGTAGTAGTAGTCACTTAGGAGTTACAGTTAGTGAAAGGACTATAGCTAATACAACTAGAAAACTGGGTAGGATCCAAGGGAATCAACCAAAATACTGGCATATGAATGTAAGGAATCTGGGAAATAAAATGGAGAAACTGCAGCAACTAGTGCAGGAAGTCAAACCAGACATTATAGGGATTACAAAAACATCGTGAAATAGCACTCATGGCTGGGTCACAGATATTCCAAGGGCATGTGCTCTTTGGGAGAGAGAGGAATAAAGGTAAAGGTGGTTGGGTAGCATTGTACATTAATAAAACAGTAAAATATAAATAATCTGCTTGGGTCAAAATCACTTTGGGGAAGGTAAAAAAGATGTTCTATAGGGATAATGTTAGGGTATAGATTCCCCAAGGTCAGACCTAGATTTGGACAGAGATCTCTTTAATATTATTAGAGATAAATAAATACTATTGGGAATTGTGTCATAATGGGAGACTTTAACTTCCTGGATATAGATTGGAGAATAAATGTTACTATTAGTGTTAAGGGCACAGTTATTCATGGATGTGATAAATGACCATTTTCTTCATCAAATTTTCACCAAACCAGCAAAACGTGATGCAATTTTAGACTTGGTTTTGATAAGTAGTGTGGACTTCATAGGAGAATTGGCCGTAGGAAATAACCTTCGATCGAGTGATCATAAGTAAGGCTGTGAGTCTGTCACGGAGGTCATGGATTCTGTGACTTCTGCAGTGGCTGGTGCTGGCTCAGGGGCTGCCCGAGCCGGGCAGCCCCTGGGCCAGCAGCAGCAGTTTGGATGTGTGAAATAATAAAAACTAACAAATGTGTTTGTGTGGAGGGGGGTGGCATTTGCCTTCTGATTTTTAAGCCTTTTTGAATTTTTAAATCTGATTGCATTTTCGAGCTTTTCTCTGCAACCATGTGGGCTAATTTTCACTTTGAACATTAAAATGTCTTTCATTGAAGCATTCATTTCTCGATTTGAGGAAAAAGAGAGGGGAGACAGAGCTGAGCTAGAGTAAGCTGACACTGCAATGGATGAGAACCTTGATCCATGTAGGGAACATTTTTCACTTGTGTTCTCTGCCTTCCCTAGTATACTGTGATGGCCATATTTTGGCACTAAAGCTAACTCAGAATGATTTAGTCGATGAAGAAAGAGGAAGAAGAGCAACGGGAGCTGCTGGAGCGGCGAACCGTGGCCAGTGGAAGCTGCGATCGGCCGAACCTCCGGACGCGGCACGTAAACAAATCGGCCCAGATCACCAGGGGCTTTCCCTGCACAAGCGGCGGAACAAGTTTGGGAACTACTGGTCTATGTGTAAGTGTACAAAGACACACATATATCTTGTGTATATGTGTGCACACACATGCACTCACACACTGCTAGCATTAAACTAACAATGAAGCAAGGGAAAACCAACACCACAAGGAATGAAAATCTAATTCAATGCTAACAGACCTTATTCAGCAAAAAAAGAAGCCATGCATTGGAACATGGTAGATTAAAGACACAGCCCTACACTGGCACAGGGACCAAACAGAAGTGGCTTTCACAACCACAGTTCTAGGGTTCTTGGGGCTGGTTTGTCCTGAGCGTGGTTGTATCCTGTACCCTGGCTGCCATAGCTCCGGTATGCCTTGTGCAGCTAGGGAATAGTTGGGGCATACGGACTCCCCAGCCATGTTCTCTCCAACCTCAACACAAGTCCTCTGCCTTCACTGAACTATCCAGACTACCTACTGTGCTCGGCTCCTGCAGGGTGAGTATAGAACCAGTAGAGTCAACACTGCACCTGGCAAGAAGCCCCTGTACTGGCAATTCTTACCAGGGGCAATGGGGCAGTGCAGAAAGGACAAATTAGGCCCTTAATTGCATAGTCACCTAAAACCTTTGATAGGCACAAATCCGGTTTGTCTATTCAATGTCAAATAAAGGCAGATTGGGCCAGAAAACATCCCTGGATTTGGTGACGCTCAGTTCATACTGGGTAAACTGTGCCTTGCTATATGTATGTGCTGAGCTGATTGGGGAATCTGTCAATACAACTTATGAATTCTGGTTGATGCTATGAAGTTGCTCTGTATTTAATCACTGTAGTTTTGAATATCTCTGTGTGCATGTTGCTGACAAGGATTTTGTCGTATCCCTCCGAACCTGGGTACAATGGTGGGTCATTAGGACTTACTGGCCACCAATTCAGGTGGAAGCACATTGGGGACAACGGGTTAGCTCAAGCCTAGAAGAACCAGTTTTATCCTACCTCTATGCAGGGCGCTGGTGACAAGGAAGCGTGTGGAAAATTCCCAAACAGGACAAAAAGACAAAGGGGATAAAGCAAGGATTAAAAAAAAAAAAAAAAAAAAAAAACCTCATGAGGAGAGGATTCTCAGAGCTACACAGGAAGCTTTGGGCAGGAGAAGGGAAAAAAAGGGACATGCTTTCATAGGAGGGGGTGCCTGGTTTAGCTGCAAGACTACCCAAGTTGACCTAGAAAGACCGAAGGAGTGGGAGGCCATCATTCAGAAGACAAGCCAGGCACTGCAGAAAGATCTTGGATGCCCCCAGAGGACTCTGACTCCAGCCCAAAGAATGCTCCAGAGTGGCCAGGAAACTGAGGCAGGTAAATTTGAGTAGGGGTTGTTATTTTTGTCTACAGCTGTGTATTTCTTGTGCTACTAAGTAAAGAGCTATGGTGTTTTAGAATCCCATGCAAAGTGTGTGTGCTACACCTACCATATGCCCCAAAGAGCTAAACTGTAAACGCAGAGTGCCCTTATAACACATCAGGAACTGCCAGTCTTGAACGATGGTCTCTAGGGCACTTAGGTGCTTGTAAGTTCCAAACGGCCACTCAATTCCCTACTAACAGTTGTCAGAATAGAGGCTGAACTCTGACAGACAACTCCCATCCTGGGATCTGATTGGCAGAACTCTGGGGGTCCTGATGGATTCCCAGTTCTATTTAAACCAAGTACCACGAACAGGAAGTTGTCCATGCAACTGGGGTCCCCTTGCTTAGGACTGTTTCCCCTGCAATATTGGTGCCTAATTCCTGCTGCTGATCTCCTGGTAACCTGACCCTGCCTGCCTCCTGACACCTCATTCTGCCCACTGGCCTGCCTTGGACTCTGACCTCCTTGTAACCTCTTCTTGGTCTGACTTCTGCTCTGACCTCTAGGTCAGACTGCACCTGTCCCAGTTGTGATGTGGCTGGAGTTTTCAGAGGAGGTGGGTGTAAGCAAGAGAGGAATCTTGGGGGTGGGAGGTCAGCACTGGTCCCAGAGGATAGACCGTTGGACTTCAGAGGTCTCAGCTCTCAGGAGGGGGTGCCAGAGAAAGGATCTGTACCCCAAGACTATGCCTAGAGACCCCAATCTAGGAGAAGTACTTGGACTCTGTTCAGAGTCTGGAGGCTTAAAGCACGTGGGGATTCAATGACTGGATTCCCTCACTGCCATCTGGTGAACATTCATAAGAGAGAACTCAATAGATCTGTGATGTGTGTGTATATTGGTAGACATGCAATTGTATGATTGAAGCTCAGTCTCGCTGGACATTATAAAAGGATATTTGATAAGAAGTCAGATGGAAAGGAGAACTCAACAACTATGGAGCAAAGACTGAGTCACATTAGAAACATGGGGAAAGATCACACCCAAATATTGGGACATTGATAAGACAGAGAACTTTACCTAGCCAGCTAGCAAAAAGAGGATTATTTAGTATTTACCCTATAGGCACAATCAAACACCCAAAAATTTATTCTGGCAAGTAAGGCTATGCAGATTTTCTAGATACAATGTGTTTATTCTGTTTAACTTTAAATATCTTTAATTTTCTCCATCTTTAACTAAATATTGCTTTATTTAAGATCACCTGGATTTATCAGATGACTGGTTTGGGATTCATGCTTTGAGCCAGTCCCCAAGGAAGGAAATAAGTCAGAGGAACATGAATAGAGACACAGATGCCTGCTCAGGCACTTGGTTAATGGAACCAGTGTTCACAGGAAGTAATTCACCAGCAGGCTCTGCCCGGGATGCCTAAAATGAGTGCCTGGACTGAAGGTGACACCCATTGTTTAATATTAATTGCTTTCTTTCAGTGACAGTACAAAAAGAACACATTCTAATGATACATTTATGGGTTGACAGCCTCTTGGCTGTTTATCCTTCTTCCTCTTAAACCAATGCAGTTCTCCTGTGTCATTATGTACCTATTATTAGTACCTTAGCAAAGATGGGATATGTCAGCATTTGCACCTTCCGTTTTTAATACTTATTATGGGACATGTTTCAACCTTGACTTCAAGATTATTGTAACATTTCCAACTGGGAAAGAAGTAAAAATAGCAGGTAAAACTATATGGTTTGTGACTGAAATTAGGGTGTTTGAGGGAAGAAAAATGCAGGTGCAGACTTTAAATGACAGGAAACTGATTATTTTAATGTTCATAATAATGATACTTGCCAACATAAACTGATGGCTCTATTCATTATTACAGCCAGTGGTGACATTTCCTGTTGTCATTCAAAAAACTAATTGCCTCTTTTGTCAGGTATGAATTTCTATTGAGAAATGTTAAAGAAATTGTGTCTGGCCAAGAAGATACTCTGATGGCTAAAAGCTTCTCCTATTTAGTAAATCTGCTTTTTCAGGTTTGTTTGTCATTTATGCTAAAGTTTTAGGAGCTATCAGGATGGTGGTTGTTTCCTTCTAGAGTTGAAAAAGAAGACAGAAAGCATTATGAAAAGTAACTTCCTAGCCCTTGTATAATAATCTAAAGCATGTATTATTTTTTTGGAGGACAGTGGCCATTTAATCATTCCTGAGAGTCCTACTTATCAAACTGCATTATTGCAGGTTTCTTCCTATAGAATATAAAGAAACGATCTTACATCATGTTTCCTCAAATGATGCTCCCATTAAAATGAACACATCTGTAGGCAACTGAACAAAACAGACAGTATATGTTCTTCCTTTGGCCATTCTTAGTTACTATAAGAACTAAATTCAGAAGATGCCTATACATTTATAGCCCAGAGTAATACTTACAGTGTGGTATCACTCAGAATTTCAAAAATAATAAACACACAATTAATGACTCCTTTATCTAATTCTAACAGATCACATTTGGAGAATGGATAGCTTTTTGGGTACATGTGTAATCATTAGTGCTCCTTTGTTTCCATGAGACTTATTTTTCATTCCTTCTATTTCTCCGAGCTGTGATCATAGATATTTTTTTGAATGACCTCTGTGTGTGGGAGGGAAAGCGTCTCTTTTATTCCCCCTCAACAACTTTGTGTAGAAGGTCTTTCTGAACATTTTTCTTCTTTGAAGACACACAAACAGATAAATGCTTTTTGGCTTCTACCCTGAATGAGGAGACCTGAATGAAATGAATCACTTTTAGTTTTTAATTATTTTTTTTAGTTATTACATGGTGCAAGTCGAGTACATCAAATTATTAGCCTGGTAATAGGAATTACACAAGGGTTATTATTATTTCTTACTTGCCATAGCTACTACATTGATAACAAACAGTACTGTAGATGATAAAGTACACTTTGATTTTTTCATTCACTGGAAAAAACATTTTGCAGTATTTAAGTATAACAGATACATTAACAAACCAATTAAATGTGTTTCACCACTCAAGAGATGGACACTGCTCTCTTCTAAATTGCCTTAAAATCAATAATACATATCAATGCACATAATTACAGAATGGCAGCAGAGATGTATGGTTTTATATAATTATAGTGCATACATGACTCTCTGCAACAAAGTCAACTGTCTCCTGCACTGACTGCCTTTGTATTGTATTATCTTGGTTTGAACATGTGACATAATATACATAAAATGGCTCAGGATCCTTATGAATAGAAGAGTTTTAAACACTATTTTTAATGATATATGTCTTTTAAAGGGGACACTAGCCAGTAGGCAAAGTGGCTGAATACATTAGCGGTTAACCATTTTACTGAAGAGACTTATGTTCCATTACCAGTACTATCAGTCAAACAGAAAATAAGAATTGTGGTCTCAGCCCATTTCTAGGTCTCAAAAGCAATAGGGCTGCTTGTCAGAGCACATGCCCTAAATAGAGAGAATTTTGGGTGGCCCAGCCTAAGTGCCGAAAAGCCCAAGTGCCTCACAACCTCTCTTGCAGATTTCAGGTGAGACTGTAGGTTTCTACACTGAAAGGAAGCAAATAGGGTCAAATAAGAATAAAAGACAAGAGTGAAGAGGTGCTGATTACTATCATTATATATCTTGGAGTCTGTCTTATGTTACCCTTGACTGGCTTACAACATACCAGTGGAATCTGACTAACATTTCATTCAAAGATATAGAAACATCCCTGAAGCTGAAAGTGATTATAGGTAAGTGCTTTAATAACAACATTTCCCTGGGACATCACAACAGAGCCCTAAAAATGGCTTCAAATCATCTTTATGCCTTTGCCAGAGAAATACTGTCTGGAAAACTAGACACAAAATTAATTTTGATTTTTAACATATGGCCAATTATCTCATTGTCTGGCATATCATGAAATGTTACAGAAATACTAAAAAATCTGGAGTTTGATTCAGATGAATTGGGGGGCTGTAAATATAAATTTAAATCTCTTTGATTTTGACTATATCCATAGGGAATGACACTGCTTGCTTACAACTTCAACCAGTGTAACTAGAAAATTACATTCCTAGACTGGTGAAACTCAGAGGGTCTATTATTTCTTTCCATTCCTAGAAAGATATAGGTGTGGTGTGTTTTTTTCTCTTTTTCGTTTGTTTGTTTGTTTGTTTGTTTTTTTAATAATCTGTAGATCTCAAAGTGTTTTTCATTATCCCTGTCTTCCAGGTAGGCAAACTGAGGCACATGGCATTGACTTACTAAAAATCACACAGAAGGTCAGTGACATAGTCAGGAATAAAGTCCAGAGCCAAATATCTCAAAAGTGACTTGTGATTTTTGGATGTTTTAGTATTAAGGGGAGAGCCCAATTTGAAAATCTTCAAAAAGCTTCAGAACTTCTTAAAAAATCAGATCCTTTTAACCTGTCTCATGTTAGGCACCACAAAACTGAAGCATAAGTAATCACTAGCCTTTTGTGAAAATTATGCTCATCTCTCCTACCTCTCAGTTTAGTGGCCCCTGGGCTGCTATTATGATGTTTGTTGAACCAGTATTTAAAGCAAGATGGAAACAGCTTTTGAATTACGGGATGCTCATGCCTAACCGCTAGTATTACAACTGCTCTCCTTTCAGCAAGATAGGTTTTCCCATTGGGACTTCAACAAATCTGATGCTAACCCTTACCAGTAAAGTTCACTCTTAAATACAATCCAAAGTTTATAAACTTGCTTCTCAGTTTGTTTAAAGAAGCTAGCTTGATTCTGCATTAATTCATTAACAGGGTTTTATAATTTAGTTGCATTCACTACTCCAGATTACAATATACCTTACAAGGTCCAAGTCAAGAAGGAGAATTTTTCCCCTGAGAAATGGGAAAATGATCTATTTTTGCATTTTTAAAATTATCAAAGTGCACCAAAAAAAAAAAAAAAAAACCACCCTCATGCTTTTGTCTTTTATTACTCAAAGACAGATTCATTTTTAAGCAAAACTGTTTAGGTCCTTGTCCTCTAGCATTAGCTCATGCCTTGGGGGTATTTGAGAAATGCATATGCTGTTTATTTGTAACAAAATAATTCCTACGGATTTTTAGCACACAGACTTAATCCAGCTGTCACTCATATCTACTTATACAACAGACTTGCAATGGCTGTGAAGGAGCTGTTATGATATATTGGATTTATAATCTGTAAAATAAGGATTTACATGATAGGCCATACAGGCTCCCTTGGGGTCTTATGGCTATTCTGTTAAAAAGAATCTGCTTTTTAATAAATGCTTGAATATGTATTTTACCTGATAGGCAGAAGCAGCTTATTATGAGGCATCAAGGTCAACTGGCTGAATAGAGGGTATTTATTAAGTAAGTGTACATACATTTCCAAAAAGGGCATGTGAGCCGCACCATTGCTGTACACACAGAGCCACCGCCGTCTTTGGTGGATATGGATTTCTGTACCCTTAGTACTGAAAACACACGCTTTTACCCCATTTGAGCTAAGGTAGCTTTGTTAGCTTGGAATAAGTAACAAGAATTGTACTTGCTGCAAGCAGGCTCTAGAGGGAGACATTGTCACACTGATGAAGTCAGTATATTACACAAGTTAGCAGAGCTGTCAGGGCACAAACACTCAAAGTCACAGAGGGGTGCTGGTGGTAATGGCTGTAAGTGCCTGTCAGTCTTTTTGCTCAGCTATGCTTTTGTAACATGTTTGAAAATTGCACAACCTTTGCACTGAGGAGTTCCCAAGCCATTACAGTGCCTCCTCCAATAATGGCCAAATCCATGCTTCTGCACTCAGCTTGAGATACTTAGCTTGATGGACTCCTTCTCCAAAGCAAATGAGCAACACTGGAATCATTCCACAGAGGCTACTCGAATGCCGGGACTAACATTGCACCCCTACCTCACTACAGATATGGGCTGGAGGCAAGCGATGATGGGAAAGGATAAGAGGATCCATTAGCCCCAGCCTCTCCTCTAGTCATCCCCAAATATTTCTGGTAGTTTATCATGCATGAAGCTCCAAGAAATCAGATTTTTGCTGTGCAAGGTTTTTGCACCCCAGATGCAGCTCCCCTTCTCCCTTTTCAGGTGGGAATCAAACTACTGCCAGGCAGCTATTAACAGTAAGCCCATTTTGTTTCAACCACACTCTCTCAGACCTGGTCTACACTAGGCTTTTATGTCGAATTTAGCGCCGTTATATCGAATTAACCCTGCACCCGTCCACACCACGAAGCTATTTAGTTCGACATAGAGCTCTCTTTAAATCGATTTCTGTAAACCTCCCCAACGAGGGGAGTAGCGCTAAATTCGACATGGCCATGTCGAATTAGGCTAGGTGTGGATGGAATTCGACGGTAATAGCTCCGGGAGCTATCCCACAGTGCACCACTCTGTTGACGCTCTGGACAGCAGTCCGAGCTCGGATGCTCTGACCAGCCACACCCCGGGAAAATTTGAATTCCTTTTCCTGTCTGGGCAGTTTGAATCGCAGTTTCTGTTTTGACACCGTGGCGAGCTCAGCAGCAGTGGCAACGATGCAGAGCTCTCCAGCAGAGATAGCCGTGCAATCTCAGACTAGAAAGAGGGCCCCAGCATGGACTGATCGGGAAGTCTTGGATCTCATCGCTGTGTGGGGAGATGAGTCCGTGCTTTCCGAGCTGCGCTCCAAAAGACGGAATGCAAAGACCTATGAGAAGATCTCTAAAGCCATGGCAGAGAGAGGATACAGCCGGGATGCAACGCAGTGCCGCGTGAAAATCAAGGAGCTGAGACAAGGCTACCAGAAGACCAAAGAGGCAAACGGACGCTCCGGATCCCAGCCCCACACATCCCGTTTCTACGAGGCACTGCATTCCATCCTAGGTGCGGCCGCCACCACTACCCCACCCCTGACCGTGGACTCTGAGGATGGGATATTGTCCGCGGCCGGTTCCTCAGCGGACGGGGAAGAGGAGGAAGGAGATGAGGAGGACGAGGCAGTCGACAGCGCTGATTTGCCCGACAGCCAGGAGCTCTTCATCACCCTCACAGAGATCCCCTACCAACCCTCCCCAGCCGTTATCCCAGACACAGATTCAGGGGAAGGATCAAGCAGTAAGTGTTTTAAATATCTAAACATTTATTTATAACATAACTGGCATATTTAAAATATTAACAATAGGTAAAGTGCTTTAAAACATGTAAACATTTATTTACAACAAAACAGGAAGATTTAAAATATTAACAGTGGGTAAAGTGCTTCAAAACATGTAAACAGGAAAGTCCAACAAAACGGGAATCTGTGCAAAGTGTATCATGATTACTCTGTCTTTGGGCGCTTCAATATATAGTCTATTTTCAAAAAATTTCACAATGTCCGCTTCATGATTATAATGCCCAAAACGCTGCACTCTTTTGTCCCTCCAAGGGCACCTAACCCAAAAACTGGTCAATGTATCTGGGGATAGAGGCAACATCCTCCGGGGAGAACTCCTCATAGGTCTCCTGCAGGTGTTTTTCAAGCCTCATGAGCAGGTTCCTGGGCAGGGAGAGCTTGTTAGGCCCCCCGTGGTATGAGACGTTTCCCTGCCACAACGCCAGCAGGTACTCGGGGATCATGGCCTTGCAGAGCATTGCAGCAAATGGCCCCGGTTTCTGCAGGCTGTCACGAAGCATCCGCTCCTTCTGGCTCTCAGAGACCTTCAGGAGGGTGATGTCTGGCATGACTCCCTGCTGTGAATTAGGTAGGGGAAAGTTAGTATTGGGACTGCTTGCCCGTCCCTTTACAGAACTGCAACCGCCGGTTTACAGCCATGCGGTTTACAGCCGCGAGGGGGTGGGACAGGGACAGAGTTCATGCTTGCAGGATTGCTGCCAGCAGAGACTCGCATTGCTTTCTATGCGAAAGGAGGCCAGTGCCACTCTTAAAGTTTTAAGCAGCCACAAGTCTACGGCTTACCATGTTTGACAGCTAGACAAAGTCCGGTGTCCTGCCCTGCTCCTCAGCTCGCCACAGCAAGACCGCAGGCACGGTAGGCGAGGGCCGAAAATTCGACCTTGTCCTCAGTGCGCGTGTGATAGGTGCTCTGCATGGTCTTGTTGAAAGACTATGTTCTCTGTTCACAGATACATTGATCTGTCTCAGGAATTCACTCTCTTTTTCCAATTCCCACAGCCACATCTGCCCAGAGGCTAGCGCACATTAGGAGGAGGAAGAAGAGGACACGGGAAGACATGTTTGCTGAACTAATGGCATGCTCCCGAGCACAGGCAGCCCAGCAGACACAGTGGAGGGAGAACTTGTCCCAAATGCACCGGGCAAACATGGAACGGGAGGAGAGGTGGCGACAGGAGGACTGGCAGGCTACTCAAACGCTGCTTGGACTAATGAGGGAGCAAACGGACACGCTCCGCCGCCTTGTGGATGTTCTGCAGGACGGGAGGCAGGAGGAGAGAGCCCCGCTGCAGTCTCTCTCTAACTGCCCTGCCCCGCCACCAAGTCCCATACCCCCCTCACCCAAAGTCCAAACACGGAGGGGCGGAAGGGGCCGTGAAAAATTTCACTCCACCCCTGCGGACTGCTCTACCACTAGAAGGCTCTCATTCCCCAAAATTTGAAAAGTCCTTTCCTACCCGCCTCACACAAGACCCCGTCCAAGTTTCACCCCCCCGTTCCATGTGCGGTTGTTAATAAAAAATACGTTTTTGTTCATTATTGTTTCCATCCTCTTCTTTTAGAAGAGAGTCTGTCTGAAGGGGGGGGAAGGGGCTTGGTAATTGGACAGGACAGTCACCTTTAGCAGGGGGCAGGTCCAGCAGCAGGGCACATATACAGTGCAGTGACTAGTTATCCTGGTCAGTCTGGGAGGTGGTTTTCATGTTCTGTGTGGTGGGGGGGGGTGGTGTTGCTCTGTGACTTGGTGGCGGGGGAGGGCAGTTACAGATCTTATGCAGCGGTCCTTACCCTGGATCACAGAGCCGCGCAGCAGGGGATCTGTAACCCTCCTCCCCCTGCAAGACAGTCACATAGCCGACACATACACGCAGTCCCGGCCAGGAGGGCTGGCAGGCTCCATTGAAACAACCAGTCCACCACCGCGGAGCCTGTCATTCCTGGAGTTTAGAAGCATCATTTGCATCACAACACTAAACACGTCCCCCGCCACAGTCTGCGTCCCAGGTTTAAAACATTCCCGCGAAAACAGTAATAAAGACAACGGTGTCCATTAACAAAACAGAACAGATTTTATTTTTTGGGAAGGGGGTGAAGGGGGTATGTAACTGGAGAGGATAGTCGACGGCAACTGGGTAAAGAAACGGGGGCAAGTTCAGCTTCTGTGTCCACAAACTTAAAAGTCACTGGGTACCCTGCTCAGCCTTGAAACTGGCTTTCAAAGCCTCCCGTATGCACAGCGCGTCCCGCTGGGCTCTTCTAATCGCCCGGCTGTCTGGCTGGGCGTAATCAGCAGCCAGGCTATTTGCCTCAACCTCCCACCCCGACATAAAGGTCTCCCCCTTGCTCTCACAGAGATTGTGGAGCACACAGCAAGCTGCAATAATGATGGGGATATTGGTTTCGCTGAGATCACAGCGAGTCAGTAAGCTTCTCCATCTCCCCTTGAGACGGCCAAAAGCACACTCCACGACCATTCTGCACTTGCTCAGCCGGTAGTTGAAGAGTTCTTGTGCAGTGTCCAGGGCCCCAGTATAGGGCTTCATGAGCCAGGGCATTAGCGGGTAGGCTGGGTCCCCGAGGATCACTGTAGGCATCTCCACATCCCCAACAGTTATCTTGTGGTCCAGGAAGTAAATGCCTTCCTGCAGCCGTCTAAACAGACCAGAGTTCCTGAACACGCGAGCGTCATGAACCTTGCCCGGCCATCCGACGTAGATGTTTGTAAACCGTCCCCGATGGTCCACCAGTGCTTGCAGCACCATTGAAAAGTAGCCCTTTCTATTGATGTACTGGCTGGCCTGGTGGCCCGGTCCCAGGATAGGGATGTGAGTCCCATCTATAGCCCCACCGCAGTTTGGGAATCCCATCGCAGCGAAGCCATCTATGATGGCCTGCGCGTTTCCCAGGGTCACTACCTTTGACAGCAGTACCTTGACGATTGCCTTGGCTACTTGCAGGACAACAACCCCCACGGTAGATTTGCCCACGCCAAAGTGGTTCGCGACTGACCGGTAGCTGTCCGGCGTTGCAAGCTTCCAGAGGGCTATGGCCACTCGCTTCTGCACAGTCAGGGCTGCTCGCATGCGGGTGTCCTTGCGCTTCAGGGCAGGGGACAGCAACTCACAAAGTTCGAGGAAAGTCCCCTTCCGCATGCGAAAGTTTCGCAGCCACTGGGATTCATCCCAGACCTGAAGCACTATGCGGTCCCACCAGTCCGTGCTTGTTTCCCGGGCCCAGAATCGCCGTTCAACAAAATCCACATGCCCCATTGCCACCGTGATGTCCTGGGCGCTGGGGCTCGTGGTTTCTGACAGCTCTGTGCTACTCTCCGACTTCAGGCCCTCACGGCGGTGCCGTAGCCTCCTCGCCTGATTTCTCTGCATCTGCCTCAGGGAAAGGTGTATGATAAGCTGCGAGGTGTTGAGAACGGCCACAACTGCAGCGATGGTCGCAGCGGGATCCATGATTGCAGTGCTGTGGCGTCCGCGCTGTCACTAATCAAAAAGTGCGCGAACTAATTTCCCGCCGGCGCTTTCAGGGAGGGAGGGAGGGAGGGCGGTAGTGACTGACGGATGACGACAGTTACCCAAAAGCACCCTCGCCACATTTTTTTACCCAGAAGGCATTGGCGGATCGACCCAGAATTCCAATGGGCGGCGGGGACTGCGGGAACTGTGGGATAGCTGCCCACAGTGCACTGCTTCCAATGTCGACGCTTTCCCTGGTAGTGTGGACTGACAAAGTCGAATTACTGTCCTTAGTGTAGACACATACGTTCGACTTTCTAATATCGATTGCACATATTCGATTTAACTAAAATCGAACTACTCTCGTAGTGTAGACATACCCTCACAGATTGGTGTACAATAAACTAGTGGAGTATTTTACAGCCACTTACACTCTGCTAAGTACTGTCCTTGCTACATTCCCCCTTCTCTCTCCTTTGTGTGTAAGTCCCACTCATTTTGCACTTCCATTTCTACCCTTTTTCCGACAAATTTACGCTATGGTTTAATTCACTCTTGTATATGGTCCTGGCTGAAGGACTTAGATGCTGCAGTGAGTTTCATCTTTGGTGGAGCTCTGTGCAGACACACTGGTTTGCCCATGAGGAGCAACCAGCAGGACTGGGTCTCAGATCTGAATTACTAGCCATATTGGAATTTGTGTGTCAGCCATCAGACTATTAAAAATCAGTGTGTGGGGAGGAGTTATATATATATATAATTATTCTTTTCAGAAGCAAGGACTATGAATCATTTTTACCCCTGAAATACATTTTTCATACATTAACTATAGGGGGTTGAGGGCAAACATCTTTCCTATCCTCATATTCGTGTTATGAAAATGGAACTATTTTCATTCTGGCTTCAAACATTATTGCATTGACTCATCTGAAGTGCTCATTGCAACACCAAAACCTGTCTTTTGACGTTTGTTTGCCTGCTGGTGGTGATGATTCTTCAGGATTAGATGGGCTGCCCACAGAAAAACAATATAATTTAATTATCATAACTATAACTGCCTAATAAAATAAACTAACAGCCCAATTCCATAAACTCATATGCACATGTGAACCTTCAGTCACGTGAATCAGCCCACAGCAGGACAGCAATAATTTCATTGCAGGGGCCAAAGTTGTAACTTATAAACTTTCCTTTCTAGCCCTTGACATGTTTTGGTGGCGTTAATGGACAAAAGGATCTCAACCTTGTAATATCAGCAGCTCCTCTTTATGGCTCTGATTGAGGAAGGTACTTAAGCATGTTCCTAGCCTTAAGTATGTGAGCAATCCTATTGACTTCAGTGATTATTCATGTGCTTAAGTAGGGTTACCATACGTCTGGATTTTCCCGAACATGTCCGGCTTTTTGGTCCTCAAATCCCCGTCCAGGAGGAATTTCCAAAAAGCCGAACATGTCCGGGAAAATACTCCCAGCTTTACTGGCATCCCTGCCCCAGTCCCGGGCTTACCTTAGAGCGGGCTCCGGCAGGCTGCGAGCTGCAGTCAGATTCCCCCCAGCGGCGGCGGCTGCTGCTGCTCGGAGACACCTCAGCTCTGTGCAGCTGAAGAGCTGAGCATCTTTTGCCCCAGCGCTACCGACTTCACGGTTTGCCGCGCAGTCCCCATACCTCCAGCCCCTGCGCCCCTGGCCGGGCGCTTCCCCAGCACAGAGCTGAGGTGTCTCCGAGCAGCAGCAGCCGCCGCCGCTGTGGGGGAATCCGACTGCAGCTCGCAGCCTGCCGGAGCCTGCTCTAAGGTAAGCCCGGGACTGGGGCAGGGATGCCGGCAAAGCTGAGAGTACCATGCGCCGCTGATTGCACAGGTGGGGGGCAGCGCTGGGGCAGTTGCTCCGGGGAGTCACCAAGAAGCACTGACTGCGGTGGGGGAGAAGGGGAGGGCAGTGTAAAAAAGGCAGGAGCGTGCAGAGGGATCGGAGCTCTGGCTGCGATGGGCATCGGGCTGCCTTGCCTGCAAGCGGATCGGAGCTCCCGGAGCTGGGGCGTGCTGTATGGTGCTCAGCTCCCCATTTGTGATGAGAGACAGCAGTGTGGTGGATCGCTGCGAAATGTCCGGGATTTCACCAGGCGAGGAGGAGGATGCAGAACCTCCGAGCCCGGGCGGCAGCAGGGAGCATTAGTCTGGAGCCCCTGCTGGGCTGCCTCAGCCTTGGGAGCCAATGGAAGGGGGAGGCGGAGGGGGAAGGGGGTGGAATTCCTGAGCCCATGCTGACGCTGCCCTGTTTGCAGCCGGCAGGATGGAAACGCTGGAGGAGGAAGCCCGGGGAGCTGCGGTAGGAGCTTAGGGCTGCAGGGCAGGGCAGAAGTCCCGATTCCGGGCTGCCTCGGCTCGGGTGGAAGACAGTCAGTCCTGGCCTGGTCGGAGCCTGGGCTGTCTCGGCCGTTGGGACCTGTGCAGACTGCAAAGCCAAATCCCCCTGCCGTCCTAGCCTCCGCCGTGTGCACTGCTGTGTCTGTGGTGTTGTTGCTGCTGTGGGCTGTTAAACGCCTTCCATGCCAGCCCAGAAGTGGCTGCATTTCAGTGGTTTTGTATCTTCAGGAGGCCATGGGTTCACAGGTGCTATAGAAACTTGGGATGTTGTTGGTATTGGGAGGGGGGGCATCATCCTCTCTGAGCCTCAGTGTCCCCATCTGTAACGGGGACAGTATGCTCCTAAGGGCATGGGGGAGAGTCTGTGAAGCCAGATGAACGCTGTGTTGGGGTGGCCAAGAGGGTGAAAATTCCCTGTCACTGACTGAGCAGCATCTCTGTCCAGGCTGGGGGAAGAAGCAGGAAGCCTTGGCTCTGTGGTGGGTCTGAATGGCCAACCCCACCATTCCTCCCTCCAGCCAGGACCCCCCAGCCCCTGCTGTAGCCCAGTCCGGGCCAGGCAGATGGCAGAGCAAAGGCACCCTCGGCCCATGATGGCTGCTGGCGACTGGACTTGGCCTGCGCCGCTGACTGAGCCGGGGGCGAGTTCTGGGTCGTGCTGCCCATTTGGAGTTTGCATGGATGAAGCTGAGAGCGTTTTCTGGGCGACTTGAAAGACCCAGTGGGACTGAGATCAGTGCTGGGGGGAGAGGGGTCGCTGCCAATCGCCAGCTGAGAACCCGAGAGCGCAGGGCTGGCAAGAACCCCAGAATTCAAGCAATGGAAGGAGCTGGGGTAGTCAGATTCAGGAACCCGGGGAACTGGGTGCTCCAAGGCACCTGGGGAGCTGGGAAACAGAACAGTGTGAGCTGCGTGTCCTGACCGCTCCCAAAAACTGAGCGCCGGGGCAGATCCTCCACTGGTGTAAACTGAGCAGCTTCACTGAAGTCATGGGAGTCTACACTAGTGGAGTGCCTGACTCTAGAATTGGTGCTGCTGTTTCGCGCAGCTGGGAGGGAGGAGGGGGAATGCGGGGCACTCAGGGGAGGGGGCGGAGTTGGGGTGGGGACTTTGGGGAAGGGGATGGAATGGGGGTGGGGAAGGGGCGGAGTTGGGGCGGGGCTGGGGCCCCGTTGAGTGTCCTCTTTTTTCAATGTTCAAATATGGTAACCCTAGCTTAAGTTAGGAATATACTGAAGTACCTGGCTGAATCAGGGTCTTTGGGCCTGATCCAAAGCCACTGAAGTCAGTAGGAGTCTTTCTGTTTCTTTCAACGGGCTCTAGATCAGCAAAATTTTACAGGATCAGAGCCCGTGACCAGATACTAACAAAGGGTCATTCGCATGGGGACACCTATCTAAAATACTACAAGAGTACAACTGCGTTGCAGGAGATAATGCTTTTAACATTCTCCATTAACATTTTCAAAGCCTGATCTACAAATGTCTTCGAATTGAAATGTCATCATGTGTAGCAAAATTCCCTTCCCCCTGCTCCCCACCATTATAATAAACATAATGAAGCACCAGTAATGGTAACCCTGAAGGATTCATGTACATTTACAGCATCAAAAGAAAAGAAAAATAACTTGGTTGTGATGAGAATACCGAGATGGTATGAGTGTAGCAGGCTGACTAGGCACTGATTGAACTTCTGAATAGATGCTGATTATGATCAAGAAAGCAAAATAAATAAATAATAACATGATGAATATTTGAGAGCTCATCAACAATTATTTATTGGGATTTTTAATATTAATTTAAATTTATCTCAGCAGGAAAAAAAAAGACATGGCAGCAAAATCCACTTCAGCTATAAAGCTATCCTGAAATGTGATAGATTTAATTTATAAAAACTTTCCTTTGTAGCCCTTGACATGTTTTGTTGGTGTTAATGGACAAAAGGATCTCAGTCTTGTAATACTAGCAGCTCCCACACCTTCCACTTCCTCAGAGATAATTAAATGTGCATCACACATCCATAGTGGGAAGGGGACAGGCCACAGCTATATACAGGACATTGACACTGCAATAATACCAACATCTATCATGATCACTACAGTAAATCATACCACGTGATAAAGTGTTGACTTAAAAAAAATGCAGAGCTTTTCCATCAGCAATATGACCCTGCTCCAACTCAGGGAAACTACTAATTTCTACATACACATATGATGAAATTCTTAATTCCATTGCCCTTCCCCAGCATGAAGCTGCCATTAACTGGGAACTCTTTCCTATTAGTTAAAAAAGTATGTATGTTAATACTTAGATATAAGTATAAGGCCTTGTCTACAATGACAAGTTTCTGTGCAGTAAAGCAGCTCTGTGCTTTGAACTCCCAAGGTGTACACACTGCCAAGCCTCATAGTGCAGAGAAAATGCGCAGCTGCAGCCCTGTAAAAAAAAAAAAAAAAACCCTGACAAGACGCGTACAGCTTTCTGCATCGGGGCTACAGTGCCGTGGTGCCAGTGTAGACACTCTGGTCAATTACAGCATTGTGATTGGCCTCCGTCAGGTGTCCCACAATGCCTGTTCTTAGCTCTCTGGTCATCGGTTTGAACTCTACTGCCCTTCCCTCGGGTGACCAACCGTCATCCCCACCTCGTAAATTCCTTGGGAATTTTGAAAGTCCCCTTCCTGTTTGGTCAGTGACACGTGCAATGGTCTCAGCGCATCTCTCCAGGTGGCCATGCCTGCTCCACGCACCAGGCAATCCCCCGCTTGGAGCCATGCCGAGCTGCTGGACCTCATCAGAATTTGGGGAGAGGAAGCTGTGCAGTTCCAGCTGCGCTCCAGCCATAGGAATTATGATACCTATGGACAGATTTCACGATGCATGACAGAAAGGGACCATGACCGGGACACATTGCAGTGCAGGGTCAAAGTGAAGGAGCTGCGGAACGCCTACCACAAGGCGCAGGAGGCAAACCTTCACTCCGGTGCTGCACCCATGAGCTGCCGGTTCTACAAAGAGCTGGATGCAATACTTGGTGGCAACCCCATCTCCACTGCGAAGTCCTCTGTGGATACTTTGGTGGCTCGTGTGCCAGTTGAGAGTGGACCGAGCCAGGAGGAGGAAATCTTGGGCAAGGATGTGGAGGAGGAGGGGGACCCAGAGGCAGAGGATGACTCGGAGGCCAGAGATGCATGCAGCCAGGAGCTCTTCTCTACCCTGGAGGAGGCTAGCTAGTCGCAGCTGTTGGATCTTGGCAAAGCGCAAACGGGAGAGGAGGCCCCTGGTAAGTGGCTTTGATTTTGGGAATTGCTGAACCGAGTTGCTGGGGCAGGAGGACTGCAGAAAGCAGGCTTGTTTTTGTATGATGCACGTACCACCACATGCCTAGTCTGAACGGTGGAACAGGGTGTTGATTAACTCCCTCACTTAACGGGAATCTGCCTCAGAGATCTCCAGGAAACTCTCATGGAGATACCGGGAAATCCACTGCTGCATGTTCTTTGGCAGAGCTGCTTTGTTTCTTGCCTCATTAAGGGTAACTTTCCCACACCACTCTGCCATCACCTGTGGGGGTTGGGGAACCATTGCTGCACACAGGCGAGCCGCATACAGACCAGGGCGGAAGCCGCAGTCTTGGAGAAGACCCTCCCATGATTCCCTGCTCACCCTCAGCAGTGAGATATCTTCCATAGTGAACACAGCCTGTGGAAATGTGGGGACAGGAATGATTATAAGGCTCCCCCTACAGTGCTGGCTTTCCCCAAGAGCCACAAGCCCAGTGTACAGTACGGTCCTGGAACACTAATTTCCCCTGCAGCTACTCACAATTTTGTGGGTCTTGTGGCTCATGTTTGCTTGCCTGGGGTCAGCCAGTTAGTGACAGGTATGTGAATAGTGGCTGTGTTTTAAATCACTGAATCAGTGGTCTGTGTGTTGCAAGCACTACTGTTTCTGTAAAATGTTGCGTTTTGGCTTCACAGATATGACCTTGGGAGCCCAGCCTCCCTCTTTGTTACTGCCGGCTGAACAGCTGTGCAGAATTAGAAAGCGGCCACGAAGAACTAAGGAAGCATTTCTGCATGATGTCATGATGCACTCCGTGGCCAAAAAACAGGAACTGAAGGAGTGGAGGAACAGCGAGAAGGGGGACCAAAAGGAGAACATGGTGCGCCAGAATGAAGCCACGGAGCGTCTCTTAAATGTTATGGAGCGCCAAGCGGACATCGTCCAGGCAATACTAGCACTGCAAACTGAGTAGCTCCGTGCTCGCCCTCCCCTGCAGCCGCTGTCACAAAACTGTTTCCCATGCACTCCCCAGACACCACCAACACACTCTTATGAACCTCCTGGCTCCAGTCTGTACCCGTGGCATTCCACTCCTCCCCCATCACAGTCCAGCACTGCAGACTCCCAGTACCCACTGCACTCAACACCCCTCCCTCTGCAGTTTAGTCCTGCTGAAGAACAGTACCCGCTGCGCTGTACTCCAAAGGAGAAGGCTGGATATGATCCCTGGACATACACAAATCTTTAACCGTCCCAAGACCCCACCTCCTCCTGGGACCTTCCCTTCACCCATCCCCCTCAGTGCTGATGTGTTTTTTTGTTTGTCTCTCTCCTCTGGTTGTTGTTTTTTAATAAAAGAATTGTGTTGGTTTGAAAGCAATCTGTACTCTATTAATTGAAAGTAAACAGAGCCCTGCAAAACAATAGGCAATTTTCTTAAACCTTCATAGTGCATCGTCTGCACCAACCACAATCACCTACTAGCTTTACAAGCCCTTCACTCCTGAGCATAGCAACAAATATTAGTGGCTTTCAGCTTCAAATTGCTGCCTCAAAGCATCCCTGATTCTTATGGCCCCGCGCTGTGCCCCTCTACTAGCCCTGGTCTCTGGCTGTTCAAATTCAGCCTCCAGGCGCTGAGCCTCAGTGGTCCAGCCCCGAGTGAAGCTTTCACCCTTCCCATCAAAAATATTATGGAGTGTACAGCACGCAGCTATAAGCGTAGGAATATTGTCATCGGCCAGGTCCAGCCTCCCATATAATCAGTGCCAGCTGGCCTTTAAACAGCCAAAAGCACATTCAACAGTCATTCTGCACTTGCTCATCCTGTTGCTGAACCACTCCTTGCTGCTGTCAAGGTGCCCCGTGTATGGCTTCATAAGCCACAGCATTAAGGGGTATGCAGGGTCTCCCAGGATCACAATGGGCATTTTGACTTCCCCTACGGTGATCTTCTGGTCCGGGAAGAAAGTCCCTGCTTGCAGCTTCCTGAACAGGCCAGTGTTCCAAAAGATGCATGCGTCATGCACCTTTCCGGACCAGCCTGCGTTAATGTCCATGAAACACCCACGGTGATCCACAAGCACCTGGAGAAACATCGAGAAATACCCCTTCCAATTAATGTACTCGGTGGCTAGGTGATCTGGTGCCAGAATTGGAATAGGTGTGCCATCTATCGCCCCTCCGCAGTTAGGGAAGCCCATTTGTGCAAAGCCATCCACAATGTCACGCACATTGCCCAGAGTCACGGTCTTTCGGAGCAGGATGCGATTAATGGCCCTGCACACTTCCGTCAACTTTCCCACTCTGAACTGGTTAGTGACCAATTGGTAGCAGCCCAGAGTAGCCAGCTTCCACAGTGCAATAGCCACGTGCTTCTCCAATGGCAGGGCAGCTCTCATTCTCATGTCCTTGCGCTGCAGGGCTTGGGAAAGCTCATCACACAGTCCCATGAAAGTGGCTTTCCTTATCCGAAAGTTCTGCAGCCACTGCTCATCATCCCAGGCGTGCATCACGATGTGATCCCACCACTCAATGCTTGTTTCCTGAGCCCAAAAGCGGCGTTCCACTGTGATCAGCACTTCTGTGAATGCCACAAGAATTCTCGTGTCATAGCTAGTACATGTGGCAAGATCAATGTCACAGGCCTCTTGCCTTTGTAGTTTAAGGAATAACTCCACTGCCACTCGTGACATGTTAGTCAGAGTGAGCAGCATACTGATCAACAGTTCAAGATCCACTCCTGCAGACCAAAGAGGCAGAGCGCGCAGTACACAAATTGTTGAAAGATGGAGCCAAATGTGGATGGAAGGATTGCTGGGATGCGAAGCAATGCATCATGGGGCATTGGGACAGGACCCAGGATGCCCCGTGACTCCTCCACCTTCCCACAACTCTTAGCAGCAGAAAAGGAAGAGATGCTCTGTGGGATAGTTGCCCAGAGTGCACCGCTCCGAATACCGCTGCGAGTGCCGCAAGTGTGAACATGCTACTGTGCAGGCAGCTTACAGTGTGGGCCCCTTACTGAATGAGGGAGGCAACCTAGTGACCGAGGATGTGGAAAAAGCTAATGTACTCAATGATTTTTTTGCCTCTGTCTTCACAAACAAGGTCAGCTCCCAGACTACTGCACTGAGCAGCACAGTATGGGGAGAAGGTGACCAGCCCTATGTGGAGAAAGAAGTGGTTCGGGACTATTTAGAAAAACTGGACATGCACAAGTCCATGGGGCCGGATGCGCTGCATCCAAGGGTGCTAAAGGAGTTGGCCGATGAGATTGCAGAGCCATGAGGCATTATTTTTGAAAACTCATGGCGATCGGGGGAGGTCCCGGATGACTGGAAAAAGACTAATGTAGTGCCCATCTTCTTCCCTTAAAAAAGGGAAGAAGGAGGATCCGGGGAACTACAGGCCAGTCAGCCTCACCTCAGTCCCTGGAAAAATCATGGAGCAGGTCCTCAAGGAATCAATTATGAAACACTTAGAGGAGAGGAAAGTGATCAGGAACAGTCAGCATGGATTCACCAAGGGCAAGTCATGGCTGACTAACCTAATTACCTTCTATGATGAGATAACTGGCTCTGTGGATGAGGGGAAAGCAGTGGATGTGTTATTCCTTGACTTTAGCAAAGCTTTTGATACGGTCTCCCACAGTATTCTTGCCGCCAAGTTAAAGAAGTATGGGCTGGATGAATGGACTGTAAGGTGGATAGAAAGCTGGCTAGATCGTCGGGCTCAACGGGTAGTGATCAATGGCTCCATGTCTAGTTGGCAGCCGGTTTCAAGCGGAGTGCCCCAAGGGTCGGTCCTGGGGCCAGTTTTGTTTAATATCTTTATTAATGATCTGGAGGATGGTGTGGACTGCACTCTCAGCAAGTTTGCAGATGACACTAAACTGGGAGGCGTGGTAGATACTCTAGAGGGTAGGGATCAGATACAGAGGGACCTAGACAAATTAGAGGATTGGGCCAAAAAAAACCTGATGAGGTTCAACAAGGACAAGTGCAAAGTCCTGCACTTAGGACGGAAGAATCCCATGCACTGCTACAGACTAGGGACCGAATGGCTGGGTAGCAGTTCTGCAGAAAAGGACCTAGGGGTCACAGTGGACGAAAAGCTGGATATGAGTCAACAGTGTGCTCTTGTTGCCAAGAAGGCTAACAGCATTTTGGGCTGTATAAGTAGGGGCATTGCCAGCAGATCGAGGAACGTGATCGTTCCCCTTTATTCGACATTGGTGAGGCCTCATCTGGAATACTGTGTCCAGTTTTGGGCCCCACACTACAAGAAAGATGTGGAAAAATTGGAAAGAGTCCAGCGGAGGGAAACAAAAATGATTAGGGGTCTGGAGCACATGACTTATGAGGAGAGGCTGAGGGAACTGGGATTGTTTAGTCTCCAGAAGAGAAGAATGAGGGGGGATTTGATAGCTGCTTTCAACTACCTGAGAGGGGGTTCCAAAGAGGGTGGAGCTCGGCTGTTCTCAGTGGTGGCAGATGACAGAACAAGGAGCAATGGTCTCAAGTTGCAGTGGGGGAGGTCTAGGTTGGATATTAGGAAAAACTTTTTCACTAGGAGGGTGGTGAAGCACTGGAATGCGTTACCTAGGGAGGTGGTGGAGTCTCCTTCTTTGGAGGTTTTTAAGGCCCGGCTTGACAAAGCCCTGGCTGGGATGATTTAGTTGGGAATTGGTCCTGCTTTGAGCAGGGGGTTGGACTAGATGACCTCCTGAGGTCCCTTCCAACCCTGATATTCTATGATTCTATGATTCTATTCTACAACAGCGGTTTCCCTTCAGCACTCTCTGGGCGGCGCTGTAATTCTACCAATGTAGACATACCCTTAGATTCTTTAAATGGTGGTGGAGGGTTTCTACACTTAAAGCTGGCAAGTAAGGCATCGATACTGTAGCCTATCAGACCTCAATCGTGTTAACACTTAAGCACATGTATAATTTTAGAAACGTGAGTTGCAATAACTGGCACTGTTCATGTGTACAAAGTTATGTGTGGGCTAGGAGAGGAGCCAAAGGCATAGCTTCTGCACTGAGATCTGCTAGCACAGACTTTTGCTAAATGCCAATGAGTACATCAGTCAGCACTACAGCTTAAAGAACATTTTAAATTATAAAGGCTTGTATATGGCTGGAAAATTATGACCATTTAAATTTTTCACTGAAAAAATGCAAAGCTCATTAAGATGAGCTCCATCTCCCGTGCAGAGTCTCACCTCGCTCCTGCAGAGCCCCCCCGTACTTCTCTTTTGCACTAGGACTGATCATCCCCAGTAAGCTCAAAGAACAGCCTGCTTTTGTAGCCATAGGAGACTTGCACTTTCTTTATGGCCATGTAAACAGTGCCCAGATTTGGCCCTGGAGAGATGTGAGAGAGAGAACAGCAACAGAACAGCTCTGGTTCAAACATTAAGCATGTAGTAGGTGAGGATTATTCATATAATTAGTGATTAATGCTCTTTGCTCTTTTGGTACTTGCAGTGATAGCAGGTGATTTTGCAGTAGTTGGTTTGCCGGTTGGTAAGCTAAGGCACATGCTATTGCTGTACTGCAGTCTATGTGTACCACTGTTGATCCATAAGCAGAACTTGCCACATGTCAACTGTCATGGATTGAGGTTTAGAAAGAGTCCAGAGCACCAACCTGAGGGTATTTTGTGTTGTTGTTTGAATTGCTGTCTGTTCTTTTGTTATCTCACTCTCTTTGAGTTTATTCCAGGCACCATGACAAAGTTGTTGAATGTTGATTTAAAAAAAAAAAAGAGGATCCTAATACTAGCATTCTTTTTTGCATTACAAGTAATCAATTCCAATCACATTGATTTATTTCAGGTATTAAAAGGTTCATATAACCCATCAGAAAATAAAGACATGAGTATATAACATTCTCCTAAGGAAATTCCTGTGCCTAACATTCTGGAAAATGCCGGCACACTAATAGTTATTCATCTACTACAATAACAGAATTGGTTTTTTTTCCAATACACATCCATGTCTTGTTAATGCAACACTTTGTTCAATTCCTTTTGCTGCCAGTTTGGTCAAGAGAAGCCACTCACACAATAATTAGCTATATGTTTCCAAACTTCATTGGATGGCAAACTCTAGTTCATAGGTACTATGCATCCATATGTACTTCATGCAAAATGACATAGCTGCACTCGACAGAAATGACAGCTTAGACAATAGGAATTTACTTGATGACAAACAAAAGTTAGTTATGATTCCAAATAGTGACTTTTCAAGATGTATCTTGCAGTATGTTATCCAATGTGCAGGTCTCAATGTGACATATCTTTTCATGTGTCCAAAAAATGACAACTATTGTATGCAACTGTGACTATAAATACAATTTTATAGATTTGCATTAGTGCAAACTTTAGCCTAACATATAAATAAAATAAATGTTAACTTTATCAAACATGACATGCTACATTTCCACAGCATTTTTGGTCTTTTATGTAGGACCTCTGAATAGAGGGATAGACTGTTGAAATGACACATCAGATTCACAAGAACATCCCTATCAGTGACAGTAGTAGATGAGCTATAAAAGTATGTAATAAACGAAATAATCCATGGGCCAAGAATTTCAAAACAAAAGCTTAGAGCAAGAGCTTTAAAAACACACTAGAGATTGTCTTTATGCCTTTACCTAAATTGCCTGAGACATTTTCAGCATTCAAAGCATTCATGAAGTGTTCATGAAGCATAACAGAAGCTACATAAGCAAACATAAATCTGCTATACTGTATAACAACCTCAGGGACGAAACAGCTCTTTTGCTTGGAACTCTTAAGGTAGAGTATTGAAAGGGCCACTGAGAGGTTCGTATGGAATTAAATGCTATTGGTTCCTATTACTCTACATTTGCAATGGTCAAGGAGAAAAGGCTCTGTGCTCAGCAGATACTAGAGTACAAGCCTATATTTCTGGATTACATACATGACCAGGCTATTCAGAGCCAGCTCAAGGTTTTGCTGGGCCTGTGAGAATTAAGATATTGGGTGAGTCAGGCTGATGTCTGCTAACAACATGGCAGATATGTCATGAGCAGCTGAGGTGAAGTTGGGGAATTTGTCTATACTGAGGGAGGGGAATTCAGGTGGGTTTTGCAATATGAAAGTGATGGATTTTCACCTCATTTGTCACAGAGGGATAGATGTTGTTTTCAGGAACTGATAGGATGACTGGACCAAGTAGCTGGCACTTGGTGCTTGAGGTAAGCTGGGTGCCTGGGTTCATTCTTCAATGTGGAGGGGAGGTGGTGGGGACAGCAAAATTGATGCTATCACAGATAAATACTGAAAGCTGGTAGAGTTTCGGACAAAGAAGGGACCTGGGGAAGCCTCACACTATACATGTGCCTAAGGCCAGACCTACAGATGCATCTCGGCTATTAAAAGTATGTGCTAAGATTCACTGGGGCAGATCCTCAGCTCATGTAAATTATATATATCCCTTGAAGTCCAGCAGGAATTGTGAACTGACTTCATTACAATGCCCCTCTCCTCTCAAAACACTAATCCTGATTCACCATAACAAGAGACCATGGCCACAGTTCAGACACCTCTGCGTAGCGGTGATGGCTTATCCAATCCCTATATTATAGCATGGAAACACGGCACAGACTGTTGTTGCATATGTACTGGTTTCCTAGCATGTATACACTCATGCACATCTGTTAGGATGGCTTCCTGCCCATTCACAAAGGTGGACTGCCAGATTTGACAAGGCACAGGTGCCAGTAACACACAGGTTTAGAATGATAGGCTGCAGAACACAGAAAATGACACCTTCTCTGCAAGAAAAGCCTCTTGGCAGTAAGCAAAGCCAAATTTCAAACATATGCTTAATTACAAAAGATCATATTTGTTTTTACTTTTACAAGTTATACCCTTAACAAAAGCCTCCCTCTGGTATCACTTTTTCTAATCTGCTTCATTGTTGTGGAATCTTCATGCTTGCCAGAGCGTGGTTTAATGCTCTCAGAATGACCTCTGAAAAGCTCTAAAGACAGTGTCTCTTTAGCTATCACCTGGGGCTTGTCTACACTTGATTTTTCACACCCATGAGCAATGTAGCTGGGTCAACCTAACTTTTTAGTGTAGACCAGGCCTGTCAAACTTATGATTCGAGAATATAACCTGTTGAGACATACAGGTATTTGTTAAAGGGGATTGCTCTATGCTGTTGATGCCGGTTAGAGAACTCTAAGGGTACGTCTACACTTACCTCCGGGTCCGACGGCAGGCAATCGATGTTCTGGGATCGATCCCGGAAGTGCTCGCCGTCGACGCCGGTACTCCAGCTCAGCGAGAGGAGTACGCGGCATCAACGGGGGAGCCTGCCTGCAGCGTCTGGACCCGCGGTAAGTTCAGACTAAGGTACTTCGAATTCAGCTACGTTA
>NW_020664482.1:32641351-32692217 GCF_002925995.2 Terrapene triunguis | reverse complement strand
TATCTCTGAAGCAGACGACTTCTCAAAAATTGTAGACCAGTGTTATCCTCAGGTGAATGCCCCGAGCCAGTTATTCGGGTAATGGGACCAAAATATACCAGTGAAGTAGTGCAGATTAGTTGAGGATCTGGCTCAACATATTTACCTTTTTCTGGTGCTATTTCTACTGAGCACTCACACACTTGAAGAAATCTCAGAGCACATCACATGTGGTGAGCACTTGTATTTCCTTATTAGCACAGAGTTAAAAGGGAAATTTTTATTATATCAGACAGTATTTTAACATAAATGGAAATAAACATTTCTGTTTATTTCTTTGAACGGGGCTCGAAAATGTGTGAGTGCCTTGTCTAATTTCTCAAGTTATCACCTTAAAGTGGTATTCAGCAATATATAATACTGAGGAAAGGCATCTTTCTTAAGTAGATTTGCATTACACTTTTAAGAGAGTGTGCAGCATCTAGGAAGCTAATGTTCCATTTTGTTTTCACCTTAATGCTCTAAAGTGTCCCTCTGCTTCTGTTATATCTCATATCTATTTGGTGTACAGTACTACTATAGCACAGGGATCAGAATTGACACAACTTAATAAAACCATGCACAGAACCAGATGATTTTCATCTCAATGTTTCATTTACACATCTTGAAATTGGTGTGAGCGCTCTCAGATATCTTAGTTCTTTGATTTTTCATGGTTTAGATTAGATTTCAAAGGTAGAATTAAAGAAAAAAAAGGATAAGGCCTGTTTCAGACATTATTTATCCTGGATAAAATCAGGAGCAACTCCATGAATGTCAATGATGAGAATCCGGCTCGAAGTGAGAGAATCTGGAAGTCCTGTTGCAGGATGACTATTGTTTTAAAGTGACAGGAACTTTCAATATTATCAAAAGCCAGACTGTGCCATTGAACTATGGCCCTGGCGCTTGATCTAGCTCCTACTGACGTTGCTGGAGCTGGAGCAGGCATGTTGATCCTCAGCTGGTAAAAACTGTCATAGCTCCATTGAATTCAACAAAGTTATGATAATTTATGCCAGCTAAGGATTTGCCTCTACATGTCTATGATTTTGTGAAACGTAAGCAGATTAATATAAATAAAGGCATACTGTATCAGAGTACACAGGTCTTTCCATGCATCCCAGAACAAGACTCCTGGCGATGATGGTCCCCATTTTGGTTCTACCGCTAAGGTGAAGCCTGACTTAACTAGACAACGAAGGGTTGGTTTTTGTTTTGTGGAGGGAAGGGCGTTGGAGGGGTGTTAGAGGTGGAATGCTAAATCCTAGTAATGATTTTTCAGCATAACCTCAAGAAGATGTTCTCAGCTGCTGTATGAAAATGTCCAGGGAAGTTCAGAACCTTAAAAAGAGGCAGGCTTATGTTCATTTGAGCAGGGGATTGAGTTCTGGAAGTCAAGTCACGGAGCTCTAGCAGAAGCAAAGCTACTGGAGTTTGTAATATTTATTTATAAAAGGATTTAAGCTGCACGAAGGGAACTTAGCCAGAGATTATGATGCCTTTGGGGTTACTGTAGTTGCACTTTTCTGATTTCTCAAGAACCATGTGAAAATAAGTCTGAAAAACAAGGAAAGGTTTTGTGGATACACCTGGGTCCGTCTGAAATTTCTCTCTCACTGCACACATCCTTGTTCTGCCACAGATACATTGCTATTGGTATAAGAGAAAGTTGGAGGCTCAACATATAAGACTAGATTGTGATGTACTATTAAGGATGAGTATAGGTATAGCAATCTAGCCCTTACCATTTGTGAAAGAGGCGTCTGTTTTATTCACCACAACAAGATAGTTAAGTTATCTTAGAATGACAGCTTTTCAGAAAACACACAGAAAAACAGTACCACCCCCCAGTGGAGGAAAAAAATATAACTCAGGTGAAAGGCTAAGATTTGTCCAGACAATGAATTCAGCATAGATCCAGTGCTTTAAATCTGTGGTTCCCAGCCATATAGGACTTATTTCCCAAAAACTAGACCTCAGCTAGTCAAGTATGCACAAGCTAGACTGCAGTGGAGCTTAGCCTGTCATTGCAAGATGGGAATTTGTCTATTCCCCAGTTCCGCTGAAAATTAGAACATGCACATTAAATAGATGTGACCAACAGTCGACCCCACAGATCTCAACACAAGGGTTGATCAGCTAGAGATTAGGAGTACAGGGTACGAATAATAATTCACCTATACTAGGAGTGAGAGGAAACCACACTGATATCAGAAGTTCAAGGTTTACAGAATATCCTCATAGCAGCAGAGAAGGCAATATAGACAAAAGGGAAATTAAATGCAGTGATTCAATGGAATGTGTCCTTTCCAAATGGCAGTAATTGGGATATAGTGGGGTACTTCAGCATAGCAGACCATTAGATAGTCTCTGAAAAATTTAGTTATCTGACCTGTTGATTGCTAGCATAACAACAATGCAAATACTTACACAATATTTGCCTGTAAATGTTCTGTTTAATATCTTGCTACTGAAGTTTGACCTAATTAAGTTGTCTGAATTTTGCCTGAAAGAACGGAAGATTTATCTTTGAATGTGGCTTATGGATTCACTTTTCTAAATTAAAATACACTCCTTGCCCAGCTCAAATGAAGGTTTGATAATCCTTTAACACCATCCCCTTGTTCTGTTCTTTTAATAAACTAAGTACCTTGTCTCGTTCCAGTATACAGTTGCTGATCCAGCAATCAGTCAAGCCACAGGCTCATAAAAATATGACACGCTCTGATTTGTAAATGTTACCACTTTTATAACTGACACCTATAATGAAAAATGTGATCTGGAATGAAAAGTTGCTGTTGCATCCAATAACATGAATAACCAATAAAATGGTATGCTGTTCCACAACAAACCATTATAGTTATTTTGATAGAATTATATGACCAAAAATGTGAATGAAATGAAGATAGTGAAAGTAAACCCACTTTCCACCAGCACTGCAGTGTTCTGAAATTCAGTGGGTTACTGGTGAAATACTAATCACTCATTTGATCATATGTAAATATGCTGATTTAGCAAAGCATTTAAACACATGCCTCAATTCTTTGCTGAACTGGGATGGACTTAAACACATGCTTAAATACTTTATTGAACTGTGACCCTTGCACATTTCATGCAAGTTTTCATTTAAAGGTAGACCAAAGTTCACAAAATGACATAAAATATGTTGTAACTATCATTTTGGTTTTAGTGGAGTCCATGTGAATAAAGAAAATACTCCATCAATGGTGCCATTCTACTCATATTACAATATGACCACAAAGTAGATTTTTGGCACTGTACAAATAAATAATAAGAAGCTTCATTATCTTTATCATCACCCGTTTTATAAACCATTGATATTGCATTCATATTCAATTCAATGCCTTGATCTGACCTATTTATACTCAGGTAGAACAGAGATTAGATATAAACAGAAGTAGTTGAATGAGAATTGCAACCATGCAAGTCAAATGAATATAGGCAGACTATACAACAGCACAATAAAAACTTCTTTAAATGTAAACCTAACTCAGTTTGTGCTAATCTATACAGCACAACAGCACACAGAGGAAAAAGGCGATCGATATAATAAAAAAATGTATATATACTTTCAGAAAGCCTTTGACAAGGTCTCTCACCAAAGGCTCATAAGTAAAGTGCACAAACATGGGATAAGAGAGAACATCCTCTCATGAATCAATAACCGGTTAAAAAATAAAAAACAAAGGATAGGAATAAATGGTCAGTTTTCATAGTGGAAAGAGGTCAAGAATGGGATCCCCTAAGGATCTGTACTGGTACCAGTGCTGTTCACTTCACCTTGAAAGTTCCCTTGAAATGTGTGTTAACTACTTATACTAACAATCGGTTCAAATCTTATGTTTAGCAGTGACACTGAGATAATTTCCCAGACCTGAAGACAACGACCTGTGTAGCTCGAAAGCTTGTCTCTCTCGCCAACAGAAGTTGGTCCTATAAAAGATATTACCTCAGCCTGTCTCTCTAATATCCTGGGACCAACACTGCTACAACAACACTGCATACATAAGTAACCATGTGGCATTATTATAACTCCTGTCCCTCTTCTTTTCCGTTTATGACTAACTTGTTGAGTCTTGTTAGATTAGACTGTAAACTCTTTGGGGCAGGGGCTGACTAGGTCTTTATATCTTTACATGGTTCTGTTAGTTGGCCCAATCACTACAGTGAATACAGGCAGCACACACACAGCTTTGGCTAAAGTGAAGGCCAAAATTATTATCAGCTTTTAACAGAAGTAGGGGAAGGATGTAATCCAGCAGCTCCTCTCCATGCAAACTAAGCAGCAGGATAAGGCTAATGCAGCTCATAAACAAGCAGTCATAAAAGGAGAGCAATCCTTAAGAGGAGGCTACTACTAGGCCTTCATCTTTGGAATCCACCCAGAGATCAGGATCAAAATGGCCTCAGTTCCCCCCCCCTCCGCCCCGTTCCCTTTCCTTTCCTTGTGCGAGGAATGAGGGTTGATGTGGGAGGTGCCTCTTTCTGCAGCAGACACTGGAGCCCTCCCCTAGCCATGCAAAGCAGATCAAGGATCCAGACACATCTCACAGAACAAGTACCTGGGATTGCAGTGGCAGCACTGCCCATCCTGCTACCTCTACCAATCTGTGGACACCTCAAAGGAACTTGGGACATGTGAATGGTGGCCCACACTCTGAAAGAGCATTATAAACTTCCACTCACACAGCTGGGGTGGGGTGGCAGGAGGGTTGGTTTTCCATTGGGCCAATGAGGTTTCCACATAACCCATTTTAAAATCAATCAGGTCACAGGGAGGGAGCTAACCCTCCCCCCCTCTCCCCCTCCCCCCGAACGCCCCGTCCAACGCACACACGGAGCTTGAGCCCAGTCCCTATCTGAGATTCCCAAGTTGGGAGGAAGGTGAACTGCTGCTCCTTCACACCCCAACCAGTATCTTAGGTTTCTGCTTTCCCTTCTGGTCCAGCCAAATCTCTCCCTCAGCTGACCCCCACACCAGCAAAGAGAAAGCTGCATTTTTCATGGTGACCACTGAGTTGCTAGACTTCTGATTGTAGGTTTAATGGATCTCTCCCAAGGTCTTTTGTGCACCTGTAATTATAGTGCTTAATATTATATTTAATACTAGTTTAAGAAATATGTGAATAAAACTACAAATTAAAGGTCAGCCATTAAAATATTATGAGCTGGAAATAAGCTAAGGGAATCTTGTTAGTTTAGCAAGGTGCTAATCCCTTTTTTCATATCAGTGCTACAGTAGTTCACTGGACATTTTCATACATGCAGACTTCTTAACCACAGTCATAGTAAATATGCAGTTGGGCCATTTAGAGCAGTGGTGGGCAACCTGCAGCCCATGGGCCGCACGCGGCCCATCAGGATAATCCGCTGGCGGGCCACCAGACCATTTGTTTACATTTGCACGGCCGCCCACAGCTCCCAGTGGCCACGGTTCGCTGTTCCCGGCCAATGGGCGCTCTGGGAAGTGGTGGCCAGCATGTCCCTGTGGCCTGCGCAGCTTCCTGCAGATTCCATTGGCCGGGAACGGCAAACTGCGGCCACTGGGAGCTGCGGGGGGCTGTGCAATGGTCTGGTGGCCCGCTAGCAGATTACCCTGACGGGCCACGTGCAGCCCCTGGGCCGCAGGTTGCCCACCACCACTGCGTTAGAAGGTGGGACAAATGAAGAAAAATGAATACCCTCAAGGACTGCTACACAAGGTTCTGTAATTTCTTTCTCTACAATCTTTGTTTTATACTTTAGTAGTGCTGACCTTAGCAAATAACTAGAACTGGTCAGAAAATCTCCCTCAATTATTTTTTGGCAGAAAAAGGGTTAAACGAATTGCATCAATGTTAATGAAAAAGTCTTCTAGGCAGTCAGCAAACACATAGTAAATGAGTACATCAGCAAAAATCGCAGAAAAGCAAATGCACCCGTTTACTCTTAAAGGGCAAATTTGGCTTATAAGTAATGGGCAGCTAGTAAATAGACATAACACCTTTACTGGGAATTCCTACTGACAGCATTTGGCAGGTGAGATTCTGGGCTTTCTGTGTCAAAATTCCCAGTGCACAGTTCTGGCATCAGTGTTCTGTCACATTATAATCTAAGAAATTGAGCTCATCTGCAGTTCCTATGAAAGCAGTTTAGGAAAAGTTTGCATCCATTTTTCTCTATTAGCAGTCAGTTTTATACATAAAACGAAACACTATGCACCAAGGTCTAGAATAGCACTTAAGTATTATAATGTGTATAGAGATCATGTTCCCACAGCAGGCTAATGCCATATACAATACCTGTTTGTACATTATGTTTAAATGAGAACCTCTTTTAAAAAGTGTGCAGGTGCTGCATATTAGAATGCTTATAAGTGATCAATGAGGCTCTTCTGAAGCAGTTCTCATGGTTGCAGTGCACCATTCAAGTATCTCATTCTAATGAATTTCTGTGGGTGCCTGAGGTGTTTTGTTTTGTTTTCAATTAGCCATAATGAACAATTGAAATTTGTACTGGAGCTGAGTACAGCAGAGCTAACTTCAACTGGTGCACTTCTGGAATCACCAGTAACCTCAATTTAAAACAATTGCCAACAGAAAATAAATTTCTCCTGCAAAGGCTTTTACCATGGAGGAGGAGATGGTCTAGCAAATACAAAATACTCATGTGCAGCTGTTATGGAAGAGCACTTAAAAAAAATGTCTGCAGTATATGATGTCAGTTTCAGGACAATTCACAATGGAGGATTAAGATAAATGGGTCTCAGATCTAATGCAAGTAAAAAAACATTTGCCATTCCTACCCCACCCTCCTGCCCCGGATGACCATGACAGGCTCTCTGAACTGTCAGTACTATCTCCTGCTCTTAGTGCCCCTGATAAACCTCAGCATTCTCTGGTGCTCGCAACCCCCTCGGATCCAAACTTTATGAGCTCATGCCCTCCTCCCAGCCCAGGGGCAGGGTCTGTGGATTCTCCTTTAATCCATTGAAAAGGTGCTGGAACCAGGGACGGCTCCAGGCACCAGCTTAACAAGCAGGTGCTTGGGGCAGCCAAGGGAGAGGGGCGGCACCTGCGGCAATTCGGGGGTGGCAGGTCCCTCACTCCCTCTAGGAGCGAAGGACCTGCTGCTGAACTGCCGCCGCCGATCGCGGCTTTTTTTTTTTTCCCCAATTGTCGCCGCGGGGGGCGGGTGGGGCTTTTTTTTTTTTTTTGCTTGGGGCAGCAGAAATGCTGGAGCCGGCCCTGGCTGGAACTAGGGCTGCTGTCGCACCCCTGGCTTGAAATGGTTTTCATTATATCCAGGGTTTACAGTTTGGTTCAATGGCTCTCAGCACCCCCACTATAAACATTGTTCCAGCACCCCCATCCACTGCTGACAGTTTATGCCAGTTTTTGTATAATAAGGAATGTTAAGCCTAGATTTCTCTTGACACATCTGTGGGCCTGATCCAGCTACCATTAAAGTCAATGGAAAGGATCTGCACTGACTTCACTGAGCCCCGGATCATGCCCTATTTTCTTTTCAGCAAAGTATTCCTGTAACAAGCTCTATCACGTTGCCAGTGGATGAGATGATCAATGATATACCCTATCTATCTTCTTTTGAATGATACATACATAGCTTGTATTAATTAAATTCTGTGCCAGAAGTATTTTGCATTTCTCTTGCTCAACACTAGGGAAGTTCACACACCCACCCACCCCAACCCCTAAAAAAATGTTCTGGAACCCTGAGAACCAAGAAACCCCAAACCTCTTATGATGTTACATATTAAGATGTGGGTGATCAGTAATTATTCAGTGTTGTCAAGTAGTCAGTTATTTTAAAATAACCATAGTGCAATAATGACCCAAAATTTTGTCATAATGTTGCAACCTATAGCGCCTTGAGCCATTCCTACAGAAGGAGTTTATAAAGGCATTTCCCATGAAATCAGATTTCTAAAGTCTAATGCATTACTGTGATACTCTGTACCCCATATGACACCCTGTATCCCATATTTACCACTATTACATGGTTATGATATATTTTGTACAAAGTATGCCTTGTGGGATATCATTTCACACTATGTATGGAGTTATAAGATCCTACTATATGATTGTTACTGAAATATGTGTAGTTCTGGGAAACACGCACAGACTAGCTCCTCAGGGTCAACAAAGGATGGACCACAGATGTTCAAAAGCTATTAGTTACTGAAGCAACAATTTGCCATTGGGGGGGAGAGGGGGTGGACGCTGTAAACAAAAGATTTGCATATCATCCCTGAAGATGTCTCAAACTTCAAGTAGGCAGAAAGTGTGAACAAGAAATTTACAATTCACCTGAAAGATGCTGCAAATCTCATGTACAAAGGGGACTACTTTGTCTGCACCCTGGCTGGGTGAGGTGGGGGTTAATCTTCAAAGAGAAGAGGAGGGTACACATTACCTCTCCTCCCGCATCTTTACTCATGGGAGCAAGATTGTTTGAAAGAATCACCACTGAACTGGGGGGAAGTGATCCTAACTGGAAGGCTTTCCAATTAGTATGGATTGCTGAAAGTTTTGGGTGAGAGAAATCCTTTTACTTCGAAATCTTACTTAGCATGGCAAAGTTTACGAAATAGCTTGCATGTTTATCTTTTATTTCTTTTGTAACCAGATTCTGACTTTAATGCCTTTACCACTTATAATCACTTAAAATTCATCTTTCTTTACTTAATATACTTGTTTTATTCTTTTATTTAAAACACTGTGTTTTTATTGAAATGCTTGGGGAATCTCTTCTCATGTTAACAAAGGCGATGCATAATCATTCCCTTTGATGGAATGATGGACTTTTAATGAGTTTACGCTGTTCGGGGTAGGGGGCAGAATGGGTGGTCCCCTAAGCAGTGCAAAACGCGCATTCCTGGGGTGGAGCTGGGGAATTTGTGGGTGTTGCCCTGTATGTAGTCCATGAGTGGCTGGAAGAGCATTCATATAACTTTTTTAGGAGTGACTTTACATGCTAATGGCTGTGTGTGAGCATAGTCTGGAAATGCTGCTTGTCACTAGCAAAGCAGTGTAAAAAGCACCCTAGTCTGGAGTGTTAAAGGGACACAGCGGTTCAACAGTCCAGACTGTACCCTGGAGGATGTCACAATTACTTAGGCAAAGATAAGAAATAGGAAAGGTATTCAGGACAGACTATTGGAAACATAGTTCTAGTGCATGCCAAAGAGCAGAGGTTGATACAGATCGCTATTAATATTGAAAAGAATTCTGCCCAATTATAATTTTACTAACATAGTTTCAGTTTTATACAAAGTGGCATGCAATGATCTTTCCATAAGTCTCTCATTTGTCAGATGATGAAAAAAAACAAATACGTATTTCCCACTTGGTATAATCCCCATAATTACGAATTTCTAAACAGAGAAGACTTTTTTGTCCCACTGAATAGCCAAGCAGTAGTAAACGCTGCTCTGAGTAATAATTGTTGGAAGGATTGGACTCCTAAGACTGTAGAATTGCAAGCTTGAAATCAACCTTTAAATAATCTACAACATATATTTGTTTTGCTAATGTGACAGTAACTTGTCAACTCATGGTTTGCTGGTTTCTGCTGTCATTCCTAAATGATTTTTTTAAATACGATCTGTTTTATGTACAAGATATTTATTTTAGCTCCTTTAATTGGAAAACAATAAACATACAATAGCACAAAAGTGCTTGCAATATTTAGTATTGCTTTCTATGGGTCTTCTCTCATTGTTTCTTCTTACATTACATATCCACATTTACTGAAACAAACAGTTGTAAAAGCCACAGCTGCTGAAACTCTGTCACTAAAATATATATTGTGCAAAAGTGGAACAAAAAACTGTCAGATGTTTCACTGTTTTCGAATGGCCACACAGTTCCCTGACATCTGCAGCAGTACATTACAGCAATTGATTTATGGATATTAAAAAGCTCTACCTGCAGGTCCAGATAACACTTGGGGAGAGCTAGAATTTATTCCATGCCCACCTGAAGCTAACACACACATCAACTGTACAATTATATTACAAAAGATAATTATCTCATCTCAATGATGTCAAGTAGGCTACGCCATGGTATGGGATATAAACCAGCACTAGCAAATAAAACAGGAATTCGTTATGTCACAAATGAACAGAAATGGCACCATGCTTCAGCAGGGAACACAAAGACCACAGGTCTAACATCTGCTGTAAATAAAACAAGGGGAACAGTCTATTACTTGCAACTGTCCAACCCTATTGTGTGTAATTTTGTCAACTCCTGTATCAGATCACATTGGGGAATGTGTTTCTTTTATAATTGCAAAATCCACCATGCCTCCCTCATTGCTATGCATGGCACCATCACTGCTTGAATCTCTCCACGGCCGGGTTTCTGTGTTGTTGGTTGGTTTTGTCCCCCTCGCCCCTGCCCCCCGCCCACCCTGATAATACAACGTCTTATGAAACACATCCTTTATAAATTAACAGTTTAGCCTACATAAATAGTCAGACAAAATGCATTTCTTTTCCCTATCCCTCCCTTAAAATATAAATCTGCAGTCGATTTCTACAGGCTTTTTTTTTTTTTTTTTTTGCTGATTAGAATTCCTTCAACCGGCAATGGGAGGGAGTAAGGGAGAGAAAAGGGCATTTTGTATAATGATTCTATTTCCAAGAAAAATTAAAGTATACAGGAGTATACGGAAAATGCATGCAGTCATGACTAGATTAATATTAAGATATACATTACAGCATGAAAATTGTTGCCAAAGTTCAGTCATTTAAGTAGTATAGTAGTAATCAGCCCTCATTAAACAGATAGTTTGCATGTTCTGGAATATCAATCATATGATTCTAGTAAATGAAGCCAGTGGGTGAGTGAACAATGAGCTGGGATGCATTTGGTGTAAACAATACATCCCCTAACTGTATTTCTTATGCATATATTGAAAGGGCATTGTGACTACACAGCAACAGTCTGTGGGAAAATGTAAGGGCTGGTGGCAGATTTTCATTTAGGACATGATTTTTTTTTTGACACTGTCATTAAAAGAGGGAAACATCTTATAGAATAACACTCTTAAAGTACATTTCTTACTCTAAATCATATCTTATGGGCATATCTGCTTCATTTCCTGCTGGAATTAATGATAACATTGTATTTGGCAGCCAGAAGAGCTGTTTCAAGTCCCCTGAATCTGATCTTAGTAATTGCAGAAATTCCTTTGCTTGAATAAGAAGGTTTTCTGAGCTGATTATTCCTCCACAGCCTTCCCCCCCCCCCAGATTTAATATAAAACAGAACATAAACAATTAAGAATGAGCAGTCAAAGCAGGATGACACCATTACACTTTGATATACACAACAAAAATGTGTGATCAACCACTAGTCCTGCAGGTATGTTACTCTGAAAATTCTTACATTGTATCTTTCATTTTATCCTAGATGCTCATTCCAAAGGGCCAATAGAATGCTAGAATTAGAACTGCCACCTTTGAAATCTAATAAGTAAAAAAGATTAATTCAAATTATCATAGACTGTGAGGAAGATAACATGATTTAAGAACAGTGTTCTTCACAGCACTACATCACGATTCCCATTTTAATGATAAAAACATTATTGTGGTATCTACTTAACAACAGGGGACAAATATGTAATGCTCTTTCATTGTATTTTGCACCCATCTGTAAAACCCCTACTCAATTGGATTACTTACTCAAGTAATTGTTCATCAGCATACATAAGGGTTCCACAACAGAGCCCTTTATTTCTTGGTCAGGGAACAAAGCTAATCTGATATTACTTTACTCTTGTAAACAGAGATCAAATATCTGCACTGCAGTCTTTGCAAACTCACTGATGAAATGTTACTAGAAGTAAAACTGAGAAAATCTAATTCCCTATCTCTAATACAAACACTCTAATTTCTATAGGGATAGTTGACGCTCCACTATGTGACAGTAGGAAATAATTACACCTCTACCTCGATATAACGCTGTCCTCGGGAGCCAAAAAATCTTACCACGTTATAGGTGAAACAGCGTTATACTGAACTTGCTTTGATGCACCGGAGTGTGCAGCCCCCCCCTCCCCCCCGGAGCACTGCTTTACCACGTTATATCCGAATTCGTGTTATATCGGGTAGCGTTATATAAGGGTAGTGGTGTATTGTTAAGTGCAATAGGATGTCATGACTTTTAATGCTCTTTGTGCTAAGGTTGTCAGTTTACTATTTAGCTGCTTACCTAGATCTAGTTAACATTCTGGAGTGCTACACCAAGCTTACTGTAACCTGCACATACAACACAGGTGTCTAGGTCATGTGCTTGTAATAGATAAATTAAAAGCAGTCACTGGCTGACTATCACTCCACAAATGGTAAGTCCAGTATGATCAAAGGGGAAATGATGGAAATGATCTCCAAGAATGAAAACATACTATATCAGTAGGGGAAAAAAAGGGGGAGTCCTTGTGGCACCTTAGAGACTAACAAATGTATTTGGGCCTAAGCTTTCGTGAGCTAGAATTCACTTCATCAGATGTATGAAGTAAAAAATACAGGCGCATGAAAAGGATGGGGGTACTTTACCAAGTGTTAGGTCAGTCTAACAAAATAAATCAATCAACAGCAGGATACCAAGGGAGGGAAAATAACTTCTGAAGTGGTAAGAGAGTGGCCCATTACAGACAGTTGACAAGAAGGTGTGAGTAACAATAGGGAGAAATTAGTATTGGGGACATTAAGTTTAGGTTTTGTAATGATCCAACCACTCCCAGTAGGTTACTTCAAACCCACAGGACAAACAAAACCCCCCAAAATCCACAGACCACAATAGTAACTATCATATTCTGTGAGCAAGCAAAACTACTTGTGAAATATTAGTTGGTATTCTGTAGTAGATTCTTCAAATATACCATAAACTGTGCATTGTTCCTTTCACCTACCACAGCATAATACTAGCTTCATGTGGAGACTCCCAAGTTGTCAGCTTTTTCCTTTTTTCCTCCGTTGCCCAATCTTCCTAACTCACATGCCCTCAGCAGGGTGCTGTGTGTACATCTTCAACTTCACTGCCCAAAAGTGTCAATTTTAAAAAAAAATCAGTGTCAAGTATTTTTAGTGCGCTATTTTTTTCCTAATCTCTTTGAAGCCTGAAAGTCAAGCTTCTTTCTCTACCAGTTTTTCTCTTTCCCTCTCTTCTATGGGATATGGATCAGGCCCTTAATTTCTAATGTTCAGAGGTGCTATCTCAGGGGTTCTCAAACTGGGGGTCAGGACCCCTCAGGGGGTCGTGAGGTTATTACAGGGGGGGTTGCAAGCTGTCAGCCTCAACCCCAAACCCCGCTTTGCAGCCAGAATTTATAATGGTGTTAAATATATTTAAAAGTGTTTTTAATTTATAAGGGGGGGGTCACATTCAGAGGCTTGCTATGTGAAAGGGGTCACCAGTACAAAGGTTTGAGAACCACTGTGCTATCTGTTGCTCCCCTGGACTTCACTGGAACTGTGGGTGGTCAGCACGTCTGAAAACAAGGCCACCTATCCAGATGCCTACATATAGATGTAGATGTCCACCTTCAGTCACCCAGGTCTGGCAATTTTGGCCATTCATGATTACTTCTACTCCCATTATTGTTTTTCCTCAAGAAGTAGTAGTAGATACAACAACAATTAGACATTAAAGGCCTGATCCAATGCCCATTAAGTCAATGGATTTACATTGACTTCAGTGGGCCTTGGATCAAATTTCAAAGGCAATTTCTGTCCTGAGATAACCACAATGAAAGTCAGTGGGTATTGTATACATATGCATCACTTTCACTGAGTTGCATCAAGATCCTAGAGGATTGCTCTATTAAAAGTTCTGAAAGTTGCCTTTTGAGCTTGCAAAATAGTTACTTGAGTTCCCTTTATGCAATGTGCTCTGAACAGGAGGGAAAAAAACAAGGAGAAACCGTAAAAATATAAGTAGATTTCATTGATTGCATGCATTATTGGAGGTGATGCACCACAGCTGGGATTCTATCTCTTTTCTTATATGATACCTTAAATCAACATATATTTTCAAGACTGAAATGATAAACTAAACGACAAAGTAAAGTACATTATGTAATAAGGTAGTCAGTAGCCCTGTCCTGTTTAGAATTCAGAAAATTAAACAAATTAATCACACTTGTAAAAGAACATTTAACAAAATCTGATTAGTTTAGATTGCCTTTTATTTCTAAGGTTTCTCTCTTTATCTCATCATAATACAGTTATGGAAATGGTGAGAGCCCAGTAATAATTTTTCTGCTTTAGAGGTTGCTGTTTTCTTTCTTTCTTTCTTTTCTTTCTTAAGATTAGATCAAAACCATTATATCTTCTCAAGCCAATTCAAACATCCATTCTCTTCAATTGGAGGAATTCATGTTTTCTTATTGCCCCCAATAAGCTTTGTTATCTGTCTTATGCCCACACATCAGAGCCTTTAAACTACAAGAGAGATTAGCATCACTCTCTTGGGATATTCAACTGCCTCATCACAACCAATTTGTCACAATGATAGTCTAATTAAATGCATTATTCTTATTCAGAGTAGAAGTGAATGCTTGAACTGTTTCTTTGAGTAAGGCACATAAGTCCTCTTCTCTTCCCCAGTCTATACCTTTTTTTTTATAATGGCAGACCCCAGAGGAAGGCCACAGGCCCTCACTTACAATGAAATCACTGAATTTTCAGCTTTTTTTTCTTTCCGTTTCCTATAACGGTTGGATGAATAAGCCCCCATGTATTAAAGGGGCTCATGCTTCAGGGTAAATAGTGAACTGAGTCTTGGCTGGTCCTTTTAATCAGTCCATTTCTGTTATCCCAAATGAAGCAAAATGAAGCAAACAAGGCCTTAAGAATTTTCTTTTAAAGCCTTGAGATGTCAAGTTGACTTGAAAGGTAGATGCAGCTTTTGGGTCATTGTCTTCAGTAAATACAAGGTCAAACATTCACAGAACAATTTCTCCTGTAAAGCCAGTACTTCTCTCTAATAGCATTTGAATGAATACATCAAACAGCAATACCTTTGTATTTTCTTTCTTCTTTTGGCCATTTTGCAAAAGTCTCTTACAGGAATTCAATTGCAGGGTTTGGACTTATAACAGTTGCATGTGGTGCTCTGCAAACTAATATGAAACTAGGAAGTGTTTGTGATGAAAAATATAGGTTTATGTACTTTGAGTGCTGACTAAGATCTCTTGTGACAAATGAAGTTTGGAATAGATTGCCTTTTTGTAGCATTTCATTGCTTTGTCGTGCTGTAAGTAAGAAGATGATCTGTAAGTGCTTTTACATTAGCCCAGAGTTTACATTATCTGTTGATGTTGAGGTTTGGTTGTATTTGTCAAGAATTTTTATATTCTCAGATTCCCTAGCCATTTTTTCTCCCAATTCAGCTAAACTCGAGCCTTGAGAACCACTTATGCTACACTGGGAATTGCAACTGAGAGGAATTTCTTAAATCCATAAAAGCTTGAATGTTAGTTGCAGGAAACTACATTATGATTGTGTAGTTCCTTATAGTGGTCTAGTTGTTTTGTTTCATGGTTGGATAACCAATAATGCCTCATCTGGCCACAAATTTCAGAAGTGACTGGAGATTTTGTTGGCCTCAATATTTGGGCACTCAACTTGAGACATCTTTAAGATGCCTGATTTTGAGAGGGTAAATATATGGCACTTTCTGAAAATTAGAACCTTCAAAGATGTTTCATGTTGAGCACCCAAAAACCAAGGCATCACTAGTCACTTTTGAAAGCTTTGGCCAAAACGTTCTTCTATAGTGATTCTACTGAAACTTTTCAGACTTTTGTTTTTCCACTGGTACTAGCTTGTTTATCTGTCTATGCCTGTTAAAATACTGGGTTAGATCCTGAGGTACCCAGCAGAGCTCAAAGAAGGGTTACAAAGATGGCGGTAAACCACTATGGTGAATCCATAATCCTCAGCCTGCTGGGCACTGAATCAGTCCCAAGGAGCAATTTAGAGCTGCCTTAGGATATCTCTGTGTTGCACTGGCTACAATGGGCACCCAGAAAACCTCTCTTCTGCTTACATCCCCAGAGTTGGGATTATCCCCTGCTGGCCAAGTAAACTGGCTTTCCATTTACTTTATTCTGCTGGAGCAGAACACATCAGGTGAAAGGGGAAACAAGATCTAAACAAGTATATGCAGCAAGGGAAGAATAGAACAGGGCTTGTCTATTTATTTGACTAAGGGCTTGTCTACACTGGCACTTTACAGTGCTGCAACTTTCTCACTCAGGGGTGTGAAAAAACACACCGTTGAGTGCAGCAAGTTTCAGCGCTGCAAAACACCAGTGTAGACAGCTCCCAGCGCTGGTAGCTATGCCACTCGTGGAGGTGGTTTTTTTAGAGTGCTGAGAGAGCTCTCTCCCAGTGCTCTGCTGAGACTACACAAACTATGTTAAGTTGCCAGTGTAGACTAGCCCTAAGTCACAGTTCACACAAGGCTTGATTCTCCACTCCTTTATGCACATGTAACCTCACTGAAAAGGTCCATTCTTACTGGACAAAATAATAAAAAGAGAATTACAAAAAGCTTACAAATGGAAATAAATATGTTTTAACAATAAATGGCTTTAATTAGTATACAATGTATTTCATATACACTGTGGGCCAGAACTGGTGACCCCCACTCACTTCAAGGGGTAACTTACTCTGCAAGTATTATAGTACATTAAAATCTATGGGTTTGCTCACTGGAAAGGAGAAAGGTGGCAGAAAATGGCCTTGTCACAAAACTTGTTCTAGCCAAGCTAAAAAGTGAGAATTGCTATTATTTGCATGAAAAGCAGCATGATGGGAAGTGAGGGTAAGTATTACCTCAGTAACATCAGATATGTGTACTGTAATAATTTGAGTTCTGAGTAGATTTTACTTGATGTGAGCTCAATCTTATGAGCTTTCTGTACCCAACCAGGAAAATTTTAAGCAAATTCAATCCTCACTGGATTAAAATTAAGCATGTGTTTAAATGCTTTGCTGGATTGGGATGAGCATGCTCAGCACCTTGCTAGACTGACCTCTATGGCCTTGTGTGATGTTGTACGATTGAAATATGACCATTTTTATCATTAATATTGCCACTGATATACAAGTGCAACAAATCTTATACAAAGTATGTCATGTAAGGTGTCAATTGAAAAGTTATGATTTGCCAAATATGATTATCCTGTTTATATGCATGCATCATCTTTGTATTTAAAGTTATAAATATTGACTATGTACTAGTATTTCAAATGTGTCTGTCCTGGAGTAATACCCAGCAGGTAATTTACATCCAGTCTGGCCAGCACATTGGGAATGAACTATTCAAGTTGATAGCCCATTAAAGAACACTTAGCTCTCACAATGGGCCATAGAAGAAGGTTGTCCCAGCCCGATGAGCCTTTCTGTGGATTATTTAGCCACAATATGGGTAATGGCTGCTCCTGTGAGTCATCAAAACATTTAAGGACATGTGACTTGCTCATGTGACCCTAGACTCTATCTTGTGCATGTAATTTCCCACAAAATAAGACTGAGAGCATTCCCTCCACATGGGAGAAGGTATAAAAGACCCTGGAAGCATCTCCATTTTGCCTTTGATCTCTGGACTATGGACTTACACTAAATGGAGCATATTGACTATGGAACGAGGGCCTTCCGATCTCTTGGAAATTAATAGAGACTTTACAAGCCAACAGTCTACATCACTGCTAAAACCCTGTTCCAAGAACTTTGTGATCATTTTGTGTATATGATTTCTTTGACCATTTTAACTATCTCCTTCTTTTCTCTTATAAATAAACCTTTAGATATTACATACTAAAGGACTGGCAACAGCTTGATGATTGGGTAAGATCTGAGTTATCTATTGACCTGGGTATGTGGTTGATATTTTGAGAAAAGAAGAACCCTTTGTTTGATTAAATTAGTTTTCAATAACAACCCATCATAAAGTCTAGAGTTTGGGTGGTGACACAAGGGCTGGGATGCCTAAGGAGACTGGAGCTTGAACTTCTTGTTAACTAGTGTGTTGAGATAGAGGTTTACTTTTGTTTCTGGCTTGGTATATCTAACAGAGTAACAACCAGTTTGGGGCGAGTCTGCCCTATTTCTCAGCAGTTTGTCCTGAATCTGGCATCCTCAGCTGCGACCCACTGAGGCATGGTAACACCCTGTTACTGAAGCTACTTTACAGATCAGTTTGCAGGATGGGGACGTGTAACATTATAGAGAAACCCAATTAGCAAATGTGTACTGATAATGGGAAAATGGGAAGCTAAATACTGAGGAAAATCAGGTGGAAAACTGCCTATTTGTTTTCATATTTGACACGTATAATGGCCCAAATTTGACTTGAGCTGGATCTTCATTTTTTTTGACATTTTCAGAAGGAAAAATTCACTTTTTTTGTGTATTTGGCTTTAGATGCAAAAGAAGAACCTACTGGCCAACATTCCCCTTCTTAAAAGAATAGTTTATAATTAATGTTCAAGACTATGAGTGAATTATTGTTTAGTACACAGTGTCTGTTCCATTTGCCTGCCAAAGCATTGCACTACCAGTATTTAACTCATTACTTTGTCAATCCCTTTGAGATAGTAAGTAAGAAAGGCTTTTTGTAAAACTAAATTCCATTCTCTAGCCTTCTAGAGGCTAACCCTTTTCAGTCCAGATGTGTGCATGGCCTTTTGCTTTACTGTATTTGCAATACAGAAAGAGAACTGGCAACCTGAGCCTTTTGGTGGCATATCTAACTTGTGTGCACCATAAAAATGCATCTCAATTTCCACAGAAAGTCTTCACATAAAGGTGCATGATTATCAAAAAATAGTCAGTGACAAAACTACACAACTGGAGGCACTGCAGTGCAGTGCAGTGCTTATTTAGAAGGGGTAAGAATCTCAATAAAGATTCCATCTACAAGAAACTTAGCTGAGCTTAATGGCTAAATATAAATAATCAGCATCAATTTGTGGAAAAAGTCAGAACTAGTCAGCATAATTATGTCCAAATCAGAAAAAAAGCAGTAGGCATCTTCATCAGCCAATTACCATAATTTAAAAAACATCTAAATTCTACTTGATGTGATTACATACTTTTCATTTATAAATCAACGAACAATGTCATTAAATGTGGGATTTTTGAGCTGCTTTACAAGGGAAACAATTTGAAATTAAAATCAGGCATAATGTTTTTCCTGAGCATCACTTCAGTAAAACCAGAAGTCATGAGCATTTACAGTGTTTATTTTAAAAAGATGTGCACATCCATGAGAGCATTTGAGGAAGCAGTGAAAGATAGAGCTTCTAGAATGGTAATCTACAAGAACAAGAACCACACTAGTTTATACTTCTGGGCCGCCAATAAATTTTTACAATCAGCACATATTGGCATATTGAAAACTGTTGCAATACTTGGGGGATGATTAAACCCACTAGTAATTAAAACTGAATGCAGTTGTAACTCCATATTCTGTTTGCTTCTTCCACCAGCTCCTTCTTTAGATTACAGCAAACAAGACAATTTTAAGGTACATATTTCTCTGTCACTCTAGACTTTGCTTAATTTATCACCATAGCATCACTGCTCTCAAAACACAAATGATGCAGAATTTCACTTTGGTGTTGTTATTAATTGATACCTTGCATGTTTGTTTAAAAAACACTGCTTGAGCATGGGCGGCAAATATAATAGGCCAGGGGAGTCTCCCCTAACCCAGGCCATGGACCCACCCAGGCCCCACCCTCGCTCCCCTTCTCCCCTGAAGCCAGTGGGGGCTCAGTTTGGGTCTGTGGCCTGGAGATTGGGCTGGTGCTCAGGCCAAACAGTTGTCCAGGGGTCAGGGTGGCTGGGGCGGGCGGGCCTGTGCTTGGGGCGGCTGGGCCGAGCCAGGGCCTAATCTCCCCGAAGGGAGGGGTTCGCGTGCTGCCCATGTGCTCGAGCTTTTCTATAACTTGTGTTGGCCTGCAGGGAAGCACAGCAAAAGACCTACAACAAGAAGGGAATATGGAATGGACTCCTTTTTATAAACTGATTTAACACCTCACTGTTCTAGTTAACTGTAGCTGAGGTTCATAAATTCCACTTTAATTTGTTTGACTTATTAATTTTTATACCCTTAATACATTAGTACTCTCTCCTGTCACTTAATTATTAGATTATATTTAGAAATCCAGCTCAGATTAAAAAAAAACAAGTACTGTATTTTCTACCAATTATGTTCTCATAATGATTTCACATGCATATATCGCCTTTCAGTCTGAAGAATCCCAGAACACCTTACAAACATCAGAAACTATATATATATATATATATACACTGGTGAAGATTGCTTCATGCACCACAGAAATGAAACCTCCTCTGGGGTGAGACACAGCATCTACTTAGCAGTGCACAACAGGATGTAAGAATAAGGAAAGAAGAAGTTTTTTCCCCCCAGATTTGAAGGACCAGATCCTGAGCTAGTGTAGATTGGTGCAACTCCATTGTAACCAATGGACAAGCCTGAATTACACTGACTGAGGTTCTAGCCATTTAGGTGCAGGAAGAATTTTAGTTTAGTAGGATGTAATTAACTGAGTAGGAACTTGGCCAAGACACTGCCCACCCACTCCTGAAGAATTACCCTGGGACCTTTATATGTCTAGAAATGACCAGGGCCTTGGTCTTATGTCTCCTCCCAAAAACTGCTATCAATGATTTAATGCAACATTCACTAACTGCAATAACATTCCTGTCTGGATTCATTCCCCACTCATTCCAATACATACAAACTTCAGGGATGTTCAGATTCAGGGTTTAGGTTCAGGCCTAGCTCTATAGAAAGATGTACCCTTTGGTGTGCCTGATACTATTTCTTGAACTAAATACATTCCTAGCTACAACAGACATGCCACATTAACAAAGGTTAAAGTCAAAAGGACCCCATTTCCTTAGAATACAGCAGAATTAATTGATGTGTTTAATCAAAGAGATGCTACTTGGCAACAGCATAAAGCGTCTATTCTCTGGAGATGCTACAATGTTATTGGCAGACTGGCAGCTAGTAAATAAATACAAAACAAAAAAACAAAAAAAATTATGCTTGAATCAGAGCTCCCAGTTTGTACAATTTCTTCTGAAAGTCAAACATTGCACCTCTCCCCTTTTCTTATACGGATTATTAATCTTCTCTTAGGATCTGATAGATAGCAAATGAGAACCATATTGAAAATCATTGCAATTGTGAAATAAAAAACACATGCTGATGCCCAGTGGAGTAAGGAGTAATATACAATATTTATAGTTTGTTTACTGGGTTACCATTGAAAGTCTGAGGTACCTGTAATAGTGTATCTAATCTCATGCCTGGCATAAAAAAAAAAGAGTATGTACATGAGAACACATAGGTTTCTATTGGCCAGCTCTGTTCCATTGTTTCTCTTTCCTTTCTAGACATTTCTGCAAAATGCATCTAGCAGGTACAGAGCAATCACAATGCTCATTCCTTCAAAGGTAACCTCTATTCCAATAGCAGATCAGCAAGGTTAAAGTAGAATCATAGGGTTAGAAGAGACTGCCAGGGTCATCTAGTCTAACCACCTGCCAAGATGCAGGATTTGTCATTCTAAACCATCCAAAACAGATGGCTATCCAGCCTCCTTTTGAAAACCTCCAGTGAAGGAGCTTACACAACCTCCCGAGGCGTCTGTTCCCTTGTCCTACTGTTCTTAATGCTAGAAAGTTTTTCCTGAGATTTAATCTAATCTGCCATGCTGTAGTTTGAACCCATTGCCTCTTGTCCTGCCCTCTGAGGCAAGAGAGAACAACTTTTCTCCATGTTTTATATGACAACCTTTCAAGTATTTGAAGACCAAGTACACTTTGCACTGTCTTCCTTTGAACATAAATAATATAGCTGGATCCAAAACAAAATCTTCTTGTTCTTTGGAAAAAGTCTTATCCAGCTGCACTCCTTCCCCTATAGTGCCATTCTCAAGGAGGACTTTTATTTGTTTCTTTTAAACCGAAGTATTATCATCGTGGACTAAAATATTTGGCAGACAGAGTAAAAAGCAACAATCAAGTATTATGGCAACAAGTCTTATGTGTGTGAAGTGTATCTCATATGCTCTCCACAAAACACAGTATTCCAGCATAAGTTGAGTATGTGCCAAAAATTCTGTCATGCTCACTGATCAATACGTTTAATAATTATTTTGTTAATTTCCCACGTTGCTTATTTCAGTGGAAATGCAGCTGTTGATTTTCTAATTGGATCAATTTTTTAAGAGACTATTGTTTCTTCTTCATGTTCTTCTGACTCTTATGTCTGCCAGGACTTGAACTATTTCCACATTTCTTAGAAGCAAAGCTCCTGTGCTGTGAATTGAGATTCAATTTAATATTTACATCACCTCTAATAAAATTATTGCACAGTAGATTTGCTAGGCAAACAGATTGCCATTTGGGGTATGTTGACACTGAATCAGGGAGTACTCAAGCTAGTGCACTAAAAACTAGCAGCGTGGGCTTGGCTGCATGGGCAGCAGCTCAGGCTAGCTACCTGAGAACATAACTAGGGAGTCAGGCAGGTTTTAGATGCCATCCCAGCCACACTGCTATTTTTAGAGTGCTGTCTTGCACAGGACTAGCAGGAGTTTGTCTACCCAAGCTGGGAAGCATGCTCCCAACTGCAGTGTAGACATATCCTTGATGTCTGGTGTTTTAGCCATTTAGGACACCAGGCTGTTCCAAAATACCTGCTTTGACCTTTTCGGGTACATCTACACTGTAGCAAGCGGTGTAATTTCAAGCTGGGGGTAGACATATATGATTGAGCTATCATGCTAAAAATAGCAGCATAGACACAGCAGTGCAAATTGCAGCAAGGGCTAGCTGCCCAAGTACAATTCCATCCGAGATGACCAGTGAGCGACCCACACCAACACAGCTACAAACCTCTATCAAAGCTAACACACATACATCTACCCACGCTGGAAATTACAGCCAGCTGTTGCATAGATGTATCCTTCGTTGGATAGATCCAACAGTCAGCCCTGTTTTGTTCGGGTCTCTCTCTGTGCTGAAGAAAACAAGCAGCTTTTATACTGCTTTTCTTCAGTATCCTTTCCTACCAACCTACAGTTCCCAGGTCCCCCTGAGAACCTCAACTCCCAAAATGCCTTGCTGTGTTAGGCAAGAACTTGGAATAGGGCTGGACCTGGGCCTCCTGATAAAGAAACTGCATACCCTGTAGCAGTTGCCGAATTTTTTTAAGTCTTTATTACTCTTAAATAAGGATATAAAACTATGCATAACAACATAAAATAAAGACAAACAAAACCAACCAACAAACGCAAAAAACAAACAAGCAAATTCCGCATAAAAACAGTGTCCTGGACTGCTATTCTACATGCCCCAAAGGTGGAAGAGGATGACCTTCCCTGTTAAATGGGAAACCAGGACTAACGTCATCAAACCAGCAAACCAAACATAGATTGTCAACCTCCCAGTCTAAAGAGCAACCAAACAAGGCTAACTTTTCAGGGCCAAAGTTCTAGGCTGATTGAACCTGGGTTAAAGGTCTGCCAATTGAATGTTGAAAGCCACTCATGGTCCAAGTGCAACTACCTGGAGAAAATGCTGAAGTCAACCAACATCAACATCCTCATCCCCCAAGAGACTCATGTTGCAAATGAAGAAAAAGCCTGTTGCTACAAAATTGATGCCTATAAACTCATACCCAGAAATTATCACCCAAAATAAGGGTTGGCCAGCTACATAAAGCTACATAAAGCAGATCAAAGAATGTGTGGTCCTACCTCCTACAGCATACAAAGTGCACATCAGCAAGTTTACCATCATTAACCCATATAAACCACCTGGTGCAGAGTGGCCTCAACCAACTTCATGAGTCACCACACACAATGGGAACTATTCAGCAAACAACACTGCAGGTGAAGAACTGACATACTAGGTGTTGGTAAATTATAAACTCCTTCTTTTTGATGAGAAACAGCCCGTCACTTTCCACTCTGCAAGATGGGGCGGGGGATACTTGTCCTGCTCTGATGCTCATTTCTAAAGATGATACAGGTACACCAATACCCGCATCATGGATCATTCTTGGCAACTTCCCCAACAGACAGCAGAGACCAGCGTTGACCCATACTGGCATTCAAATCCCAGATTTCTACTCAAAAACGGTGCCACACTGGAACTCCAAAAAAGCAGACTAGGCCACTTTCACTAGGACTGTGGAGAATACATGGTCCCCAATCCCGAAGATTTATGTCCATTTTACTGAGTTCCTAATCTCCATTGCAAAGAAGAACATCGCCCAGGGATATAGGTCATTGTACACTCCTTGCTGGACTGGAGAGAGCTGCCTCCTCAAATAACCACAAAAGCCCTTCTGGTATCACTGGATGCAGCAAGGCTGAAATGATGGCTTGACTTCACACATTTGAGCAGACGTGCCTGTAAAATGCTGAGACACCCGGGGGATGCAAATCCCACTCATGCCACTAGGCCGCAGGTGAAGGCTCATGCCATCGCTGCTAAACTTTTGTGGACAGAGAAATGGCCAGTGGACAGACAGTATCACAGACAAGCTCAACATCAACTCCGGCAGGTAGCGTCCACAGGCACATCACCATCCTAATAGTTTGGACCGCTCACAAGGAGATCAATGCAGCCATTGCAGCCATGAAACTGGGAAAAGCAGTGGAGAAAGATGGCATCTGTCCTGCATTCCTGTATAACCTGGGTCCACTGGCACAGAAATGGATGATGCCACTTTTCACCTACATCCTGTAGAGCAGTGAAATCCCCTGCGTATGCAGAGAAGCCAAGGTCATTGTATTCCTAAAGCCTGGAAAACTTGCAGATGACCATTCTATCTGTAGGTCAATATCCCTTCTGAGCACCAACTATAAGGTGATGAAGTGTATGATTCTGAACTGAATCGGGCCCCGCTGTGAACACCCACTTACCCAAGGAGCAAGCTGGTTTCCGACCACACAGAAGTTGCTGCAACCAGGTCCTGGCCCTCATAAAAACATACACCGAGGCCCGATTAAAAAACAAAACAAAAAACGTAAGACAGGTACCACTTTCATTGATCTGTCAGTGGCATATAACACAATCTGGAAGGATGGTCTGCTATTGAAACTGGCCAAAGTGATCCCCTGAATATAGACTCCCATTCTGCTGAACACTATGGTTAGTGGCCAAAGGATGCACATATGCCTCGGAGATCAAACTTGGAAGACAGACACTCTGATAATAGGCTGCCACAAGGCTCTGTATTTGCTCAGAAATCTTCAACGGTGACATGACCAGTATGCCTGAAACAATAGTGCAGAAGTTTGCGTATGCTGATGATTTGTCACTTGCAACTCAGGCCCATAGCTTTAAAGAACTTTAAGTGACCCTTACACCTGACCTTAAGATTATGCAGGAGTAGTTCCAAAACTGGTGGCTGAGCAAATTGGTAGTCTTTATTTTCCACCTTGACAATAGATTCACACAAAATGTGCTAAGTGTTGAGCTTTGTGGTAAAATGACCCAAAGCCAGCATATCTTGACTGCACACTCACCTTTCATGACCACCTCAAGAAAGCAGCTTCCAAAGCGAAGACTCACATCAAAATTTAAACTCATAACTCACATACAAAAGTTAGTGGGAATAAGATTGGGATCAACTGTACTGATGCTATGAACATTGGCCTTGGCCCAGGCATAATCAGTTGTAGAGTATTGTGCACCGGTGTGGAGAAGAAGCTGCCACACCAAACTTGTGGATAGGCAGCTGAATCAGCACCTCTATCATGGCTTTCTGTATTAGTCAACATTGAATCTTCAGCTATCTGTTGAGAGATAGCCACAGAACTTAAATGTGCTGAAGACTACCCAGAACTTCCTATCTGGTTATGGACCACATATCCCAACCATAGGTGTGCGCACGGGGTGTGCCGGGTGTGCCCGGGCACACCCTAATACAGGGGTGGGCAAATAACCCCCCCCTCCAGGCGCGGCAAGCCGCGGGGTCTGCGCTCCCCAGCCGGAGCGCCCAGCCGAGCGCAGCAAGCTGCCAGCCCCTCCCCCGCCTTTCTCCCTCCCCATGAGTCCTGCCGCCGCTTGCGCAGCGCTCTGGGGGCCGGGGCTGCACGCTCCCGTGGGGCAGGGTTTGGCTCCGCGGGGAGGCAGTTACCTCCCCCCTCTCCTGGAGCCCTGCCCCGTGTGCAGTGCTCTGGGGGCCGGGGCTGCGCGCGCTCCTGCGGGGCAGCGTTTGGCTCCGCGGGGAGGCTAAGAGCCTCATCTCATGCCATGGTAAGGAGTCTGGGGCCAGGGGGGGGTTGGATAAGGGGTGGGGGGAGTCAGGGGACAGGGAGCAGGGTGGGTTGGATGGGGGTGGGATCCCGGGTGGGGGTGTTAGGGGTGGGGGGTCTCTGGAGGGGGCAATCAGGGAGCAGGGGGTTGGATGGAGCATGGGAGTCCCGGGGTCTGTCAGGGGGCGGGGGTAGATAGGGGTCAGGGGACAGGGAGCAAGGAGGGTCCTGGGGGGGCAGTTAGGGTGGGGGTGGTCAGGGGACAAGGAGCTGGAGGGAATTGGATGAGTTAGGAGTTCTGGGGGGGGCTGTCAGGAGGCAGGGGTGTGGAGAGGGGTTGCGGGAGGCAGGGAGCAGAGGGGGTTGGATGGGTCGGGAGTTCTGGGGGTCCTGTCAGGGGGCAGGGAGCGGTTGGATAGGTGTGGGAGTGGATAAGGGTCAGGGCAGTCAGGGGACAGGTAGGGGGTAGAGTTCTAGGGGGGCAGTCAGGGGACAAGAGGCAGGGAGGCTTAGATAGGGGGTGGAGTCCTGGGGGGCAGTTAGGGGCAGGGGTCCCAGTAGGGGGTAGTCCGGGGACAAGGAGAGGGGGGGGAGTTGGGGGTTCTGAGGGTGGCAGTCAGGGGGCAGGAAGTAGGAGGGAGTCGATGGGGCGGGGCTAGGGCGGGGCTCCCTGGGTGCACACCCTAATGAAATGGGCTGCGCACGCCTATGATCCCAACAATGCCTGAAATTGCGAAAATCACTATGGACCACATGCAACCACCTCATGTCTCTGGATCCAACCCAGGAATGGCAAAGTGTCTGGACCTCCACTGTTCCATACAGACAGATTATCATTGACCCAAAAAGCCACCTTCCTGGTTTTGACTTGCCATGCAGACTTTGGACTACACTGAAACGCATCCAAACAAAACCTGGAAGATGCAACTACTTGATGGACAAGTGGAAAATCAGAGGCTTCCCTTCATGTGACTGAGGCGAGAACATCCATACCATCACATACACAAGGCAGTTCCGCAAGATGAAATGGATAATAGCCACAATGTCACAAAGGAGGCCTTGAAATGGCTTATGGACCTACAACTGCATCTATAGAATGTTGCTCTGCAGATGCTATACGTGCTTGCGAGAGAGATCTCCTTAGCAAACCCATGTTCCTCACACTTGCACATCCGTGCTCTATTTTACATGAGACAAAATATTCCATAATACATTAAATTCTTCACTGTTACTATGATTATTATAAATGGGATGTTCATATGAAACAATTCCTGCCATGTCTACATGGAATTCCAATATTTTAAAACTGTGACACAAACTTTTCCATCTTCTAAGGATCAATGTCTTTGCACAAGCAAGGGCAATTGCAATGCAATTTGTAAAAGATTGTGTAACCCATTGACTGAAGAAAAATCATGTAGCAAATATTTCTGATTCAGCTGGTTACTTCTGATACCATACTATTTCTATATCATTTATAACATTGCCCAAGGTTTTCTATGATATTTTTATGATATTTCTAAATAATATGAATTACCACCCTATTCCCCACACTGCCAACGCATCTTGTCGTCTATAGCATCCATTCAAGCTAGTGTGCAGGAGACCACTAATAATAACTAATAACAGCCCACCTTAATTGATTACTCTCATTATAGTTAGTATGGCAATACCAATTTTTTCATGTTCTCTGTGTATATATATCTTCCTACTGTATTTTTCACTGCATGTGTCCGATGAAGTGAGTTTTAGCCCATGAAAGCTTAGGCTCAAATAAATTTGTTAGTCTCTAAGGTGCCACAAGTACTCCTCGTTCTTTTTGCTAAATCTTTTGTGTGATTTTTAAATTGTTGTAACTTAAATGGTTTTTAGAAGGGAAACATTCATACAAAAGAGTTGTGATGACATACCTGGTCTGTTTGCAGCATGTGACATGCCATGTTATATATAAGAAATGACAATAGAGGTTTGTGGGCATTAACTCATGTAAAAAAGGGCTGAGCTGAACATCCAGGGGAAGGCTCCTCTACAAGTGCTTAGACAATGACAGAAATAGCAGGGCATAGAAGTATCCACAGAAAGTTCTAAGCCAGGAGTCTTAGGAACAGAATCTCTGGCCTGATAAAGCCAGAGAAACAGGAGCAAATATGGCTTTACATTGCCTCTGCTGTTCCCCAGTTTGGGGGCACGCCACAGGCTCTTTTCATTTCCTGGAGCAAAATAGGTGAGGCACACAACTGCTGCGCCAGCTCTTTGCTACATGGGGATCCCTCCTATATGGGGGCAATCCTGAAAGTATTCAGATGAACCAGTTTTCCATCTGCTTAGCTCAAATGGATCCCAAAACTGGGCCCTAATGTTTGCTAGCATTGTAAGTTAGTAGGAAATGCACCGCGACCCCCTTCTGACAACAAAAATTACTACACGATCACAGGAGTGGGGACCGAAGCCCAAGCCCACCCAAGCCCCACTGCCCCAGGCTGGAGGGGGGGCCAAAGTCGAAGCCCAAGGGCTTCAGTCCCAGGCAGGAGTCCTGTAACCTGAGCCCTGCCGCCCAGGGCTGAAGACAAAGCCTGAGCCCTCCCACAAAGGGCTCAGGCTTGGGCTTGGGCTTTGGCCCCAGACCCCAGCAAGTCTAACACCAGCCCTGGTGACCCCATTAAAAAGAGGTCATGACCCACTTTGGTGTCCCGACCCACAGTTTGAGAACCGCTGCCCTAAATTAAGTTAGAGTTGCTTGCTTCTTAATAAACATTCAAAACAAATAATTTTATATACATACAATTTTCTCCTTGTTCTTCAGTAAAATCCTCCAGGCACATGTATATAACCTTACAAAGATAGTAGCAGTCTTGTCCCATTAGTTCTGAAGCCAAATATGTACATTCTTATGGCGTGGATTGGGAGTTATGTGCAACATAACATGCTTACTACTATACCAGTACACTGCACCATTTATAGTACTGTGACTTTGTCATCTGTGGTTGTCTCTTTTTGTCATTCTGAAATAGTGTATTGGATTCTTTACCCACCAAAAGAGGATGGAAGTTAGGTATGATCCCTCTAAACGATTATATTTTGGGTCTGATCCTGCTCCCCATTGAAGACGATGACCAAACTCTCACTGGCTTCAATGGGTTCATAACTGGGCCACAGCACTTTAATGCAGCTCCCCAGCTTCTTTGGTTGTAAGCAGTATCCTCAGTTTCTGAAAGAGGCAAAAGGAACCTTGGCAGTGGGTCCTTGCAGTTATAATTTTTCTCCTGCATTGACATTTGGGGTTGTTCAGACCTGGGGATTTAGTGCAACCCACCACAGAGGTGGGTAAAGTAGGATATCTGGACACGGACTGGAATTTGCCCAGTTTAAATACGTCCCAAATTATTCAGAGAGGGTTGACATGCCAGTCTATCTTGTGTTAACTTCATATTTCATTTATGTTATTTCTCCTTTCAAGGCTCTCAAAACCCTAAAGAAATAGCTGTTTTTACTAGTGGTAATTATGAAATTGTTAGTAACTGATACAATGCATTTTTGCTAGAAGTATTATCCTTTCTATTCTTTTTAAATTCAAATAAAATTTAAAACTTCAATGTGCATTACAGCAAATCACAGCAAATATGAATGCTTAGTTCAATTAATTCTGTGCATTCTTAGAGGCACTGAATAATTTGCTAATAACTGTTAAATTAGCTGTTACAATCAAATTACTCAATTTACTACTAATGGCAGATACAGAGGGTTAGACATTTAAAATGTGAACCATCTCCATGCCTAAAATGTGGTATTTAGCTGTACAAGGGCACTTTCAAGATTTGGCTGTCGAAGAAAAACTAAAATTCTTAAAATTGTGTGCATTACAGCAGGAATAAACAGTTAAAATAAACTGAGCCATTCAAAAATGTTATTAAACCTCACATCAATAGCAGGTAGATATTATTCTACCCATTGTACAGATAGGTAAAGATGAGACAATGTGAGATTAAAGGTTTGTCTTCACTACAGAATTAACTGGATTTATAACCAGAGTCCTCCCCCCTCCCCCCCCAAATCCTAACCTCAAGTGTGGTGGAGTTTTTAATTTGATCAGGCTGGCCCATCCGGGGGTGTAGGCTACAACTCCAGTTAGCACAACTCATCAGATGTTTGCCAATAAGCTCACTTTGTCCTGCTAATCCAATCACTGTGTGCAGCTCAAGTGCTATTTTGCTGCATGGCTGCTCTCTCTCCTGCTAAGTAACTCAAAAGGAGTTAACTCAAGTTATCTATCCTTGAGTTAACTCTGCAGTGAAGATATAGCCTACATCTTTTCACGGTCACATATTGAGTCGGTGGCAGAACCAAGAACAGAAGTGTCCCATAAGAATGATAAAAACTGAATCTTTAGTGTGGAGAATGTTGTTGCACCAGTTAAATAGAAAACTGTGTTTTCCTTGATGGCACAAATATACCTCTCCCTCCATACTGCTTTACTGAGTCTCCTCAGGTCTATGCAGATATGGATAGTCATATTTTATAACAGGTGCCCACTCTGTTAGCTCAGTAATTTGTTCTATTACATCTATCCTATCCACTTCTTCTCTAGACTACCACTTCTTCCTTCACTGTGGGAAGCAGAGGGCTTGACACCCCTAGATTCCCGTGGTCTCCTCTTTCACTAGGATCTGCACTAGTTCTTCTTCCAGTATCTCATTTTTGGTGAATACCATCCCAACATCTTTGTGTATTTCATGATGCCTGTTTAAGTGGCTATACTTTAGTCCAGGTGATTACTTGGAGTGGCTTCATCAATGACAAAGGTATCAAACCCATACTCCTTACCTTTTTAGCTAGTATGAGCATTGAACTGACCCAGGAAACTTATGTATCCCCTGGACTATTGAGCACTATTTGACTCTGCTCCAGCTCAGTGCTAGGCCTCACCGCCCTAAAAGTCACTGTGCAAATCAGTCTCCTCTGGCCTTGAATTAATTTTAAATTTAACAATTTTCAGATTAACAGTCTAAGTCTTTCCATATATGGTTTCTTTGGGCACATATCACAGGAAACAGGCATCAATCATCCTTGCTTAGGCTATCAACCTAATGTTACATTTATCCTCATAAGAGCCATTGAGCCCTGACTCGTAGCCCCCATTATAAACAGTTTTTCCTGAAAACAACATTAAGCCATAAAAAATCTTGGCTTTATAAAGAGCTATCAAATCTATACAATGTTGTGTACAAAATTATAGATGTGACAATGCAATATTAACACTGATAATTAATATTAACAATAAGTGTGTGTCTTTTCAGAATGACAACACTTAATATTTTGATTTTCAATGGAAACACTGATGAACGGTGTTTTCCTGGAGGAAAAGAGGAGTAGATACATTGTCTTGACTGTAACACACACACTTTCTCAGCGATAGGAAAACTCTGATTTCAAGGAAGCCTTCTGAGGTTTTGATTTAGCAGTCTGAGGTAGTGTCACAGCTAATTGTGGAACAAGAGATTTCTATATGTACCTGGGTTGAATTCATTATTTCACAAGAAAAGGATATATTATGGGAAAGTCATATAGAAACTTTGATAATGCAAAAGAAGTACATCAGCAAGTTGAATGTCAGACATTTTTTGTTAGACTAGAATTGACTGCAGAAAGAAATTTTAGGCTTAACATGGTATCAGAGAGCAAAGATATATCTCCGTAGGACATAATCCATTTATAAAATGCAGGCCTGAAAATAGCCTTTTAGCAGCCAATTCTGGGATTACTCAGGCCCCATCTCTCAAGTTGTTTTGAAAGGCACACGGAAACATTAAGAGGAGAAACAAAATTAGATCTGCAACTAGGGTCCTTAATTCCAAAAGGTCAAACTTTAAAAAATTAAGGGAATTAATTAGGGAAGTGGACTGGACTGAATGACTAGGGATCTGAATGTGGAGGAGACTTGGAATTACTTTAAGTCAAAGTTGCAGAAACTATCTAATGCCTCCATCCCAAGAAAAGGGGAAAATATTAATAGGGAAGGGTTGCAGACCAAGCTGGATGAGCAAGCATTTCAAACAGGTTACAAAGAGAAAGCAGAAAGCCTACAAAGCATGGAAGATGGGATGGACAAGCAAGGAAAGCTACCTCTTGGAGGTCAGAGAGTATAGGAAAAAAGAACTGCCCCAAGCCAAGCAAAGCTGGACCTTGCAAAGGCAATTAAAACCAATACTAAAATGTTCTATAGCCATGTAAAAAGAAAACAAAGAAAGAAGTGGGACTGCTAGGCACTGAGGATGGGATGGAGATTAAAGATAATCCAGGCATGGTCCAAGATCTAACCAAATACTTTGCCTCAGTTTTTAAATAAGGGTAAATAAGGAGCTTCGGGGCAGTGGCACGGTGGCTAATGGAAATGAGACTATTGAAGCAAAAATTACCACATCTAAGATGGAAGTCAAACTCAAACATCTTAATGGGACTAAATTGGGGCCCCCGGATAATCTCCATTAAAGGAACTGGCACATGACATTGCAAGCCCAATGGCAAGGATTTTTAATAAATCTGTAAACTCAAGGATTGTATCCTATTACTGGAGAATTTCTAATATAGTCCCTATTTTTAAGAAAGGGGGAAAAGTGATCCAGGAAACTAGAGCCCTGTTAGTTTGACCTCAATTGCAGGGTGCGTAAAAATCAATGATTTAAAAAAGAAAAAGAAAAAAAATCTGTTTTTTTTTTATTAAATGCTTTTTGAGGGAAAAAAACCTATCTAAAGATAGTTTTAATTAAGATATATTATAGCTCAAAGATATCTCATCATGGAATAGGGATTATACATTCTAATACTATAGTATGAGACAATATATTCATGTAATGTTTAAGAAAAGTTTTGTAAATGAGTTCCAATAGTTCATGGATTAGGGACCCAATCTTATGGGGTTCCAGGGGCTTCTGTATAGATTATTTAGGTTGATCTTTCTATCTACCCAATGGGACTCAGTGCCAAGTCTAGAAGATACCATCAGAGATGCTTAGTTTTGCAGTTCTCAAACTGGATTTGTGTCTCCAGAGATAACATGCTTGTTAACAGAAAAAATGTATTTAAATAAAATAAATAAATAATATATAGAGATGAGAAATAATAGACTTCAACCCTACTGTCCCTCTGCAAATTTGTGTACACAGAGTCAATCCCTTACCTCTCTCTAAAAGTGCAAAGTTTCAAAAAGTTCAATGAATAGAAGATTGTTGGGGGTGGAATAGATCTGGACAAGGAGAAGAAGTCTGGAGATAAATGTGAGAAGGGAGGGACAGGAAGTAGAAACAAAAGTGAAACTGTTTGAGCAGCAGATTCCAGAAGTCTTGAGGTCTTTCTGAGTGTAGTCTTCATTGATTTGAGATCTACCATACCATTCTCTCACTAGAAGGGAAAACCTATAATGGCAGCAGGCCGTAAAAGAGACCCAGTTTGGGTCTCATGTATCTCATCTATCTCTGAGTTGTGAAGAATATGTATTAAAGTTATAACAACCAACAAGAATGCACTTTTATGTAGAAATCCATGATTAAATCGAGTCTTCCTGACTAGTGATTTAAATCATGAGTTAAATCAATTTGATTTAAATCAAATCCACCCTGCTTCATTATAAGCAGGGTCTGAGAACAAATTTTGAAAGAGAAAGTAGATAAGGTCATAGAGATAAGTGGTAATTGGGATAAAATACAACATGGTTTTACAAAGGGTAGATTGTGCCAGATCAACCTGATTTCCTTCTTTGAGAAGATAACTAATTTTTTAGACTAAGGAAATACAGTAGATCTAATCTACCTGTATTTCAGTAAGGCATTTGATACAATTCCACATGGGAAATTAATAGTTAAATTGGAAAAGATGGGGATTAATATGAGAACTGAAAGATGGATCAAGAACTGGTTAAAGGAGTCCTGCTGAAAGGTGACCTGTCAGGCTGGAGGGAGGTTACTAGTGGAGTTCCGTGAAAATCAAGGAGCTGAGACAAGGCTACCAGAAGACCAAAGAGGCAAACGGACGCTCCGGATCCCAGCCCCAGACATCCTGTTTCTACGAGGCACTGCATTCCATCCTAGGTGCGGCCGTCACCACTACCCCACCACTGACCGTGGACTCTGAGGATGGGATATTGTCGGCGGCCGGTTCCTCGGACATGTTAGTGGACGGGGAAGATGAGGAAGGAGATGAGGAGGACGAGGCAGTTGACAGCGCTTGCAACGCTGATTTCCCCAACAGCCAGGATCTCTTCATCACCCTTACAGAGATCCCCTACCAACCGTCCCCAGCCGTTAACCCGGACACAGAATCAGGGGAAGGATCAGCCAGTAAGTGTTTTAAACATCTCAACATTTATTTTTAACAGAACAGGAATATTAACAATAACAACAATGGGTTTTTCATGATTAGTTTGCCCTAGGCGCTTAACGTTTCAGACCTGGGCAGTGCAACTATTGAAAAAAAATCTACCAATGTCCGGTTTCACATGATTGTTCTGCCCAAGCCGCTCTACTGTTTAGTCCCTGCCAGTGCAGCTACAGTAAAATGCGGTCTATATGTCCGGGGATAGAGCAGAAATCCTCCTGGGACATCTCGACGAAGCTCTCCTGGAGGTAATTGGAAAGCCTTTGCATCAGGTTCCTGGGGAGAGCGGCCTTATTGGGTCCTCCGTGGTATGAAACGTTTCCGCGCCAGGAGACAATCAAGTACTCCGGGATCATTGCCCTGCAGAGCATGGCGGCATACAGCCCTGGTCTTTGCAGGCTTTCCCGAAGCATTCTTTCTTTATCAGTGTCTGAGATCCTCATCAGGGTGATGTCGCTCATGGTGACCTGCTTTGAATTAGGTAGGGGAATGTTAGTATTGGGACTGCTTGCCCGTTCCTTTACAGAACTGTAACCGCCGGTTTACAGCCACGCGGTGGAGGCGGGAGAGGGGCAACATACAGGGATCTTTCCCTGGGACAGCCACGAGGGGGTGGGACAGGGGCAGAGTTCATGCTTGCCGGATTGCTGGCAGCAGGGACTGGCATTGCTTTCAATGTGAAAGGAGGCCAGTGCTACTATTAAAGTTTTCAGCAGCCACAAGTCTACGGTTTACCATGTCGGCCTGCAACACAAATTCCGGTGTCCTGCCCCGCTTCTCAGATCTGCAGTGCAAGACCCCAGGCACTGAATGCGAAGGCCGAAAATTCGACCTTGTCCTGAGTGCGCATGTGATAGGTGCTATGCATGGTCTTGTTCACAGAGAAAGACTATGTTCTTTGTTCACAACTACATTTATCTTTCTGAGGAATTCACTCCCTTTTTCCCATTCCCACAGCCACAGCTGCGACTGTCTCACAACCTAGCCTGGCATCACACTCCCAGAGGCTAGCGCAGATTAGGCGTAGGAAGAAGAGGACACGGGAGGACATGTTCTCGGAACTTATGGGCTGCTCCCGAGCCCAGGCAGCACAGCAGACCCAGTGGAGGGATAACTTGTCCCAAATGCACCGAGCACACATGGAACGGGAGGAGAGGTGGCGGCAGGAAGACCAGCAGGCGACTCAAACGCTGCTTGGACTAATGAGGGAGCAAACGGACACGCTCCGGCGCCTTGTGGATGTTCTGCAGGACCGGAGGCAAGAGGACAGAGCCTCGCTGCAGTCTATCTGTAACTGCCCTCCCCCGCCACCAAGTCCCATACCCACCTCACCCAAAGTCCAAAGAAGGAGGGGCGGCAGAGTCCGTGAAAACTCTCACTCCACCCCTGCAGACTGCTCTAGGTATTTACTAGAAGGCTCTCATTCCCCAAAATTTGACAAGTCCTTTCCTTCCCGCCTCACCCAAGCCCCCGTCCAAGTTTCACCCCCCAGTTTCATGTGTAGTTGCTAATAAAAAATACGTTTCTGTTAATTACTGTTTCCATCATGTTCTTTAGAGGAGAGTCTGTCTGAAGGGGGGAAAGGGGGTTGGTAATTGGACAGGACAGCAGCAGGGCACACACACATTGCAATCTCTAGTTACCCTGGTCAGTCTGGGAGGTGGTTTTCATGTTCTGTGGGGGGGGGGGTTGCTCTGTGACTTTGTGGCGGGGGAGGGCAGTTACAGATCTTATGCAGCGGTCCTTATCCTGGATCACAGAGCCACGCAGCAGGGGATCTGTAACCGTCCTCCCCCTGCCACAAAGTTACATAGCCCCCACACACATACAGTCCCAATCAGAAGGGCTGGCAGGCTCCGTTGAAACAACCAGTCCACCACTGCGGAGCCTGTCATTCCTGGAGTTTAGAAGCATCATTTGCATCACCACACTACACCCGCTCCCCACCACAGTCTGCGTCCCAGGTTTAAAACATTCCCGCGAAAACAGTAATAAAGAAAACGGTGTTCATTAACAAAACTGAAGTGATTTTATTTTTAAAGGTGTGTTGGAAGGGGGTGAAGGGGGTATGTAACTGGAGAGGATAGTCAACATTAACTGGGTAAAGAAACGGGTGCAGGTTCAGCTTCTCTGTACACAAACTTAACAGTCACAGGTTACCCTGCTCACTCAGGAACCTAGCTTTCAAAGCCTCCCGGATGCACAGTGCGTCCCGCTGGGCTCTTCTAATCACCCGGCTGTCTGGCTGGGAGTAATCAGCAGCCAGGCTATTTGCCTCAACCTCCCACCCCGCCATAAAGGTCTCCCCCTTGCTCTCACAGAGATTGTGGAGCACACAGCAAGCTGCAATAACAATGGGGATATTGGTTTCGCTGAGATCACAGCGAGTCAGTAAGCTTCTCCATCTCCCCTTGAGACGGCCAAAAGCACACTCCACCCCACCATTCTGCACTTGCTCAGCCGGTAGTTGAAGAGTTCTTTTTCAGTGTCCAGGGCGCCAGTATAGGGCTTCATGAGCCAGGGCACTAGCGGGTAGGCTGGGTCCCCGAGGATGACTATCGGCATCTCCACATCCCCAAGAGTTATTTTGTGGTCCGGGAAGTAAATACCTTCCTGCAGCCATCTAAACAGACCAGAGTTCCTGAAAACACGAGCGTCATGAACCTTGCCCGGCCATCCGACGTTGATGTTTGTAAAACGTCCCCTATGGTCCACCAGTGCTTGCAGCACTATTGAAAAGTAGCCCTTTCTGTTAATGTACTGGCTGGCCTGGTGGTCCAGTCCCAAGTTAGGGATGTGAGTTCCATCTATAGCCCCACCGCAGTTTGGGAATCCCATCGTGGCGAAGCCATCTATGATGACCTGCGCGTTTCCCAGGGTCACTACCTTTGAGAGCAGTACCTCAACGATTGCGTTGGCTACTTGCATGACAACAACCCCCACGGTAGATTTGCCCACGCCAAAGTGGTTCGCGACTGACCGGTAGCTGTCTGGCGTTGCAAGCTTCCAGAGGGCTGCTCGCATCCGGGTGTCATTGCGCTTCAGGGCAGGGGACAGCAACTCACAAAGTTCCATGAAAGTCCCCTTCCGCATGCGAAAGTTTCGCAGCCACTGGGATTCATCCCAGACCTGCAGCACTATGCGGTCCCACCAGTCCTTGCTTGTTTCCCGGGCCCAGAAACGCCGTTCCACAACATCAACATGACCCATTGTCACCGTGATGTCCTCGGCGCTGGGTCCCGTGCTTTCTGACAGGTCTGTGCTACTCTCAGACTTCAGGCCCTCACCGCGCTGCCGTAGCCTCCTCGCCTGATTTCTCTGCATCTGCCTCTGGGAAAGGTGGATGATAAGCTGCGAGGTGTTGACATCGGCCATAACTGCAGCGATGGTCGCAGCGGGCTCCATGCTCGCAGTGCTGTGGCGTCCGCGCTGTCACTGACCAGAAAAGTGCGCAAACTGATTTCCCGCCGGCGCTTTCAGGGAGGGAGGGCGGTAGTGACGGACGGATGACGACAGTTACCCAAAAGCACCCACGACACATTTTTTTACCCAGAAGGCATTGGCGGCTCGACCCAGAATTCCAATGGGCAGCGGGGACTGCGGGAACTGTGGGATAGCTGCCCACAGTGCACCGCTTCCAATGTCGACGCTTTCCCCGTTAGTGTGGACTCACAAAGTCGAATTACTGTCCTTAGTGTGGACACACACGTTCGATTTTGTAATATCAATTCCACATATTCGATTTAAGTAAAATCGAACTAGTCTCGTAGTGTAGACATACCCTAAGGCTATTACACCAGTAGGGAAATTTCCCCTAGAGACTTATGCCTTCCATGCGCTCTAATGGAACAGTACTATGTACCAAGCAGTTAGCAATTAGCACTGTCATTCCTGCCTTGCAGAAAGTAATAAATACATTATTTGTTCTTAACAATATCTTTATATGACCTTGTGTTGATCTGTGATGGAAACCAAAAAGCAGGATATTTTGTCTAATGTACATCAAACTTCACAAAATTGATGGTGGCTAGATTGAGTTGTAGCTAGGTTAGTTATTAGGACAGAAGTATTTTGTGGCTAATTTTGTGAAATTAGATGGATGCCAAGTACTTGTATGAAAATGAAACATTAAGTGTTAAGAAATTGCAGCTTTAGAAAAGAAGTGTGCACAGTAATAAATTCCACTGACACTACTTATATAACTCAGCTCTAATTTCAATGTTCCCTGCATGTGGAATAGCAAGAGCAATAACTGTTATTACACACTACTCATTAATATGCAAAGGTGAACCTGGAAGCTCAGTGCACATTGTCTTAGCCTATTAATGAACATTTCATGGAATGTGTAGCTAATAAACTGCCTCTTGATAGAAACACAGAGTTGTGTCACCTGGTCCCTAGTTTTACCGCCCTGCCCTTGTTTTGATGTATAAATCAAAGCTGAAAAGAACTGAGGTATGCTGGAGAATAGGTACCTTCCCTGTAGATTTTTTTATAACTGTGTCTAAAACACTGCCTTTGGCTTTTTCATATCAAATGCATACATCCCATTCAAATGGGAAGCATTCCTCAGCTTTAAAGAAATACTTCCCTGCATATAAGGCACTACCATCCATGTTCTAAGGAAAGTTAATCTATCATTGCTTCTGTGGTCTTGCACAACAAAGGAATATATTGAAATCACACAAATGACTGCCAGTTCTGATCTCCAACCATGTGTGGCCTCCTGGGGAAATTCAGACCTCTGTTTTTGATCTGTGTGTGAACACATGGTAACTGCTTTATAAGTCTTTTCCCACATCAGTTTCACTGTCCTGAAAAAAATAAAATGTCCTTAGAAGGCTTGATACACCTCAGTACAAAGAGTGGTGTTAGGGTGATTACCGCAATCTGCTGAGGTCCTCTAAGAGGATTAGCATTTTTTGTGCATGTTTCTTTCATGACCTTTGTAATTGATCATAATATAGTATGTTGTTATGATTCTTGGCAGGCTCTCCTTTATTTCATTTACTTCATAGTGAAGGATGTGTGAGGAGATGGATATTTTTTTTTTACTATTCTTTACATTATTTCAATATGTTCCATTGCTCTTTTCATTTCATTTGGTCAGTACTGACACATTATATATATAAACTATTCCACTTACTAAAATACTTGTGGCCATTTTGTTAGACTGTACTTCACAGCTATTGACAGTATTTGTTTTGGAAAGAATGTATGTGGCACTAAATTAATACACATCTAACCTTTCCTTGTGAAAAAAACCATCAAATCTATCCCAACTCCTCACTACTAAGGTCTGAAGAAAAGACAATTTGAAAACATAGCAACTTACATTTTAATATTGATAATTGAGACTTTAAAACTGTTGGCAACAAGAAAAAAATCAATAAATGCTTCATCTCCCATTCACAGAGATCGGGATATTGAAGCAACTCTCTATGGAAACTCAACAAGGTCAGCTTTGACAATTATATATAATCAGAAGACAGATGTTAAACTAAAGCTCTTGGATTGGGAGGGAAGTCGTGAAGCAGTTTAACCAAATCAATGGAAAATAACTTTGTGTTTTAATCACTTACTCAGTCATCATTAGCGGTCCAGTAACACTGAATTAGATCCTCAAATAGAGTTGTCATGGGAGCATAAGAGAGTGACAGCTTTGAAAGGCACAATTAGGAAGTGATACAGTAGCGTAACCATAATGACATGCAAAGAGAACTATGACAAACCCAATGGAATCTTATTGCTTCATAACCTAACATGGTACTCAACAAAGAGTGTTTATTTTACACAAGCTGATACTGGATAGCCATTCTGTGGTCTGGCAAGTTACCTTTCTGTCCTGCTCTTCAAGAGTTAAGCATCCTAGAAAACCAAATGACATCTCCTTACCTTTCATGAGTTAGATACAATTTGATCTTCATCCAATACTTTAAACAGGTGTAGAGCATAAAACTTTGCACAGCTATTTTCTCTACCCACTGTATATTCAGACACCAGCTCCAATGGGTTGGTCAAAACTTACATTGTGTCTTTTGCAGCTACAGTGGTAGCTGAAGAAAACGTTTATCATATCACAATAAAAATCTCTTATCTCAATGCTTCTTTCCAAGAACTGGAAAATATTGCAATTTATCCTGATAAAGTCTCTCTCTATATATAATATGGTACCCATCACTGCAGTATTTGAGTGTCTCCCAAGTATTTGATCCCGTGAGTTTAAAAGTATTATTAACCTCTGTGATGCTTCCAGGGCCGGCTCCAGGCACCAGCTTAACAAGCAGGTGCTTGGGGCGGCCAAGGGAGAGGGGCGGCACGTGCGGCAAGTCCCTCACTCCCTCTAGGAGCGAAGGACCTGCCGCTGAACTGCCGCCGCCGATCGCGGCTTTTTTTTTTTTTTTTGCTTGGGGCAGCAGAAATGCAGGAGCCGGCCCTGGATGCTTCTCAGGGCACCTAGGGCTGAGAATCATCTTGTTACCACCTGTCTCCAGCACGAGGAAGTCTTGCTGATGCTAGACAGGTTGTTAGCTCCTGTAACAGGGTAAGCACCCACCTCTCATGGGCACTCCCTTTTCTCTGGCCGATATACCTGCAATCGCAGTTCTTTCACAGAGCGGCACCCACCTCTTGTGGATGGCCCCCTTCTCTTAGTTAGGAGTGAACCTGCTTTTCTTTTTTGGTCTTACACCAGGGTGGCGCCTGCCTCTTGCAAGCACCCCTGCCCCCCGGCTGCTGGAGTTCTTTCTCGGCCCTGGTATGGGGCAGTAGCTCTTCTCACATATTTTCCATACATACATCTCTCAATTATTATGATGACCTATGTCACACAGGCTTTCAACAGAGAGCTTACATGACCCCTTTTGGTGAACCCATGTGATCCCTCTACCCCCATGTACCTTTGTGCCCTCTGCCAGTTGCCATCAAGAGGTGCTTGGTCACATCTCCATTCTATTATTGAGGACCTGAAGCACAGAGAGCTTCAGTGATATGCCCATGTTATCAGGTATTTTACCCAGCTCTCTTGGATGTTAGTCCAGTGTCTTAACCACAAGCTCATCCTTGTCAATGCAATGGTAATATAAATATTTTATTTTGTATTTGTACCACTGTACATTCTACTTAAAATGTTCTCACACATTTTCTGATACTGAATCAATCATTAGCTCTTGGTAGGATTCTCACTTATAAAATATTACACTAACATGATGGATTTATAGGTACTGAAAATATTTGGTTTCACCAAAATGTAAACAGATAAAGGTGGAAAGCACTTTGAAGAACATCAGCTTTTTAAACAGCTGTACTAATTGGGCCTAAGTATATAGAAATGCTAGAAATGTTCATTTTTGGAGCTTAGGTGGAAGCTGCAAATAAAGGTGGTCCCGAAATGAAGAGTAATTATAAGACAGGAATTTCAGCAAGAGGCACTTGAATTTAATTCCTAGATCCAATAGGTGGAGCTTATCAGAGCACAGAATCAGTGGACTAAGATAAAATTTTATTCAGCTGCAAAGCTGTTTGTTTGCAGCAAGTATATGACTAACCAGATGAATCTAGATGGACTTCAAATATGAACAATATGGTTTCTTTATATCAGTATTGTTCTCTGAATAACATCTTCACATGTCGGGAAAAAGATACATTGACTGGTTAAGCAGTTAGAGCAGAGAGATAAATAAAAAAAAAATACAAGTATCAAGTGATTCAAATCCAGCTCCGAAAGTTTAAGGTTAATAAGGAGCTTAGTATCATAGTCTCCAAACCTGTAGAGACCTGTCTATAAAAAAATATAACAGACAGAAATTAAACAATATCAGAACCTGAATAATCCTCCTTTTAGTCAAGGAACCTAAAGACCTGCAGGTCTAGGCAGGCAAAACTATGGCCTCCAGAGCCACAGGGTATATAGAAAGGGTTATGTCTTAAAAATCCAATACTGAAAAAAACAAATATTTTCAGCTTTTCTATTACTCAAGTTTGGTGACAGGTTTTTGTTTGTTTTATTTTAGTGCAAGCCAACTTTGTCATAATAGTTATCTTCCATTCATATTACTTTAATAGGACCTGCACTAGCAGTACATCCCTCCGAGGATCTTTAGAGTCAGTGTTTCTATCAACAGTAATTGTGTACCTGGTTAACTGTGCACAGCCTTAACCACAAGTAGAGTGCTAATCATATCTGCTCATCGCTGTATCTAATATGTGTACCCACACATACACAGTTCTTTATGCTGAGTAAGCAAGACAGCTAGAAGGAAGCTATGAAGAATTTCTCTTCATTTATGTTTCCGGAGCGAGTAGCTCAGTGAAATAGGATGGTAGAACAGAGATTCTCACAAAAGTAATCTGAGCATATTTTGCCCAATACCAAAAAGAACCTTCAACTTTTGCTTTCAACTGACTTTTCTCAGATCATAGATATTATGGATCTATGCAATATAACTTTAACAGTTGTGGGAAGGGGATTTATAGAACAGACTTTCCAATCACTACCTACAGCAAAAGTCAACTGGATATATCCGACTGAATTGATTGCAAGCATCTAACATGGTATGTCTTTATTTCTTGGGTCAGCAGGGGCTGATATCATTGTGAAATCACTAAATTAAGCCTCTGCTAGGAAGGAAAGAGCACCTGGGAATTGCTCTTGAATGATGCTAGACCTATCCTTTTGGCTAATATGTGGATCAATCTTAACAGGTTCAGAGAGGGTGACTGTCATAAGAGACTTTTGAGGATGCAGGTTGGAAGCAAAAGAGGAAAAAATGGGGGGAGGGGATTGGAAAATCTCAACCCTCCCCCCCCCAAAATGTTATTTCGAACTAAGGCTATGTCTACACTACTGTGCACGTTAGCATAACTTATGTTGCTCAGGGGGGGTGAAAAAACCATCCCGTGGAGTGACATAAGTTACACCAACATAAGCGCTCATGTGCACAGCACTATGTTGGTGGGAGAGCTGCTTTTGCTGACAGGAAAGCTCTCTCCCATCTGCATAGTGTCTTCACTAGATGTGCTACAGCGGCGCAGCTGTATCGGTACAGCTGCGCCGCTGCAGTGCTGTATGTATAGACATGGTCTAAATTCGTTTACAATTCTCTTATTTCTCTCTTCCGCTAAACAACATAAAACAACCCAGTGCTGACATGATCTGAAGGTACATTTTAAAAAGCTTCATGCATGATGATGTTAATGTAAAGTGTATTTGACATTTTTTTCCCCTCTTACTTTCTCCTGGAGGACTTACAATTATTTTTAATCTCTACAGAGTTGAGCATTCACTACCCTAAGGTAATTCCATGACAAAGAGAAACACAGAGTGGGGTGAATCCTCCTACATTGTGTTGATTCTGATCTCGAAATTTTAAATGAAGTCAGAAGAGAAGCACATCACATTTTATACCAGAAACATTTTTCCAGTTCAGATGTTACAGTAAAGGCTGTATGCAGGCACTCCTATTTTACAAGCCCCCCCCCACCCCCCCACCGCCCTTGTGTTTAAAGACTACCAAACTTCAAACATAATAATCCATCATTTCCCAAATCACATTGCCTCAGCATTGGGACAGTCTGCAGACAGTTCAGCAGTATTGATCAATTTATTTCTAGGTATTTTTCTATGTCTATTCTCAGTGTTTCCAGCTACAGCAAGTGATGATTTTAATTAAAAAAACCCATGATGAAATATTGTCCATACTAAAAGATATACAGTGAGGAGAAATGATGGAAAGACTCAGAAAGGACGGGTATTACTATAGTCAAAGGCACATTTCAAAAACACAGCCCTTAAATTTTCAAAGCAGAGCATGGGGATTTAGCCAGGTGGTTCCCATTAACATCAAAGTGTGTAAGACATCTAAATCCCTGTGTGCAGCTTAGGCAACATAGGGGATGTTGTCTTGAAAACTATATATTTGATTCAATGCAGGAATAAAAATAAAAAATATGCACAGATCACTGCAATATAACAAACCCATGGTTGCTGCATATTTCTGTGCTAGGAAATGATAGTAAACCAGGAATGTCTTATGTCTTACTAAGGGCCACATCTGTTCCCTTGGAGTACTGTGTGTGAGTGCATCTCTGGCCCTACACACTCCATTTCTAGTGGTAAAAGGGTTTATGCAGGTAGAGTCTTGGCTTTCTCTCAGTCCCATATACTCAATGTGTACCCGGGTATAGCCACACTATATCTATATAACTATAGGCCCAATTCTCCCTGCTTTCTATAGCCACATTTACACCTATGTAAAGAGGGTCCAAATGAGACTAAATGTATAGAAGTCCAAAACATCTAAATCAATTACAAACATCTAAATGTCTCTTACTGAGCTTCCACAGTGTCTCCAAGCTCAGTTCTTCCGAGTCATTATAGTTACATACAGATGGGTTCTAAATTTATCAGTAGTTAAGTTGTTCCTCTCCCTGTTCACTTATCTGTAGTGAATTTGTCTGCCATAGTTACTTAGCTTTGTTAAGCCTTTAAGAAGTTCCTCACATAAGTTGAATGGAATTCTCCCTCACCTCACAAAGTGATGGTGCAAGAGTGGACCTATTCTGTGGTTGCAAGAGCCCCACCATTCCGAAGACACCAGTGCATGGGAGTAACCAGTTTGTAGAGCCATGCTCCATTGAATTGCTTACACTCAACCCAGCTCTCCCTCCAGCCTGGGAAAACTTTACTGGTGACTTCCTAACAGCTGCACCCTGTGGGGGACACACAGTTGAGAACCTCACCCTGCAGTGGAAGTGAACCAGGCCCTTCCACAGACAGGAAGTAAGGGGCATTATTGGGACCAGGGGGGATTTGTGGGTACACAGGACCTATCAATATGAGACCAAAATTACCACTTTGAGATTTCACTATTTATTTTGGGGTGTTTGAAATTCAAAAAGACTGACTTTGTAAACTGGTAAGGGTATACATTGTATTAAGCCCTTCTGTTATGCATGTTAGCAGTAGGGTGACCAGATGTCCCAATTTTATAGGGACAGTCCTGATTTTTGGGTCTTTTTCTTATATAGGCTCCTATTGCCCCCCACCCCCTGTCCCGATTGTTCATGTTTGCTGTCTGGGCACCCTAGTTGGCAGTAAGATGATCAACTACAAAAGAAAAAAGTCAAGAGAGACACATACAAAGTAACTTGTTCCAAACCGAACAATAAAATCTTCATACTCTCGTATGGATTCAGTAGCTCACAACTAGGGTGACCAGATGTCCCGATTTTATAGGGACAGTCCCGATTTTGGGGTCTTTTTCTTATGTAGGCTCCTATTACCCCCCACTCCCTGTCCCGATTTTTCACACTTGCTGCCTGGTCACCCTACTCACAACAGACATTACCAGGTATCACATTAAAGTGCTATGCAGTAAAGAAGCTGTTGCATTATCTCCTGCAGTTGCTGATCTGAGTTAAAAATCTATCAAAGGAGACTGCCCACATTTACAAATCCAGATTCAGTTGGGCAACTTGGGGCTAAAGATGGCTGGGAGAGAAATTATTATTAAGCTCAAAACAGTAACCCAGAAGGTAGGTGTGACAAAGTGCCATTCACCCTACTATACCCAGTCCTTTTATCATATACCTTCAGTAAGTTCCAGTGGACTAAAGGAAGAGTCCATAGTCAGTTGCCTATTGAAAGAGGGAGACAATGATAATAGCAGCAACAACAATATTAAGAAAAATTATGCAGTTATGGAAGATAAGAAAAGCAAGAGCTCTTGGACTATAGAGGAAGGGAGTGGGAGGAAACAAACAGTGGGAGATGCAAGATAACAAGGGCAGCAGGGAAGGTAGAGCAGCAGGAGACGCAACAGGGAAGTAGAGCAACAGGATATCCAAGAGGGAGTGAGACAGCAGGAGATGCCAAGTGGCAGAATGAACTCATGAAGATTAAAACCTGGGTAGTTTGGAGTCAAATCAGGAGGATGCATGAATAGGAGGGAGCAGAGCGATCACCTCTTTTATTCACGCTATAATAAAAAACCCATCCACTGAAACATTTAAAAGCAACAGTAAATAAGTGTCCATTTAGAACAAAATGGTGGAATCCCTCAAGGGGCCTGAGCACAGCTTTCTAATAACTCAGTCCTGCCTGCATAACAACGTTGCTATATTTTCTGTATCTGCTGATTTTTATTTTGTTTATATTTAATCTATAAACTCATATTGCTCAATACTGAATTACAGGAAAAACAAGAGGCCAGAGGTGAAATCCTGGCCCCTTCTGAAGTCAATGGGAAAACTTCCATTGGCTTCAATGGGGCAGGATTTAATTTAAGATCTTCAGCTGGAGAAAACTACCATAGTTCCAATGAAGTAATAGAATTGTGCCAATCCCAGCTGAGGATTTAGCTCTTAGTGTTTAAATAGTGTATTTTATAAGACATAGTGTACAGGTATATTACCAAGCTTCTTCTGTTATTTAACTGTATATTGACAATAAAAATAATATATTCAGATCATTTTAGGATTTTCTTCCCCTTCCAAAACACCAAAAGCAAAAGAATAGGACAACTAGGAAAATCAACACTCACTCGAGCAAAAGAAGCTGACTAGCAGGCAGAAGCAATTAGAAAAATTGTTGTGTGAAAGTGTTCTGACTATTTTATAGGTGGAGTATTTCCACTAGAGCTAGACATTAAAAAAATTTATATAAAAATGCAATTCCATCCTCTTGCTTCTCCCCAGCCCAATTAACTTGAATGTCCACCTTTTTCAAAAAAGCTTTATAAAACTGGAGTACTTTTGGATCCGACTGCTACTGGACTCCTAGGTGACACAGCTAGTTCACATGGATTGTGAATGGGGATTTGAAATGTTTTAGAATGTAGTCTCCTATTAGTGCCATTGCTGCAGCCTTAGGGCAGGTCTACACTAACCCCCCAATTCGAACTAAGGTACGCGACTTCAGCTACGTGAATAACGTAGCTGAAGTTCGAAGTACCTTAGTTCGAACTTACCTCCGTCCAGACGCGGCAGGCAGGCTCCCCCGTCGACTTCGCGTACTCCTCTCGTCGAGCTGGAGTACCGCAGTCGACGGCGAGCACTTCCAGGTTCGACTTATCGCGTCCAGACAAGACGCGATAAGTCGAACCCAGAAGTTCGATTTGCTTGCCGCCGAACTACCGGGTAAGTGTAGACCTACCCTTAGTCTTGGTGCTTTAGAAGCTGTTCACTGCTGGAAATGAGACATTGGGTGGCGCAGGACAGGGCTCTGATGTGGCACTTAGCTTTCTCTCTTTCTCGGGTGCTTGGCTGGCTGGTTCTTGCTCACTTGCTGAGGATCTAACTGATCACCACATATGGGATCAGAAAGGAATTATTAAAGCCCTGCAAATCTGTGGATATCCACTTTATATCTGTGGATATGGATATCCGCGGATCAATTTTTGCGGATAGTGGATTGGATGCGGATACAACCATGCAGGGCTCTAATTTATCAACACATGATGCTGTTGCCACCGCTCATGAGCCCCTGGGAGCAGCATGCAACATGATGTCCCATTCCCCCCAACCCTGCCCCTGCCCCGCCCCTTCTCCCCAAGCTGCCGCTCCCACATCGCCCCTTCTCCCTGAGGCCCCACTCCCGCTTGCTCTTCTCTGCCCCCTCCTCCCCGATGCTCACTCACCCTTAGGGCGGGTAAAAAGTGATGGGGCCATGGTCCACCAGTCTCCCCTGTTCTGGCACCCCTGGCTAGGGTGACCAGATGTCCCGATTTTATAGGGACAGTCCCGATTTTTGGGTCTTTTTCTTATATAGGCTCCTATTACCCCCCACCTCCTGTCCCGATTTTTCACACTTGCTGTCTGGTCACCTTACCCCTGGCCTCCTCCCACCCAATGGGGAATTTGCTTGCCAGCTTTGTACACCCAGCGTGTGGCTCCCGGTGGAGAGTCCATAAACAATCCCTCCCTCCCCCCCAAGGAGCACATACTCCACCTTATTTGCATCCCAATGGATCTCAAAGCAGGGAAGCATGAGTCATAGGCTAGGAGAGGCATTGTGAGACAGCCTGCTGCTGTGGCTGTGGTTTGGATGGGGATACAAATAAAAGATGGCTAGTGGATCGGATACACATTGATTCTGCTGGATGTGGATCCACATTTTTGTATCTACGCAGGGCTCTAGGAATTATCCCTCAACTCAGACTGGCAGTGACCTTGAGGGATTTTCACCTTCCTCTGCAGCACGTGCCTGCAGGTCACTTGCCAGGATTATTTGGGTCTCTCTCAATTAATCATTTCCCCCCCATTGCGAGGGCCCCGGGCACTAGTGCATCTCGGTCCCTCCTATTCTCTCCCTGTGTCACATACTAGCCTAATCTTGGGGTTGTAACACTTAGTTCTAATTTTGGTTGTTGGGTTTAGTGTGTGGTGGTGGTAGCCGGTGATATACAGGAAGTCAGACTGGAAGATCTGGTAGTTCTTTCTGGCCTTAAACTCTGTGACTTTAAGAAGCTAAGATTCAAACTATACAAGAATGCCCCAACCATGAGTATATAGAGAACTACATTGTAACGTTGAGTTTTGTTTGTACACAATTCCCCATTGATTTCGCCTCAATTCTCGAGGAACAATTTAGCCACAATTTTCAAAAAGGGTTTAGTGATTTTCGAGAGCCCAATTTTGAGGCTGCCTGAAGGGGCCTTGTGAGGGCAGGAGCTCAGCACATTCTGAAAAGCAGCCCTTTGAAGGTGCCTCAAGTCAGACACTCAAAAAGAAGGCACCCAACAGCAGTAGTCCTGTTTGAAAAGTGTTCACTCAAGCTCTTTACAAACTGCTTAAAGACTCTTTGTCGGTATGGGATAAAGTTCCAGAGTCAAGCATTTTTGGCCAATAGAATTTTAAAGTGGCTACTAAAGGATTTTGATGTTCAGATTCTGATAATCCAGTAGAAGGGAGAAAGAGACAGAGAGAGACTCACAAAAGCCAATTCCAGCAGGATGGAGCTTGTTCAGAAAGTGGACTAAACATCTTGATTGGACTCTGTTAAAAATACAAGATTTTGAATTAAGTTGGTATTTTAAAATACACACCCTAAGTGGATGAATATGAAGCCCCCTGAAGCCAAGCGTTTTAGTCCATATTTACACAATTTAATTGAGATCTGAAGCTGTCTAATACAGCGGTAGATTGAACCTTATTTGTAAATTAATATATTTAGAGGAAAAATATCCAGCTCTCGATTCTCTTCTCTCTTTACAGTGCAAGAACTAAGAATAATGCCCTTTCATATTAAGCAAGTAGGAGACTTGTAGTATTTGCTCTTTCAGTCTTTAGTGAGTTAAAGTCTTGCATAAAATGTAAGCACTCTAAAATTGTTCTTCATGATAAAGCCTAAAGGATGAGCAGTCTAATGGATCTCAGCTATACTTTGACAAGGAGAACAACTGACAAAAAATGATTTTCAGCCAAGTTCTTTTGAGCGTCCCAATCAATCAACATTTGCAGTCAATTCTCAGACATTACTGGGAAATGTCATGTAAAGATTACAAGCTTGTCAGTTGCACCAAGGAATTTTACTATATTAATGAGGCTGATAATTTTCCTTGTTGAGATGAGAATACTATTGGCATATTGGGCAACAGTCTGTTAGTGGCACACTCTTAACAGTCCTTTTCATTTTGTGACTCTTCTCCATTCATCCATAGGATTTACACAAACATAAGGAAATCAATACTTCCCCCTTACCAAGGGCTTTGGGCTTTGAAGTACACTCTTGCCTTAAGTCTGAAGGTCTGAAAAATTGGTCTGAAGAAGAAAGGTTACTTACTATATAGAATAAAAAAAAAACTCATAAGAGTCAGGATCTTCCTTCACTCTGATGAAATATTTGCACTTCTGAAAATTATACAACAATCCTGCGATGATGATATTGTTAAAGAAAAGAAAATACAATGTATGTGCAATATGGCACTTAACATTACTACAAGAACCTTTATTGTGTATTTGCTGACATGTTTATTATAAAAAATGCCCATTGGTAGAACTGGAAGGGACCTTGAAAGGTCATCGAGTCCAGCCCCCTGCCTTCACTAGCAGGACCAAGTACTGATTTTTGCCCCAGATCCCTAAGTGGCCCCCTCAAGGATTGAACTCACAACCCTGGGTTTAGCAG
>NW_020664482.1:32587446-32641341 GCF_002925995.2 Terrapene triunguis | reverse complement strand
CTAAGTGGCCCCCTCAAGGATTGAACTCACAACCCTGGGTTTAGCAGACCAATGCTCAAACCACTGAGCTATCCCTTCCCCCTGGTGTGGAGTTTTGTTAGACAGAACTCTAAATAAATGAATATATACATATTTTAGTTGTGCAACTTGAATATTGCAATAAACACAGACTTGGAATTAAGTAAATTGCGAATTACTGGCAATAGTCTGTGTTGCTAATCTAAACAATTCACTGTAAGCTTCAGTTATTACTAGAACTGGTCAGAATTTTCTTTCCCTGTGAAAAAAGACAGTTGCCTTTTCCGTAACTGGTGTCCTTCGAGATGTGTTGCTCGTGTCTATTCCACAATAGATGTGCGTGCTCGCCACGTGCACCTGTGCCAGAAGTTTTTCCCCTAGCAGTACCCATAGGGGAGCGCCCCAGCAACCCCTGGAGTGGTGCCTCGATGGCGCGGTATTAGGGGCGCTGCGCGCTTCCCCCACCCTCCTTCTTGCCAGACAACTCTGACAGAGGGGAAGGTGGGCGGGATGTGGAATAGACATGAGCAACACATCTCGAAGAACACCAGTTACGGAAAAGGTAACTGTCTTTTCTTCTTCGAGTGATTGCTCATGTGTATTCCACAATAGGTGATTCCAAGCTATATCTGTTGGAGGTGGGCAGGAGTTCACAAATTCTCAGGATGGAGTACAGCCCTGCCGAACCCAGTGTCATCCCTGGTTTGGGAGACGATTGCATAATGCGAGGTGAACGTGTGAACTGAAGACCACGTGGCAGCCCTACAAATGTCCTGAATGGGGACATGGGTCAAAAATGCAGCCGACGAGGCTTGCGCCCGAGTTGAGTGGGCCTTCACAATTGGTGGCAGAGGGATTCCTGCCAGGTCATAACAGGTATGGATGCATGAAGTGATCCAGTTGGACAGCCACTTAGTGGAGATCGGTCGACCTTTCATGCGCTCGGCCGAGGTGATGAACAGTTGCAAGGACTTTCTGAACGGCTTAGTCTGCTCCAGGTAGAAAGCCAGAGCCCATCTCACATCCCGTGTGTGGAGATGGTGCTCCTCACTGGACGCAAGGGGCTTGGGGCAGAGGACCGGCAGAAAAATGTCCTGACCCATGTGATAGGCAGAGACCACCTTCAAGAGGAATGAAGGGTATGGGCGGAGCTGGACTTTATCCTTATGAAACACTGTGTACGGGGGCTTGGAGGTCAGGGCCCTGAGCTCCGAGACCCGCCTGGCTGACGTGATCGCAACCAGGAAGGCCACCTTCCATGAGAGGTGTGACCAGGAGCATGTGGCTAGAGGCTCAGACGGGCCAACACCAGGTTTAGGTCCCACTGCGGGACTGGGGGCCTAACATACAGGAAGAGATGATCCAACCCCTTAAGGAATCGGCCAGTCATAGCACGGGAGAATACCGTGTGGCCCTGCACCGGTGGATGGAAGGTTGATATGGCTGCCAGGTGCACCTTGACTGACGAGGGCGCCAGGCCCGGGGCTCTAACGTGGAGGAGGTAGTCCAGAATAAGATTGATCGGTGCAGCCACTGGGGAAACGTCCGGCTCGTCTGCCCATCTGGAAAACCAAGACCACTTTGTCAAGTAGGCTCGGCGCGTGGAGGGCTGCCTGCTTTCTAGGAGGACGTGTTGAACCCCTTCTGAGCACTTCCTTTCCTCCCTATCTAACCATTGAGCAGCCACACTGTGAGGTGGAGTGCCGCTAGATTGGGGTGGAGGAGGTGGCCCTGGTCTTGGGAGAGCAGGTCCGGGCAGGACGGCAACGGCCACGGCGGGGCGACCACCAGGCCCGTGAGGATCCCATACGAATGCTGCCTGGGCCATGCCGGGGCAATCAGAAGGACCTGGGCCTTGTCCGTCTTTATCTTTTCCAGGACCTTGCCAATCAGCAGAAATGGGGGAAAGGCATAGAGAAACTGGCCTGACCAGGGCAGGAGGAAGGCACCAGAGATAGCGCCTCCCCCCCAGTGCAGAACCAGGGACAGCGACGGTTCTGCCAAGTCGCAAACAGGTCCACCTGGGGAGTTCCCCACACTCGGAAAAGTCTGTGCACCACCTCTGGGTGGAGAGACCACTCATGCTGAGAGGAGAAGTCCCTGCTCAAGCGATCCGCCCGCGCGTTCCGGGCGCCTGGCAGATGGAAGGCCTGAAGGCAGATGTCGTGGGCTATACAAAAATCCCACAGCCTGAGAGCTTCGTGGCAGAGGGCAGAGGATCAGGCCCCATCTTGCCTGTTGATGTAGAACATCGAGGCCATGTTGTCCATGAGGACCCTGACCACCCGGCCCTCCGGGTGTGAACAGAAGACCATGCATGTCAGCCGTACCGCCCTGAGCTCCTTGACGTTTATGTGGAGGGTCAGATCCCGAGCCGACAACAGACCTTGGGTCTGAACGTTCCCCACATGGGTCCCCCATCCCAGATCCGATGCATCGGACACCAGTTCCAGCGACGGGGCCCTGCCCCTGAACGGGACCCCTTGGAGCATGTTTCTCGGGGAGGACCACCACAGCAGGGAGGCGATCACTGGTTTGGGTACCGTGAGGACATTGTCCATCCTGTCTCTGGCCTGGGAGAACTCCGAGATCAACCAGAGCTGGAGGGGCCTCATCCTGAGTCTGGCATGATGGACCACATACGTGCACGCTGACATATTACCCAAGAGCTGGAGGCACGCTCTGGCTGTTGTCACCAGAAACCTTGTGACCGTGTCGCTGAGCCCCTTCAGGGTCTCGACCCTGACCGATCGGACGGAGGCTCTGGCCGATGAGGCGTCCAGGACCACCCCGATAAACTGTTTGCGTTGAACTGGGACTAATGTGGACTTGGTGTTGTTTACCAACTGGCCCAAAGTGATGCACGTGGACAGAAGGAGCGCCAAGTGATCCCACACCTGCGACCGGGAGCTGCCCTTGACCAACCAGACATCCAGACAGGGGAAGATCTGGACCCCCCGGTGCCTGAGGTAGGCTGCTACCATCGACTTACATTTCGTGAATACCCTGAGGGCAGTGGACAGGCCAAACCGGAGGATCGTAAATTGGTAGTGTTCCTGCTCCACCACAAAACGGAGGAAGTGTCTGTGCCCCTCGAATATATGGATGTGGAAGTACGCGTCCTGCAGATCGAGGGCGGCATACCAGTCCCCGGGATCCAGGGAGGGGATGATGGAGACCAGGGAGACCATGCGGAACTTGAGCTTCACTATGTACTGGTTCAGGCCTCGCAAGTCCAAGATGGGCCTGAGCCCACCTTTGGCCTTCGGGATAAGGAAATAGCAGGAGTAGTACCTCTTGCCTTTGAACTCCCCGGGTACCTCTTCCACCGCTCCTAGGCCCAGGAGCCACTCCACCTCCTGCTCGGGCAGAGCCTCATGCAAGGGGTCTCCCAGGAGGGATGGGGGCTGAGGGTGGTTGGGCAGGGAGGAAGTAAACTGGAGGGTGTAGCCCTGGGAGATGGTGTTGAGGACCCATCGGTCCGAGGTCAGCTGTGACCACTCTGAGAGGAAAGCACACAACTGATTGGAGAAGGGAAGTTTTATTGAGGGTGGCTCCCTGACGAAAACTGGCAGGGTGCCCCAAGGCATCCTGTCAAAACCCCCTTTTCCCTGCCTGCTTGCCCTTGGAGGTCCCAGGTTCGGGGGCAGGCCGAGACTGCCTCTGTGGGCACCTCTTATAGTCCCGCTTATAAGCGGTCTCGTATTTTGGGTGGGTGGCCTGAGCGGGAATCTGCTGCAGCTTGAACTTAGGTTTAGCCAGAGCCGGAACATAGAGACCCAGAGTCTGGAGAGTAATGCAGGAGTCTTTCAGCCCATGAAGCTTTGTATCCGTTTGTTTTGTAAATAGAGCTTTGCCGTCAAATGGGAGGTCCTGCAGGGAGGTCTGCGCCTCGCTGGACAGCCCAGAGAGCAGGAGCCACAACGCCCTTCTCGTGGACACCGCGGAGGCCATGGACCGCGCAGCCGTGTCCGCCGCATTCAAAGCTGGGTTGCCCTGGCAGCCGCTGTACCCTCCTCCACCAGCGCTTTGAACTCCTTCCTGTCGCACTCCTGGAGGGAATCCTCAAACTTGGCCAGGGAGCCCCACAGATTAAACTCATACCCGCCCAGGAGAACCTGGTGGTTCGCCACCCGTAACTGAAAGCTCAAGGACGAATAAATTTTCCTTCCGAAAGAGTCCAGCTTCCATGAATCTTTATTTTTCGGGGTAGGGGCTGGCTGGCCCTGCTGCTCCCTGTGGTTGACCAACTTGATCACCAGGGAGTTAGGAGCAGGGTGGGTATATAAGTATTCGTGTCCCTTGGCAGGTACAAAATACTTGCGTTCCGCTCTCTTAGAGATGGGGGCCAGTGAGGCAGGTGTTTGCCACAGGACGCCACTCCAGGGGTCGCTGGGGTGCTCCCTACAGGTATTGCTAGGGGGAAAACTTCCAGCACCAGTGCACATGGTGAGCACACACACCTATTGTGGAATACACATGAGCAATCACTCGAAGAAGAAATTTATATTAAAACATTTTAGGCAAAATATTATGTTTCACTTTTTTTGTCAGCTAGCTCTAGTTATTTATATATTTTAGTGGCAGGAAGTACATTTTCTCAGGTAGATACCTTCTCAAGAAATTTTGTTTTCTTGAAGAAAAAGGCCTATGACAAAGAGCAGAGCTCCTTGGTTGTAGCTCATTCAGGGGCTTAACCCTAAGCCCAACAAAAGTCAATGGAAAGATGCCCATACACTTCAGTGAACATTGGATAAAGCTCCAAGTGAAGCAACCTAAATATCTACAGCTGATTTCTCCTCATCAGGTGGCCAAGGTGAGAGGTGGAAGAGATGAGAGAGCTCTTCTTTTGCTGCATCTTTGACAACACATAGCAAGAATCATTAAGACCATCAATTTAAAAAGTTTTGGGGGGTCTTCTTTTGGTGGCAAGGGGAGATCAGGTAGGGTGACCAGATCTCCCAATTTTATAGGGACAGTCCCGATTTTGGGGTCTTTTTCTTATATAGGCTCCTATTACTCCCCCCACCCCCGTCCCGATTTTTCACACTTGCTGTCTGGTCACCCTAAGATCGGAAAGGAGAGAAGTAAAGACCTATAGACATCTGCTGCTGTAATGAAAAGCCTTTGGCTTAATTTCTTTAAAAATATATATATAAATGTGGGGTAAGAAATGTATATATATTTATTTACAGAATTGAAGTCTTTCAGCAGCCTTGAAAACAAACTCTTCAAGCAGCTAAGCTGAAAGCAATTTAACCTTTCATCACAAGTCAAAATGAGTGAATTACAGAAATTGCTGCTATTATCATGTGTCACAATATACTTTGAGCACATTCAGAGCATCAATAAAAAGTTTTGCAGAAGTCTGGAGTATATATTAAAGTATATTGTTCTGGCAAGCAGGAAATAGCAACGCTAGTGTTATCAAAATGCTCTCTCTGCTGAGTTGCTAAGTGTTGGCTACTAGAAACTGAGCAAGGGAAAGTTAGAACATGCAGTTGGCAGAGCGTTCATCTCACTGAGATGACAAAGCATCTCGGTGCTAGGACACAAGTTGGAGATTGTTCCCTGAGGGAAGAAAGGAATACATATTTAAATTGCTATCCCATAATTTGGGGAAAAGATGAAAATTCTAGTGGAGATGCAGATTTCAGATTTAGTACCTAAGGCCTCATCCAGAAAGTCATGTAAGTATGTGCATAACTTTAAGCACCCAAACGGTCCCATTAAAGGCACATGTGTTTAGGTGAATCAAGACCTGACAGTCCAAGCTGCAAAGCCTCACATGCGAGTAATGCTCATTCACAGAAATAAGTCCATTGACTTCAATATGGATTTGAGTAACAGTTTGCAGGTTTGGGCCCTAATATACTGCAATTGCATTGTGTCTGATTTGTAATGTGAATGGATATATTTATAGCAGCAGCTCTGTAACACATTAGTAAGTCATGGATATATCAGGAATGCTCTTCAGTTTTTCATTTCTCAGGAAATTACCCTTTGATATAATATATCTGAGGCTTTTTATCTGATCAAATGTGGACCGTTTTATCCTTTTCGGATATTTTGAAAAAGTTGCATTGTCCACAGTTGAGGTATCGGTGAATGAAGAAGAAAAAAGTGTTTTGCATCCAAGAACTGTGGTTAATGGCAAAGTGTCTTATTTAACACTTGAAATTTCCATAGACAGCACTTATTGTCCTTGAAAGAATCTATTTCCATAGCTTAAAAATATATTGTGCCAGATTCCAAGCTGCTGAGTATGTGTTTGGTGCAGCAGTGGGGAGAACATCAGTGAGCTGCTTATGGTTCTATGATTCTCTGCTGAGCCCTGGCAAAGACACCTGGAGCATTGTGTTCTCCAGCCACATATCCTCCCTCCACCATCACCACCAAGGACTACAATTAAAGGTGACATTAAGAGCCAGCTAATGTTCTGGATTCCTCCATAGCAGGGGAGACAGGGCCAGATTTTATTCCCTTTGTGCAGCTATGGAGGACCAAAGAGGACAACTGGACCTTGGTTTATCAATAAAGTTATTAGCCTGAACAAAATAAACACTCTTCACTTTTGTAGCATATGGCACAGAGAGCTTCACATTCACACAGAAGAGCATGGGTATAACTGGAACTTTACACATCAGTATGTGATCTTTTATGTGAAAGCACTGAAAAAAGTAAATGTAATGTGTTTATTTCTATCTCACACTGCCCATGCAAAAAACAAATTTGACAGAAAACTAATAAAAAACAAAACAAAACAACCAAACTCCTGAAGTATCTCCAGCTTTTCAAAATATAATGTATTTTTAATGTAGCACAATATGTATCTGATGTGCATAGATGCAAAAAGTAAAGCAGAAAAAAGCAGCAAGATACATAACCACCTGCCACCGAAGCAGAAAGGGACTAAAATGCCAAGCAGACATCAGCAATAAAACATCAAACACCCCTCTGAAGTCCTAAGCTAGGCAAATATTTGATGTATTCCACTGACTTCTGATGGATACAGTGCTTGAGGTTACTGTCTTTTAAACTTTGGCAATACTCATAGCTTATCACGTTCAAGATTTTGAATTTAAAATTGAATGTACAGTAACATCCATAATGAATGTATATAGACAAAGCACTTTCACTAAAGAAAAAAAAGTCTTTGAGATTTAGTTCCCAAGAAAGAGAGAGATTTCTTAATAAACCTCCTATGCCCTCCTCCATCATGTCCACAACAGAGCAGATATCCAGCCTGGGGTTATGCCACCTGCACTGCCCATTTCTCCCATGGTTCAAGAGACCACATTAACAGGTTGCTAAGGCAACTGGGTCTGGAAAGGTGGAGAGGACAGATGCAGAGACATCAAAAACCTGAAGTCATCTCTCCTGAGTACTTTCAGGACATGGACATAGAAAGGGGCTCTGTTTATATTTTCACCCTTTTATTTAGGGAAGCTATCTCAGAGAATTTGGACAACTGGACACCTTGGACAAGCTCATTCCTCTCTTCTGTTCTCTGGCTAAAACAGGCTCAGAACCATGCAAGATCCAAGTTAGTGCACACAACACTGAAGTTCAGTTGAGATAGAAATGCTTCCTCCCCAGGGAGACGAATTGAGTCCTGACCAGGGGGAGCCTTGATCTATGTTCATTCTAAGCATATTGTTCTGATATAACATAGTGTCACCTCTTTTGTCTCTGTGCGCAGAGCTGAGATAAGCTCTGACAGTTATTGCAATGGACTTCCAGCTACAAGTTCAACAAAACCAAACACACAAGCCTGCCCAAGTGAGTCTATTTGATATTACAAACACACAACAGGTGTCTCTTTTGGCCAGTTGACCCTCCCTCCCCCAAACCATCATGGATGTTCATGGGAAGTTGAAAAAACACCACCACAGAGAAAGGAAAAGAACACTCCCTGACCCCCCAATTGATATCTTCTTTAAAGGAGTGACGTGTGTGTGTGTGTGTGTGTGTGTGTGTGTGTGTGTGTGTGTGTGTTCGTTCATTCAAACACACACACACTCATTCAGAAAACAGTTTTCAAAAGGTATTTACATTTTTATATCTCAGAGTAAGACAAAGCCTTTATACTGCCCTACCTTGCCAGGTCCTAAAGGAAAGAAATTACATTGGCCTGCCTGTTGTCACACAGGCCAATTAGATTACTACGGAAACCCACCATACCTGAATATTAGTATAATTATGTAGAGACAGAAAAATGCAAAGACAGGCGGATTTCAAAACACAGAAGACAAGAAGTCTGAGAATAAATCCATACTGGCAGCCTCATATAGAAGTTAAAATGAAGGATGCTACTTCACAGCATTTTGCTGTCTTTGTGGAAGGCTTTGTTACAATGCAGACTTCTAAATTGACTTTCTGTTTTAAAGAAGCAGAAATCCCTGAACCTCTTGATCTCCTACAGGAAATAAACCTTCACTAAAGCATTGCTGCTTATGTTAATATGATAGCAACTCAATTTATTCAAGTGCTGATCAATGCTAAACAATTAGAGAAGTTCATGTATTATGTATTTCAAAAGAACCTGATGCTTTTTAGTGAAATGTCACAAGGTTAAACAACTGGTAGACATTGGTTCCCTTGAGCCCAATTTCAGCCGCAGTGCTTGCTACCCACTCAATGGAGAAACAATAGCAAAATAAAGCATTGTTTGGAACACATAATGAACTGCTCTCATAAACCTCAACCTTCAGAAGTCATTATACTTTACAATTTGATACAGCAGACAATTACTGGACCTCCATTTGGCTGGCAGCATCAAACCTTGTTCTCTATTTCTTAACCATGTCTCAGTAATTATTGATAGTGGAATTGTCATAGATTGCCCTGTTAATACAAGTACATTAGCAATTAAAACAGCTTGTTATGTATTTCCTGTCAGGTGTACTGCAGTGCCTTTAAATCTGTCTCCATTTATCACAGATAATGACTACTTTAGGAAATATCCTAGATATAAATCTTTAAAACTTGCTTTTCCCCAGGTTGAGCTGTTTTCTGTGATTATTTTCCATCCTTCCAAAGTTGCAAAAAAAGATGTGGATTTGGACTGCAAATATTGTACTTTTCTTGCCTATGGTCAGTTTACAACTATTGCCAAAAATGTCACACTTGTGCTTTTTGAAGTTGGGCTGCATTTCATGTTTTGAATTACATAACAAAATGTCTCTGCCTGTCCATGCAGCACTAGCAAGTACTTAATTTACATCGCAAATATGCATGCAGAGGATAAGTACCAAATGCTGTAATTCAGTTGCTAGAAGCAGAGAAGCATTTTTGATTTATCCTAACTTCACATCACATTAGGTAATGGAACTTTTTACTGTACTAAATAACTAATAATAAACAAACATAATGAAAAGCCACAGTAGTTAAAAGGACACCCATAATCTACGAATCACAATATTCCACACCTTGCTTTCTTACTTGACATCTGCTCCTTTAACATTTAGCTAGTATATGACACTGTTCCTAAAGCTTTTCGTACGTGATCCCACATTTCTTATGAGCAAAGAAAATGGAAAACAATTAAAGTTATTGTGGAATCAGGACCTGGGTGTTCAAAAAGAGAATTATGCATGCCGGGAATGCCAGTTTGCTCCTCTTACAGTTCACAGAGATGGAGAGTGCATGATACCATGAAACACTGATAAAGATGTTCAGCGACACTAATGCCATTATTTATATATCAACATGTATTGCAAAGGTTACTTAACATCTCCTCAGATTAGCATGTTGTTCAGAATCAAATTAAAATTTATTAGAATTTTGAATACTTTATAGAGATGATATGTTACCATGATTCACAGTTTCAATTCAGTGAATAAATACTGATATCTAGAGCAAATATGTAATATATAGATATGGATTTGGACACACACAATGACACCGAAAGAAAAAACAAAAAACTAGGTGGGGATGAAGAGTGCAACAATGCTAAATAATTTAAATAAGCTTAGAAGATCTTCTAGTTCATGTGTGGTGGAAAGACTGAAGAGCAACAAATGAGATACAAACATGTATAAATCATAACATATTTGATTCAGCATCAGTGAGTCTTACATTTAACCAGTAAATTTGTGCTTCTACTGTGAAAATTATGAAAATTGAAATCTATGTAAATAGATCATATCCCCATGTATATTTAGTATCATAGCTTCTTGCTTTTCTGTGAAAAATGGAACTTTGATGCATTTTATTCCAATTAGTGCTGGAGAAGACAGAAGGATGGTCTTGTGGTTAAGGAACTGGAACTTCTCTGTGCTTCAGATCAGCATAATTATATTATTATTGCTCCCTTTGTCCCACTCTTTGTCTTATTACAAGCTTATTTGAAGCTAATTATAAACTAATTCAATGGAGTTAAGCCATAGAGAATTTAGCCCAATGGTTCTTCATTTTTAGATGAAGGCAAAATTTCACCTGCACATCTTTATTGATTATGCCATTATTAAAAAGAAACCAAATACCAAACATTATTTTACTTAAAAACTCAGCAAATTAGATCTGAAAACTAAACAATAAAGATAGAGCGCTATTATGCCATTTGTAGAGTCGATTTTTAGACTAAGGGTACGTCAACACAGCACTCATGGCGGAAGTGTGTAGAACTGTCGTGGGCAACCTGCGGCTTACGGGCCGCATGCAGCCCCTCAGGGTAATCTGATTGTGGGCCACGAGACATTTTGCTGATGTTGACTGTCTGCAGGCACGGCCCCCTGGAGCCGGGAACGGTGAACTGCGGCCACTGGGAGCTGTGGGGGGCCGTGCCTGCAGATGGTCAACGTCAGCAAAATGTCTTGCGGCTCACAATCAGATTATCCTGAGGAGCCACATGTGGCCTGCGGGCCGCAGGTTGTCCACCACTGGTGTAGGGTATGTATAGCTACATGCTGCAGCAAAGAGCAGGCTGTGTCTACACTTTGACATGTAGCTATGCGTGGCAGTGAAAGGCTGTGGCAGAGGGAATCAGCAGAGAAAGGCGCCAGCAGCTTCGTGCGGCAGGGAAAGGCCCTGGCAGTGGGCAGGAAGCAGGACACTACCCTGGTAAAATTGGAGTGTGGCTTGGGTGAGGAGAGAGCCATGTAGGGTACATACCCACAGAGTTCTGGCTGTCTTTACTCACCTAAGCAGTGCACCACTGTTTACCTGTGCTGGGGTGTATGTGCAGTGTATATACACTACATGCCGCCATAGGAAGTGTACAGTATAGATTAAAACCATAAGTGCTTTGGAGTAGGTACTAGGGACTATAATTTGTTATGTGTTTGTACCAATGAGCAAAACTTGATTGAGGCCTTTATGTGCTACTGCAATATAAATGTTAAATAATTTTTACTATTGGTTTTTCATAATGATCATAATGGTCCTCTTTACTGTAGTTACCATTTTGGACTTCAGCAGGCAGCTGTGCTCCTAAGTAACTTACTGAACACCAGTTAAGCTACATATGCTCTGGAAGTATCACTGAAAGGATAATGGAAATACCCTTCACACACGCACACAACTTGTGGCAATGTACTGGTTTAGAAAATAAGAACACACTGGAGCATAACTAATGTAAAGAGAATGTCTAAATTAGCATCATACTCAGGCTCTCGCTCTCAAAACATCAGCAGGGGCTCGGGGGAAGGGGAGAGTGAGAGACAAAGAGATAGAGAGAGGGATAGCTCAGTGGTTTGAGCATTGGCCTGTTAAACCCAGAGTTGTGAATTCAATCCTTGAGGGGGCCATTTAAGGTTCTGGGGCAAAAATCTGTCAGGGACAGTACTTGGTTCTGCTGTGAAGGCAGGGGACTGGACTTGATGACCTTTCAAAGTCCCTGCCAGCTCTATGAGATAGGAGCAAGAAACTAAATAAAATTCAACTGAAATCAATAGGATGCCTACGTAGTTCATGCTCAAAGACTCTGGCCCTGTCTGGTCTCAAAACACAAATCCCCAATTCACATTTCAGATTTCCAGTTTTCCTCTTCCAATGGGTCATTTTTAAAAACATCTCTTTCGATGGAGGAAGCGTTCTTTTCCTTCCTTCTGGATCAGAACAACTTGCCTCCTACTGGCTATTACATTTCAGCTGGCTTCAGTTGGAAATTGTCTCCATTCATGTGACCATTTAAATGTAAATCACTAGAACCTGAGGGGGTGGGGGGAATCTCTGGCATATGCCTACAAGGCTCAATGAAGACAGGGAAATGAAAAGAAACCCCCTTCATTTAAAAAAAAAAATCTCTAAAAGAAAATCCAAAGGAGCATATTGACATTAAAATATATTGTTACTGAACGATATATGTGATATTAGCAAACACAGTGAGGTAGAGAACAAAAATATAGTAACAGAATAATTTACAACACACAAGAAAGTGGTAGCTTGAATCACTTGCTGAAAGAATTAATACTAGATAAGAGACAAGAATTGAGAGGCATAGTCTTAGGTTTCTTTCATCTATTTTTTCTCCATTTTCCTGTGGGGCAGAGATCCTTGATTAGGATCAGGTAGGCATATGACACTATGCTCATTTTATCCTGCCAGTGGAAGGTGTCTAGTCTGGGAGACAGACTTTCCTGTTTACTTCTCTGTTGTCCAAATCTCTGGGTTTTAAACAATTTGCATTCTTGAGAATCCTGAGCTAAATAAAATAGTTGTTTAGAGCAATAATATGTGTGGATCAAGGATGGTGCAATTTACAAGAGATAACTTCAATACGAACTTTCTGTGGCTTTAGAGCTGTGGAAGCCTGCACAAAACATCAGAAGACCTGGGGGGAAATTGCCATTCAAGGGCTATTGGCCAAAGAATCCAATTGGAACTTTTATTGAACTTGGTCGTAAGTAATGACATAACTGCATGGGTTAATATGCTGACCTTTCTTCTCAGGAGACCTGAGTTCAACCCCTGATTTAGTTACTAGTGAAAAGGAGTTTTGAAGTCTCCATCTAGTTCTATACAGATAATTGTCCACATCACAAAAGCACCATGCAATTAGCAGTCTGTGCTCCACAGGGGACCGAAACTAGAACAGAAGTATATGTCAGGTCAGGATTGAGATGCACTGACAGAGCTGCAAAGGGAGGCTTGCACATAGCAATTCTCCTAAAGGTTATTAATCTCTCACTTTCATCAGTGACATTCACTTTCATGTGCTATGCTCTGTTATGGAGCTATATGTAAATAGCAAATAAAATAAAACAAAAAAGCAGTAAAGGGTAAAACCATTGACTTCAAAGGGAGCAGAGTTAGGCCAAAGCTTAACCTTTTGAAAACCCTATATTAAAATCATAATAATATGCACCAGACTCAAAGAAAATGGTTGTAATCTGTTTTTAATGTGATGGTGTCCTATTTACAAAATATGATAATATAGGACAAGACAGGTTTGCAACTAAGCTTAGAGTATTTCAGTTACTTATTATTTCATAAAAGGCAAATATAACAATTGACAGTTTAATACATTTTCTTTCATTAGCAGCAAAGGGAAAGTCTCAGTGGTACTTGGTCAGATCATAAAGCATACCTAAGGTAACATAGTTAATAGATTATAGTCATTATGAGTTTAAAGTTGTTTTTCAGGCATAAATGTACATATAGTTTTGCCTTTTAAACTAGTAGTTTATTATATGTTGAGAATGGTGAGGCCAAGCTGATGATAAGTTGTAATGGTATGTTTGTGTTTGTTTATATATGTAAGATTGCTGATCTTAGCAGTTCCCTACTGCAGGATTACATAAAATGAAAGAAGATACATTTTGTAAACAAACACTGATCCCAGTTCTGCAAGATACTTAAGCATGTTCCTAAGCATATCATTATTCCCATTGTGACTATTCACATGTACAGCTGGTTGAAAAATTTCAAAATATGAAATTTCGACAGTTTCAAATTTCAATACAAAATGCATTTTTCACAAAAATTTCATTTACTTCTTTTACCATCTCTAAGCCGGTGACTGAAGTCAGTCATATGCTTAAGTACCTTGTCTTAAAACATAGCTAATTTTTTGTTTAGTCTACAGGAAGTATAAGAATCTGTAATTCTAGTTTAAATAAGTAATCATCATAACTGCACAGACGGAAAATCTTTTAAAGCCTTCTCAAGGCATAAACCCGATAGACAACGTATACTGTATTAAAACATCTCCGAGTTACTACAGTTCTCATTGTGAAGCTGTGATACAAGATTTGACATGTGACATGCTTTGTTACATTGGTGTTGATTTCAGACTTCAAATATCAATAGAATCAAATCTGCACCCCAATTAACTTTCATTAATCAGCTCACTTTCTAGAGCTGTAGACTACCACACAGCAGACATCCTCTGCATCATAGAATGAGGGCCCTAGCAACCAATTGCAGCCAACTAACTCAAAGTAAAACACACTAATGAAGATATGCCCTTAGAGTTCCATTGACTTCAGCGGAGTTATGCCAAAAGAGAATTTGATCCCTCATTTTTAAGTTAACAACTTCCCTTTAAAAGGGTCGATATGGAGAGCAACAGAATGGAGAAAATAACGTGTACAAAATTCTACTCTGCAAGAGCCCTTGAGAGACTTTAAGCTTAGATTAGTTGTTCAATCAGTTGAAGCGAAACTTAACAAAGAATTACTGATCTTTCATCAATAAAGAAATAGTTGGATACCACTAAACTGGTAATTAATTAGTTAAATCAAAAATAGAAGTCAGATATAACCAGAAATGTAGCTCTGAGTGATCATATAGTAAGAGAATGGGTAGTTGGGAGACCCTATAAGGTCAAGAGCAACTCTGCCCTGGCTCTGAAAGTAGGTCAAGGCAAAACCAACTACAGTACTCCTAATTCTCCAGGGGAGCAATTATCTTAGCATAGCTACACCCCCAGAGTTACTATAATGAAAACTTTCAATTTTATATGTAAATAAATTATTTAAGTAAATCACTTTGATCACTGAAAACTGTTAGTTAACATTAGAATATTTCAGCTGAGAGATATTCAGAGAGATTAATTTGTCCTCAATTGTGCGGAACAGCTATTCAAAATCCTCTAAAGACCGGGCTGCATTGTAATGAAGGATATTTACAGCTTTGTTTATATTTTATTTACCAAGTAAATGCTCTGGCATTTTCAAATGCTAGGGATCGTATTTATTTCCGTGGAATACATCCTTCCAAACAACAACGTATTAGAGCAGTATTCTATTTACATCCCCATGTGTGTGAGTCAAAACCTGATATAGGATTGTTCCCATAGATGCTGAGGGACAGGACCTTTGATTGTAACGGTCATGAGATATAGAATGATGCTACTCTGGCCTTACTAGGCTTTCACTCTTTTCTCCAATTTGTACAAGTTCGAATTAAAAATGGGAAAGGAATCAGGTGCTTGAAACTTGGCAGTTTCTAGCTCACTTTCCTGTCATTTAAAAACCTTTGCATCATTTTAGACATGTGCTAAGGCTACTATGTATGCGAAAGGTGAATTGCAAAGAAAATAAATTGTGTTTGTGCCCTTTTCTTCTCTTCTACAATGTACAAAGATTGCCTTAGTTTTAAAAACAAATATGTTTGGTGTGCCTTTTTCAATCTGTATCAAGAAAATTCATTCTTGACTTTCCTGGTTTTTGCTATGAGATCCATACGACTCAAACTGGACTGGGTTAGGTAATGATAACAAAACAGGCTCAAAAACTTAGCTGCAACTGTGCCTGTTTAAAATGACACAGAAGGAATGCTGGGCTACATTTTCTACTGGTATAAATTGGCACAGCTTAATTAAATCAATTTATGCAAGTTGAGAATTTAGCCCAATTGAGTCTTGGGATATATCACCTTCCCCATTCACTTACAAACCGGTAAATTGGCAACCAAAGTTTCAACCAGTTGTGAAGGTGAGATTGTTTCGTGATAGAAAAACAATCACAACAAAAACTCTTTAACAGATGTGCTTCACTGTATAAGAACCAAGCAAAGGCCTGGAGCCCAACTCCTCTTCTGGGGTTTTTTAGACTACTTAGCGCTCTGATTTACAAAGCAGATGCCACCTTCTTTTCAATATTCCTGTAATTACAGTCAATTTGATCATCTTTTTGTATTACTACTGAAGCACTTTTATTCCAGCCTCACACTACATTCAGAGGCTACCTGAACTATCCTTCAAATCATATCAGATTTCAAGTGCAGATTGCAGTTGAGTAATCACCTCTCCTCTTGTTTAAACTTTCTAACACAGCTCTGCTAGAAACATATTTGTGCACACCAAAGCTTACTTGTCATGTAGCTATGTTGAGCTTTATATCACATTTCATTTTGTTTGGACCTCCACATTCCCTCCCAAATACCCACTAGATTGCAAAGAACATCATGCAGTCCTTTTGACAGCAATTCCTATAACAATGAAAGCAAACCTAATCACTATGGCATTAACTGTCTCTATTACATTCAGCCATACTATTGCAGACTTCAGCCTGCACTTTCTGTAAGACATAAAGGAGACAGAAGTGACAAAAGAGTGATTTTCACTTGTTTGAGATTCAAACATTTTAAAGTTAGAAGGACTGATATTAATCTTACGCCAGGGTAAATCAAGTCAGAAGTCAAACATAAAACCTATATAAATAAGATTAAATTCAGAGTCTGGAATTCAATTGTCCTTGTATTTCATTACTATTCATGTTTCAATTAAAAGTAAACGCAGAACAAATTAATGCTTTTAAAAAAATCTGGATTTGGCATAAGAATAGATAACACACAAAAACATTCATTTGGGACTGCTGCTATTACTTCCTGGATGTTCTTCTTCGTACAGACCCCCATTACACACTGCTAAGAATGTATATCAAAAATCTGCTCTAAAACAGCTTTTAGTGTTTGTCCATCAAAAAGTCAGTCATCAGGAGGCACTCTATGCCTTCCTCTGTGGACAGCCACTCTGTTTCATCTCTGCAAGAAACTCACTTGCCACCAGCTCAGAACATTGGTTTCCTAAAGTTTGCTCCAAATACAAAAAGTCTCCTTTAAGGCAACATAATAAGGAATCCATGGCCCTAGACAAACCTATAACTGCTAATATAAAATACCATCCAATCTTCTCATATGAATTTGCAATTCATAATCTTTGTCTTAAGTGACTAACATCTAATGCATGACCTTCAGTTCTTTAGAGCAATCATATGGTAAGCCATGTTTTATCATTTAATAATTACTAAACAAAGTCTAAGAAGTTATTTCAAGCTCCTTATCAAAATTGTTGGATGCTGCAGAGTGCATGAACTAAAGTGTTAGGGATGAAATTCACCAGAAGAATTCTTATGAACCATCTCAATTGAATGATCCTAAGTATTATTATTTGTCTTGTGGTAGTGCCTAGAAGCCCCAGTCAGAACGAGGACAGTCTCTGCCCCAAAGAGTTTATAACCTTCACACCTTCTTGTCAACTGTCTGTAATGGGCCACTCTCTTACCATGTCAAAAGTTATTTTTCCTTCCTTGGTATCCTGCTATTAATTGATTTATCTTAGACTGACCTAACACTTGGTAAAGCACCCCCATCCTTTCATGTATTTATACCTGCTCCTGTATTTTTTATTTCATACATCTGATGAAGTGGGTTCTAGCCCACGAAAGCTTATGCCCAAATAAATTTGTTAGTCTCTAAGGTGCCACAAGGACTCCTTGGTTTTTTTAGAAAAAGCGAGCAACATTTAAAAGTTTTTTTGAAGAACTTGCACAGTCAGCTCCACAACAGAGCAAAAATTCTAATGTAAGTCACTCTTAAAAGAAAAAAAGTAATGCAGAAAAATGAGAGAATGCCATTCTTCCTTTTTATAACTGTCCTCATTCTGCCAAAAATACTAAAAGTCATTAGCAGTCTTAAAAAAAGCTGAAGGTGGTACCCCCTGCTACCATTACAATTACTAATCAAGAAAGTAGAGAATACTTAACATACCCACCTCCCTCAGCTTTCTATGTTGAACTTCAAGAAGTTCAGCACTTTTATATCTAGAATACAATTACTAGAAAGAAACTAATGATTTAAAGGTCTAATGATTGTGATTTCCCTACACGAATTAATTAAGGATGAAGTTTTAAACATGTTTTGGACTTTGAAGAAAGTAAATTGTAAATCTAACTAGAGAAGATTCCAGAGCTGCCAAATATACCATCATTCTTATACTTGTATAGTAATGACACCTTTATGCCCCTTTTAAGGGGATAAAGAGGAAGATTAAAACCATTGCAGGTATAATTATAATAAATTAAAGAAAATTAAGAAAAGCACTGGTGAATAAATATTTTCTCATGCTTCCAATCAGCAGACTTAGAATGTACATTATTTATCATTTTGTAAACAAGTTAGTGTTAACAGAAGTATCATGATCTACAGAGTAGGTAGTACGCAACAAATTTCTGAGGGTTAATTTGATTCCAGGAAAAAGAGTAGTAATAATATTCAGAAACAAACAGAGCTGGTTATGGAACTTCACACACTGTTAAAATATGATGATTGAAATAAATAAAACTTAATTTAGAACAAGGAATAAATTGGATGGCTGCATAGATTAGCCAGTTGTGTGCACAAGTATTAGACCTGAGTATTATTTTTGAAAACTCCTTTGAATGTGACTTGGTCCCATTCACACACAATGATCAGCTGTGTTCAAACCTAGCTTGGGGGAAGCAGCACTTCAACAGTTCTCGAACATCGCTCAAAACTGCCAACACTTCCAACATTCGCTTAGTTCAGGTGCAAGAAAAATGTGCTCATGATACAGCTATCCAAGTATCACATTGCATCTTTGTGATACAGTTTGTGTACATATAGTTTGTGTACAGCAGCATTTTGAAAGGTATAAAGTACTTATCACATAAGGAAACGATGAACAGTTTGCATCAGCTTTTTATTGTATGTGGTGGTGGAACCAGGGCATACAACCCTTTTAACTGCACTGTGCTCATTAATTTACCTTCCAGGACTACTTCTAACCATTCGAACTTCTGAATGAAGTTTCCATCTGTCATCTTTATTTTTAACAAACAACCCACTAGAAAAATGTTTGCTACTTTCCTGCAAGATTTCACCAGTCTGAGGCATTCCATCTTGGGGCAATAGAAGATTTAAAGCCCAAAGTCTCACTGATCATCAGATGAGAAAGGGGTGCATTATCTCGCAGGAGCGGAACAGGGCTCCCCTTCTCCGATGATCCATTCCATTAGCGTGGTCTATTGTGAAATATCCGATTCTAAACTCTAAACCTTCTGATTTACAATCTATTTTATATCATTTTGGGGGTTTCTAAAGTGTATTAGTTATACTTCTGTCAAGGCTTCCACTGGGCTTAGTGTAGTACTAAGGCAACTTTGATTTACAGACAAAGGGAACCAAAATAGTGCCAAATAAACTATTTCAAAAATCTTGCCACTTCTCTCATATGAGGTGTCTGTCTAAACAAAATATAAAGTACTGCTGTATGATGCTCTTACTGGCACTTGTTTCAGATAACTTATGACTTCTTCACTCGGGTGTATTGCAAATATCCCAAAGTCATGAAAATAAATTCTTGGTGACATAACAAATATATTGTATTATATAGCTATATCTACAACTCCATATAATATTATACATGTGTGCACATATATGCAAACAGCAGGATAATATGAAATTTTGCAAGGTATGAGTTATTTCTGAATAGTACAAAATAGGGCTGTTCACTAATCACAGTTAACTCATACAATTAACTCAGAAATGAATCGTGATAAAAAATTAATCATGATTAATCACAGTTGAAATTTATTAAATATTTTGGATACTTTTCTACAGGTTAAACTATATCGATTTTAATTACTACACAGAATACAAAATGTACAGTGCTCACTATATTATTTTTATTACAAATATTTGCACAGTAAAAATTATAAAATGATTTTTTAATTCACCTCATACAAATACTGTAGTGAGATCTCTTTATCATGAAAGTGCAACTTGCAAATGTAGATTTTTTTTGTTACATGGCTGCATTCAAAAACAAAACAATGCAAAACTTTAGATCCTGCAAGTCCACTCATTCCTACTTCTTATTCAGTCAGTCGCTAAGAGAAACAAGTTTGTTTACATTTATGGGAGATAATGCTGCCCACTTCTTAATTGCAATGTCACCTGACTGTAGGTCTGATTGGACATGTCGGTTTTAAAGTTTAACATTGTTTTATTTTTGAATGCAGTTTTTTTGTACATAATTCTACATTTGTAAGTTCAACTTTCATGATTAAGAGATTGCACTACAGTACTTGTATCAGGTGAATTAAAAATACTATTTCTTTTGTTTTTACAGTGCAAATATTTGTAATAAAAATATAAAATGAGCACTGTACACTTTGTATTTTGTGTTGCAATTGAAATAAATGTATTTGAAAAGGTAGAAAACATCCAAAAATATTTAAATAAATGGTATTCTATTATTGTTTAACAGCACAATTAATCACAATTAATTTTTTTAATCGCTTGACAGCCCTACTACAAAATTATTATGAGAAATTATCTGCTACTGGAACCAACAGCGATTATTTTAAGATAAGACATTCTCATTATCTCTCCTCTCACACCCAGTAAACTTATGGATTGATAGATAGACCCACATACAGAAAGACACACATATAGAAAGCATGCATGTTTCCTTTGGCTGGAATGAATATTAATTCAATTAGTGGGTACTTGTGCATGACTGCTATGGGCCACGTTCTGCAGTAGTCATATCACTGAAGTTAAGGCATTTACACCTGATTTACATTGATGCAAATATGAACAGAATTTGGACCTCTGTGTGTCTCCTAAAAGGAGACATCCTACTGGTTTTAGGAAACTGTTGAGGATTATGAGAGAGAGACGCTAATACTTCTCTAAAGGAAACCTAGCAGAATTTCATGCTATGCCATGGGAGTCTTCCGTGTCCCAAAGCCCATAGAGGCCTTTATACATTCATATTAATTTAGGCTTCTTCAAGATACAGGCTTTGTCCCTCTAATGAGCAAACTGATTTCTTTCTTTCAGTTCCAAAAACAAAACCAGCATTTTATGCAAGTCTTCTAAACTAGGCCCAGCAGGGGCACTGTGAAATAATTTGAATGCAAACGTAAATGAGTTTGAGCAATCCTAGTGCCAGGAAAAATTTAGTACCCAGAAATTTAGAGTGAACCCAGCTGTCATTTTTTGGTGGGTTTTTTTCCCCCACCGCATTTAGCCCTTAATACTTTGTTAGCTGGCAAAGACACAAAATTAGCCAAATGTTGATATAAATAAATATCTCACACAGGGTTTACTGAGAAATGGTAATTTGAGAATTGTAAAGATTTGATTAGGGAATCCTTAGACTCACAAAGGCTATAAGGCTTCATTTTACCTTATAGTATAATTCGGTCTTTATCAAGATGATTATATTCTAGTAGTTTTAACACTAGTCAGTTACACACTATAAGCATCAAAGACATATCAATAAAATCCAGCAGGGCTGTGGTATAATTGATCACAGACCTTAGGGAAAACACTGGGAGAAACTACAGCTGTGCCTAGTGCTTATTTTTCCTAATGATAATCATTGGCTTCCCACATACCTATTAGATAGGGAAGGTTTTGTAGAGTCAGGTTAATTCATCCTCTCAGCATAATCTCTCATTTGCAGCATTATATCATGAAAATTAGAAACAAGTGGGAGATATTTTTCTTAATTAGTTTGCCCCTAAAGTCACCTAAAATTTTAGACAAATGAATACAGTCATGCTCACTGCACATGGCGACTAACAAATCACATAGATAATAACATAACAGGGAGGAAAAAACTCTTCCACTTGGAGCCTATGTGTAGATATTGTACACAATTACATTTGATTAATAGGGATTGGTATTTTCATTCACACTGGCAGTACATCACCCACAAAGTGATTTGCAAATATTTGCATTTATAAATGTGACAAGGTCATTCCACAGTTGTTCATTGAGTCACATAAGGTGAAATCCATTGAAGTCTATGGCAGAAGTCCCATTGACTTCCCTGGGGCCAGATTTCACCCATCATGTGTTGTCTGCAAGTATTTTGGATGCAAACCAATTTATTCAGGAACAGGGCCACCCAGAGGATTCAGGGGGCCTGGGGCAAAGCAATTTTGGGGGCCCCTTACATAAAAAAAAGTTGCAATACTGTAGAATGCTATATTCTCGTGGGGGCCCCTGTGGGGCCTGGGGCAATTGCCCCACTTGCCGCCCCTTCCCCCCCCCGGGCGGCCGTGTTCAGGAATACATCCATAACTCCTTAAATATAATGAATTTTATGCACACATATTCATCTGAAAATCTCTAGGGGATATGTGAATTTTTTCCTAATCAGTTTCTTTTTCTGAAGAAAACTACGGGGGGGAAAATGGAAAAAAAATCCACCCCCACTCCCACACGTGGGTTTTATTAAATGGAATACAGCACACATACAGTGTGATTCACTTCATATTTATTTTTCAAATACAAAAAGGTAGAGTGTACATTTTTTAAAAAAGCACTCAAGTAACTGAGGAACCGAAGTCCCATTTTCAACATGGGACCTAGGCTCCTCAGGCCCGGATCCTCAAATGTATTTAGGCACCTAAAGGATCAGTGGGAGTTGGGCATCTAAATACCTCTGAGGATCTGGGCCTAAGTCCCTTTTGAAAATGGAAAGCTTGCAATTCTATAAGAAAGACACAAGATTCAGTTGCAACTCCAATCTACTGACTAGTTAGATCCTTAAATATTTATATGTGCTTCCACCAAAAAAAAAAAAAAAAAAAAAGCATTTTTCAAACATAGATACATTTTTACCAAAGTTGTGTGGTTTTTGTTTTTATTTTCAGGACACAGCTTATTATAAAAGTTTTGACTAAACCCATCAAATTGTGCTAAAAACATATTTGATTAATATTTGATTAGCTTGCTCAATAGGTCTTTTAAAAACTGACAAAATTTGAAATTTAAGTGATTGAAATAAAAATGTAGTGCTAGTATTAAAAATTCTTCTAAATAAAGAATATTATAGGCAACTGGTAACACCATCTATTATTGAGGATGCCCTACGTTTTCCATTATGAGACCCTGTTTTCAGCTGATTATATCTTTGTCAAACTTTTAAGGAAAACAATACACTGTATAACTGCTCATTAAGTAAACATAATCCATTCTATGTCCTGAATGAACCGGGGTCCTGTGGAAAAAAGAATATATGATCATATAATATAAGATTGCATCAAAATGCACATGAGGAATGAGGGAAGGTTGCACAGGCCAATGACACAACCCAATTTGAGTATAGCTGAAATGAATAGTTTGTGAAATGAACAATCAATTGGATGAAAATTTGCATCAACTGCAAAAATGAATGCATTGTACTGCTGTGAATACATTCTCTCAATTAAAGTAATTAGGATTCCTTGTGTACCTAAAGGCTCACCAACTTGAATAAAAGTTGCACAACTGGATCACAGAAATCAAAACTGATTTGTTAACGATTCACTATCAGGAAAAAAAAACGTTATTATTTTCTTAAATTCACTGTAAGAGAGCAGGGGTGGAACATGTTTGTGTTTTTTCTACTAGAGAATGCCTTTTTGACCAAACTGAGAATTTTGTTTATTTATTTGGTTCATTTTTCTTTGAAAACTTAAAGAAATTATTTTAGTGGCCACAGGTATGGCATGTTAGAGATTTTTTTATACTGTAAAATAAATGTTTTCCTTTGAAGGAAACATACTCTAACTCAGTAAATTGGCACAACCTATGTAGGAGTAGTATTCTCTGAAGGACTTTCATATTGGGTATTCCCCCTGGTATATTTTTTATCAGAGTAGGATCTTTCTGTAGAAACTTTAACTGTAGTCTCAGTGTTGTATCAGAACATAGTGTAAGATGAATTTCAGTTTCCTGTGGGAAGAAGCAGCTTCTTTCAACCTGCAGAATTTCATCTAGCTTTGTCCCCTATGGTGTATTTCAGAGTGTGATAGATTAATATACGTCTGTATGTATCTATATCAAACTCAATTTTTTTGTGAGCACCATTTTGATTATAAGACAGTTCTGTGCCTATACTTTTCTTTTTACCCTTCACCTTGTGCTGAAACCTCCAGGGAGGTGTCAGGACAAATTCTTGCACCTAACAAAAGGCTAATAATGCAGAGCACTCAATGGTCATTTATCTGGAGGGTCTCCCGTTCACATGCAAGCTCGCTAAGACAATAAATTAGCTGCCACCTAAGGACCCTCTTCAACTAGTGAGCTTTAACCAAGCAATGAATCACCTGATGACTGACTTGAAGTCACTGAGGAGAATTCCTGACTAGGGAGTGGGGTGGGGTAGGGTAGGGGGAGGAAGGGGAATGGAAACTTATAAAAAGGAAGCTCTCTCACTGAGCATTTTAGGAAGAGAACGGTGAGCAGACCAGAACCAGAAATAAACAAGACTGAGCAGGACGAGTAAGAGGAATCCTAGACCCTCCTGAAAAGACACTGACCAAATCCCAAAGGACTTGGAGTGGTGAGGAATGTGAGGCAGGGTTTTGCATCTAGGCCTTGTTGTTTTTTCATAGATCTGTATCTCTCTTGTACTGTGTATGAGTGAAGTGTCTGTGCATTTATAAATTCCTTTGCAGGGTCTGTGTGCTACTTGCTTACTCTGTCACCTACACCCTGAAAAGAGAAACAGTAAACCAGAGAGTTTACAAGTTTGATGGAACTGAGAGTGTGCAACAGCTGCTGGGCAGGCTTGAGAAAGCCAGTGTTAATTTCAGGGCCTCGACAATTGGACTGTGGGGTCCCCAGTGCCAAGAGGAGTGTCAGACATGGGCTCTGCACCGGGAGTGTGTGCCTAGATGCTTACAGGCAGAGATACAGTGCCTCAACTCTGTCCAGTCCCAGCAAGTCAGGAGCAATGCAGCCCAAGATTTGGGTCTAGTATAGCAGCCTGGAGAGCATCCAGGAGAGAGAGCTCACCCAGGATTGTAACAAAGAGACCGATTTATTTGGCTTTCCTTGCAATCACAAACCGTGAACATCCTTGGTAAGATTCACAAGCCAGTCTGAAGTGGGGAGGGATGCATTCTAAATTCACTTGGTATGTCCCAGGTATCAACCTATTTGCCCCTTCCTGGTACCCCCAGAAAGACTTAACAAAAGGAAGAAAGCAGGCCAGAATGGTATGTGCTAATTCTATCCCACTGACCAACCAGATAATTGCTCCAACTCTTTCCTGTAATACCTGGTAGATGTCCCTGTATTCCTGACTTAACGGCCAGGAGAGCAGTAGGAAAACCCTACATTGAAAGAAACTTTGGTGTCTTTAAGTCATGGAACTGTGGCAAAATATACTGTTTCAAGAGCAGACTCCTCACAATGGTGCTTACAGGTTGAAAAAATGCAACCAATAGATCATACAAAAGAGTTTATAAGAATTTTGCTGTAAGGGCAAAGTCAAATTCAGTTAATAAAAATACCTTTTCAGAAATTTAACCCTTAATCCTTGATTACCTGGCCAACACAGGGTAGATGGCAGAACTAAAGCCACTATCAAGACTGATGCTGCTGAACTGACTTTTAGCTTCCTTGGTATATCTAGAACCCAGAAGTTTGGCATGCTAGTTAGAACAGCCTGCCTAGCCAAACAAGCTCAAATATTGTTCCTCTTGGGATATTACTGAATTGTAAAACTGTTTAACCTAAACTGACAACTCTTCTGGCAGCATCAGAGATTTAACAGATAAGCTGGCTTGTCGCTCTCCCTTATGTTGGTCCATGAAAGACTGGTTCTTCAAAACAAAAAACGAACACCACTCACTCACAATAGAGCCTGAATGAAAAAAATCCCAAAGGGTGCCAATCTCTTCTCTCAGGAATGACTGAAGTTCAATTATATTGTAACCCTGGTTTTCCTTTAGCTTGTCATAGAATAGCAAGATTAAAGGTCTGTGTCTCCTCATGTCTTGAGAAATACTTAGAATGATCTGCTAATGGAAGTGACAGCTGCAGGTAGTGGCAAGACTGTAAAAGATTATTCAGTAAAAGCTTGAATCGAATCCCAGGAGTAATATAGGCTCAGAAAGGCCAGATTCTTGCTCATGTGAATGGGGATAACTCTAGTGAAATCAGCAGATTTACACCAAGTGATACCAGCTGAGGATGTGTCCAAGAAGTGTTGGGCCTATTCCATCAGAAAGGCAGCTGCAGCAGTCCAAGCAGAATGTAACATCTTCACAGTGCTATCTGATGGTCTGGGGACAGGCACAAATGTTAGTGCCTCAGAGGAAGATGGGTAACAAGCTGGCAGCTGAGAATCTCAGGTTGGAAAAAAAAAAACAATCCTCTCCCCCAAAATTACAATCTTAAAAATGGAAATAATACATGTAATAGGATTTCAGTTAAAAAAAACCCACAGGGATAATCTGTTTGGTGGCATGAGAAGAACCATTAAAATTTTAATGAGGGCAGGAAAAGGCATAACCATAATTCCCTGTATTCCTGCCCTCTTTTCATATATCAAATATTTGAAAAATATGATACGTTAAGCATCTTCTACCAAAACTGCTTGCATTTGTCAGTTGATGATTATTAATTCTTTGTACTGCTACATACCCAGAGATTGCAATTAGGACTCTGCCAGGTGCTGTACAAACTCACAATAGGAGAAAGACCCTAAGGATCTTATAATTAGAGATGGTTGGAAAACTTTTTCCCCTACATGGAAAAAAATAGATATTTTTGTATTTGAGACAAAAACTAAAAATCTTTTAGGTTCTCAATGAAAATTTGAACCAAGGAAAGTGGACACTTTTTGTGAAAATGTCTTCTCTCAAAAACCCAATTTTCTATCCCCAAATGCTTTGATGAAAGTTTTTGACCAGTGCAACTTACAGCACTTTCTCCCTATATAATAGCCTGTCTGATCATTTCTTTGCATTACTATTTATATTTTGTTACTTTAATGTCATCATGATATCATGGTAAAGTAAACATCGTGTTCATTTGCCGAATAGTATAGCCATGCTTCATCACAAATCTCCTATTTTAGAGCAATAATGAAATCTTGTGCAGGCATCAATAATGAATTTGAATACAACATATTAGTTTTCAAGTGTATTAATTGTATTAATAAGCTTTATTACAAGATATTAGATTTCAAATAACAAATTATATTTACTATTTGCACATTGAAATGTGTTTTCTTCTTCATGTAGGAATTATCTAGACTACCAGCAGATAAAATTATTTATATAGGACTTGGTGTTACAATTTCTTTTAAACTCAGATACATTGTCTAATGAAATAAACAGAATGGTCAATAAATGGATCAACATGCTGACATTGTTCTAATAAGAATGTAATAATCCACAGAAATTCTCTATTAAAAAGAAAAACAAACAAAGCCAAGCAACATGCATGTGTTTTGCTAAATGTGTCATTGAAGCAATTATGTGAGGGCCGAGGGGGCAGTATGACAAGTTGTTTGCAAGGTCATAGTGGTTCTGCCTACACTAGAGATGCAACAGCATTCTTAGCTCCTTGATAGTAAGAGCAATGCTGAAACATAGTCCTGACTAACATGGTTTGAACTGCAATGTAGACAGGGCCATTCTGGTATCCCAAACCACAAACCAGCGCTCGCTCGTGTGGATTGCTTTCTTTCTTAGGGCTACATTCTGCAAGGGCCACCCTTCGTGAACAAGTGCTCCGCTAAATTAATTTTTTTGTTTAAAGCTTGTAATGTTACTTAAAATCAAACAAAAAAGATAATGAAGTTATAACTTTAAATTGCTTTGAAATGTATAATTACATGTAAAAATTACACATAAATTTACATTTGGATGTCATTTAAGAATGTAAGTAGCCCAATGTAAGTAATCTTTTCATTGGCTTCAGTTGGGCTACTTGCATACTTAGAATTTAAGCACATGCTTAGGGCCGGTGTTCTCAGCAACTTGCAGGATCTAGCCCTGAGAGAAAAGACACACACCATTAAGATTGGAAAGTTTGAGAGCCACTGCTTTAGCCTGACTGCTGTACCCCTTTCGGGATTTGTCTTGTTCACACCCAAGTTTCATCTCACTTAAAAATACAAAAAAGTGTTACAGCAAACCAATACTGAAAAAATGCTTACTTTCTCATCTTTACCATATAATTATAAAATAATTCCATTGGAATATAAATATTTTACTTACATTTCAGTGTATAGTATCAGGGCCGGCTCCAGGGTTTTTGTCGCCCCAAGCGGTGCAAAAAAAAAAAAAAAGCCGCGATCGCGATCTGCGGCGACAAGTCGGCGGGAGGTCCTTCGCTCCGAGCGGGAGTGAGGGACCATCCGCCGAATTGCTGCTGAATAGCTGGACGTGCCGCCCCTCTCCGGAGTGGCCGCCCCAAGCACCTGCTTGGCAAGCTGGTGCCTAGAGCCGGCCCTGTATAGTATATATGTAACCCCTTTGGGGTTTAGAGAGCATGGCCCTTTAAATCTTTTTCCTAAGGGGGAGGGGGAGAGTAAGAAAAAAGGAGGGAAACTCCAGGGGGCAGCGCTGGAGCTCCAAGGAGAGGGGGAGGCAGCCTGAGGCCCTGGAAAAGTGAAGCAGGGAGAACCTGCCTGAAGCCCAAAGAAGGACAGGGCCGATCGGGGACACCCCAGGACAGGAGCCAGGAGGAGCACTGTGCCAGGGAGGAATTGCCCGAGAAGGACAGGCCGGAGCTGGACCCAGTATCACTGCTGCCCAGAGCTGCATGGGGCTGTGAGTACTGGAGCTTGGGACTCTGCATTGGGAACAAGGAGGGAGGTTGCTAGCTAGTTAAGTGGGGAGGTGGTCGCTCGGTGTGGCTTTGCAGAGAGCGGCAGAAGAGGGCACCGGAGGGGTTTGTTGGGGGAAAGTTCACTGGCGCCGAAGACGACCAGGAGCACTCAAGACTCACCACTGGACTGGAACTTTGCTCAGGACTCCTGAACTCTGTGTGCAGACACATTGCTCGGTGTCTGCCCTTCCAGACTGTGCTACCACTGGGCCTGTGGGGCCTTGGCTTGGATGCAGCCCTGTTCTACTGCTCCCCCTATATTTCCCCTTGTTGTTTTTCTCCTCTCATCCCTCTGTAAATAAATATTTCCCTTGTTATATCCATTGTACTTTTCCTGTGGGTGTGGGTGTTCACTCTGGGGGGGTTTGGAACAGGTGCCCCTGGGGTGGAAGGGATTTCTCCTGCTGCAGTCCTGCGCGCGCCTTCTCTTGGCCAGAGCTGCCTGCAGAGCAGACTCCATCTTGGCCACGAGGGCGCTAAAGTTACATATACACAATTCACCAATACCACCTTTACTTTACCCTTTGAACCTCAGTTAAGACTTGGATCTCACTTTTACCAAACTAATTTCATTCTGTTGAAACATTATGAATTGATTTGATAAAGTCTTCTAGGTCTTTTTTCCACTGCATGGGGTTTGCTTTAATAGTGCTTTTCAGTATAGCTACTGATTTTCAGCCACTTTTACCAAGCAGACGGTATCTGTTAGTTTATCACTGTTTTGCTTTGGTTTGTTTGAAACTTTAAAGCTTTCCGTGTGTTTTAGAGCAATTTATCACATTATCTCAAGTTGAAATAGCCATGTTAAAAACATGACCATTTGCATGGGCTGATATTGAATAGCTGCCATCATACTTTCCTAATTTAATTGCTAATCTGCTGCAGAGACTTACTTTTCATCATAGGCCCTTGAGTCCCATGTTTTTATGCCCCTTTGTTTAACCAGCTGTAGCAGAACTAGCATGAAAGATGCCTAAAATGATTAAGATGTAGAGTCACAGTCTATATTTTAACACACATCTTTGTGATTCTGTCTATTCTGGCAACAAGATATTGCCCATGCCAATTATGTTACTTTAAAAAGTTTGCAAGAGAGTGCAGCGTGATTCACAGCTGGATTTTCAGAACTAAGAGCATGCCCACTCTACAGAACAGAGGGCCAAAAGACCTCGGAGTACAACGAGTCTGATGCACTTCAAGATTGTACCGCCACCACTATTTTTGGTCTTTATTTCATGCTGAAAAGAAGACAAATGTAATGAATGAAAACTCGGGGCAGGAGAAAATTGGGCACCATTCTGTAGCTCTTACTCAGTCTTCATTTGGACAAAACGGCTATGGTTTATGATGGAGATTTTCTGTGAGCAAGCACTAAAGCCTGCAAGATGTTTGCTTTTTGAAATGGATGATAAATAACACTGGTATTACTTATTGCAGTTTCAGCTCTTAGAATAAGAAATGTTAGTTTCCCCTTGCTTTGACTACCTGCACTTATAAAAACACAAATATCACACTTATAATGTCATGTTTGATTCTGGTCCTCTGCACATTCACTTTTCACGAGACCTAACTGGTTTCCCCTACCCCCTTTCATTTTAGTGCTACAATTGAGAATATGAGGATAAAATTGGTAACAGAGACCCAATCCATCAACTGAACTATATATACATAATAGTTTTTTGTTTTGGTTTGCTTTCAAAAATTACTTTAAAAGGACTCCTTTTTCTTATGATATGTACAACTCCCAACTCCAAGTTGTTTTTTTATTAAATATAAAGCAAGGACAAGCTATGCATCTACTGAAGTCAATTACAAAAATCCGAATGATTTCAATCGGTGCAGGTTCAGCTCCCTAAAGGTAGAAGACAGACAGGAAAAGACAGACAGGAAGTTTGATATTAAAAATTAGAAATGGGCAATTTTCTCTCTTTTTTGTAAATAATTAATTTGCTGAAAAATGCATTTCGGGGAAGAGGAACCAAACTATTCACAAATTCTGTTTGAATTTGGCCAATTGTTGAGGCTGGGGAAAAAAATATGGAAAATATCAAAACATTTTGACTTTTCAAAACCAAACATTTCCTTTTGACAATTTCAAAACAAAATGTTCAGATTTTTTGTATTAAAGTAACATTTTGTTTAAAAACTTGGCTCATTTTAAAAGGGGGTGGAAAAACACCAAAAACCAACCCAAATGGGGGGGAAAAAATCAGCTCAAATGAAATGTTTGGTTAAAAAAAAAAAACTAAAGAAACTGTATTTCAGTAAAAAATATTTTTTCCTGATTTTTTCAGTTCGGTCCATGAACTAAAAAAAAGCCATTATGCACTCATCTCTAATTAAAACCTGTATTTATTTTCTTCATTCACAAATGTAACTAATGAGAGGGAAAGATTCTTCTTTGGAACATAATTTTTCAGGATAACAGCACTACCGAATGGCGAAGTAGAAACACTGAAGTCAATGGGGCTGTACCAATTTACACTAGCTGAAAATTTGGTCTTAACACTTGACAATGGAGTTATGCTTGTGACAGGAAGTATGAAGACAAGTTTGCAAATGTAGCATAGCCCTGATACAACAAAATAAATAAAATGAATAGGATTTTAACAGGCGTATTTATAATGTTGCTGTATTAGAAAGGTCAAAGCATTTCAAAGATAAATATTCCAAAAAATAATATTGTTTTTATCCCAATATCCACAATAGGCACATGTTGTACACAAGTACATTTAAAATAACCGCATACTGCATCTCATTCCACTCTGGGGAAGTTCAGTAAAACACTTTGCAAGGAACTCTTATTAATATTTTTTATTTGCATAAACCCCAATGTTATCTTTGAAAGTGAGAATACAGGGAAATAGCATACAAAAATGTCATTCTCTTTTAGAGAAAGAAAAGTTATAATCTAACTTCATAAGTATCTTGTTTATTTCATAAATTCCTACTGTGTCTAGAGTCTCTAGCAATTCTTCTTATAGACTGCATTTAGTACAGGTCTTAACATAGACATTCTTCTACCACTGAAATTGTATCAACTTTTTTTTAATTGTCCTATAGATTTTTATAAACTGTTTCTAGAAAAAAAAAATCAAAATAATATCTTCCACAAGAAGACCAGGGGCTTTGTGTGTGTGTGTGTGTGTTGCTGTTTGTTTATTTTCTTTTGTTTTTTTTTAAACACCTCTGCCTCATAAGTGTAATTTAAAGCTGGAACATATCTTGGAAATAGTAGTATATGAATATATTCTTGGAAAATACCTTGTGAGTGGTTAATTTTGCTGTTTTGATTCTGAAGTGCAACAACAGACCTAGGAGCTATACAAATAATTTTGATCCTGGAGTGCTAGAAGGGCACTTGTCTGCTTATTATAGAGCATTTAGTAATATGTTTATGATATACAAATACCAGAGCTAGCAAAGAGTTTAACACTCAGATTTAATTTCTCAGCTTGAACATAATTCTTCAACAGAAAAGTCAAATTAAATTCCTTAATATTTGTGCCATGAAAGTAGTAGCAAAGAATTTAAGACTGCTATTTAATTTCTGTTAAGGTAAGGTATTCAATCTGAGAAAAGTCATACTAAAATCCTTATTACTGTCATGAAAGTAGCAGAATAAGGATTTTAGATTCTGCCTCAAAAATGTAACTAAAAGTATGGAGCATTTTCCCCCGTTTCCTCATTTCAGCTCACCCATTTTATGATTTGGAATTGTTACATAATGTAAATTGTCTGCACAAACAAACACACAGGGTATACACACTCTCCTACTGACTCAATTTGGATCCAGTATATATTCTTTAGCTATGATGCCGGTCACACAGCTATAATTAAAAAGTCAGTCAGGGATTCAATTTTAAAGCACTCCCTTCAAGGGTTTATATTAACTGGATAATAAAGCTGTGGGGGTTAGTATAAAATTTAATATTAAAAAAATCCTCACTTAGAAGTGGTATTTTTTTCCTCAGCATTTATCTTCTCACAAAGAGAACAAAATGAAAAATGATAGTTTAAAATGTTTCACATTTTTATTATATGTAGGGCTGGTACCACAGCCTATTATTATGGTTACCAGACAATTCCCATTATAAGACGCTTTTTCAATTGCTGAACCTTTGTCAGGCTTTTACTGTTTGGGCTGAAATTTTCCATGTTGGATGTCTGCCTCAGGCTGAACAATTCTGGGAAGTTTCGGCCGTGACTGTTCAGCCATTTCCAAGAACATGAGTAAAGAAAAATAAAGAAAAATGGCAGAAGTGCTAAATTACATTTTTGTTTCAGTTTACACCAAAAAGGTTAGTAGCGATTGGACACCTAACATAGTGAATGCCAGTGAAAATGAGGTAGGATCGGAGGCTAAAATAGGGAAAGAACAAGTTTAAAATTACTTAGACAAGTTAGAGGTCTTCACGTGACCCGGGCCTGATGAAATACATCCTAGAATACTCAAGGAGCTGACTGAAGAGATATCTGAGCCATTAGCGATTATCTTTGAAAAGTCATGGAAGATGGGTAAAATTCCCGAGGACTAGAAAGGGCAAATATAGTGCCATCCATAAAAAGGGAAATAAGGACAACCTGGGGAATTACTCACCAGTCAGCTTAACTTCAGTACCCAGAAAGATAATGGAGCAAATAATTAAGCAATCAATTTGCAAACACCTTGAACGTAAAGTGATAAGTAACAGTCAGCATGGATTTGTCAAGAACAAGTCATGTCAAACCAACCTAATAGCTTTCTTTGACAAGGTAACAAGCCTTGTGGATGGGGGGAAGCAGTAGATGTGGTATATCTTAACTTCAGTAAAGCTTTTGATACTGTCTTGCATGACCTTCTCATAAAGAAACTAGGGAAATACAACCTAGATGGAGCTACTATAAGATGGGTGCATAACTGGTTGGAAAACCATTCCCGGACAGTAGTTATCAGTGGTTCACAGGCATATCAAATGGGGTCCTGCAGGAATCAGTTCTGGGTCCGGTTTTGTTCAATATCTTCAACAATGATTTAGATAATGGCATAGAGTACACTTATAAAGTTTGCGGACAATACCCTTGTGAGCGGTTGCAAGTGCTTTGGGGGATAGGATTAAAATTCAAAATGATCTGGACAAACTGAAAAAATGATCTGAAGTACACATCTACCTCGATATAAGGCTGTCCTCGGGAGCCAAAAAATCTTACCGTGCTATAGGTGAAACCGCGTTATATCCAACTTGCTTTGATCCACCAGAGTGCGCAGCCCCACCCGCCCCGGAGCGCTGCTTTACCGCATTATATCCGAATTCATGTTATATCAGGTCGCGTTATATTGGGATAGAGGTGTATATAGGATGAAATTCAAAAGGACAAATGCAAAGTACTCCACTTAGGAAGGAACAATCAGTCACACACATAGAAAATGGGAAATGACTGTCTAGGAAGGAGTACTGCAGAAAAGGATCTGAGGATTATAGTCGATCACAAGCTAAATATGAGTCAACAGTGTAACACCGTTGCAAAAAAAAAAAAAAAAAAAAAAAAGAATTCTGGATGTATTAGCAGGAGGGTTGTAGGTAAAACGCAAGAAGTAATTATTCCGCTCTACTCCGTGCTGATAAGGGCTCAACTGGAGTTTTGTGTCCAGTTCTGGGTTCACATTTCAGGAAAGATGTGGACAAATTGGAGAAAGTCCAGAGAAGAGCAACAAAAATTATTAAAGATCTAGAAAACATGTCCTGTGTGTGAAGATTGAAAAAACTGGGCTTGTTTAATCTGGAAAAGAAAAGACTTACAGGGGACATGATAACAGTTTTCAAGTACATATAAGGTTGTTACAGGGGAGGAGGGAGAAAAATTGTTCTCCTTAACCTCTGAGGATAGGACAAGAAGCAATGGGCTTAAATTGCAGCAAGGGCGGTTTAGGTTCCTAACTCCCTAAATGTCACCATCATTGAAGATTTTTAAGACCAGATTAGACAAACACTGTCAGGCATGGTCTAATACTTTGTCCTGCCATGAGTGTAGGGGACTGGACTAGATGACCTCTCAAGGTCCCTTCCAGTCCTACGATTCTATGTTGTTTTGCAAAGTAAAAGTCTGGCAACCTTTTCTTTGAACAGCTCTAGCACGTCAATGTTTTGGAGTAGGGGTTTAAAATTTGTGATGGTGGTAGTGGTTTTGAGGGGGTGGTCTGTGTGTCAGGGATGTGTCTTTTGTTACTCTTGTAAAAAAACCTAATTGAGCCAGGTCTATGTCTTAGGGGAAAAAATCTGAGTTTACACATGCTCAGTAGAGACTTCTTAAAATCTACTGACTAAAATATCCAAAAATTCTGTATTCACTGGGCATGTTTCACCTCCACACAGCCCGTTGTGCCCAGCAAACTGCACATGTGCCATCACCACAGGGGGACTGAGCAATCTTCATTCCAGAACCAGAGGGGTGAAGTAATTCGTTACTGGCTGCTGCAGGATCATGATCCTCTTCCTGGTGCCCATGCTGTATGGAGGAGGAAGCCTCCTGACTCAAATGCAGAATGGACAAGAGTCAGACCAAGGAAAGGCAAAGCAGTAGACTAGGACAAAGAACTTGCTGAGATTGTGCCTGAAAGTGGGGAGGGGCAGGAAAAAGGGAAAATGTGACAGGGAGTTGTGACAGGGAGGCTGGGATTGGTTGGACAAGAAAACTTGGATTGGGAGCCAGAGGGAGTAGGATGAAGGAGAGGCTGGGATGGGTTGGGCAAGGCTCACAGTTGGGGGGAGAACTGGGACAGGTGCAGTAAGAACTCACAAGGCGTAAGGTGAAATACTGAGCACTGCAGCATTTTCTTATTGCCCGTCAAACCACTGCAAAGTGATTTCCAATGCACTGAAGACATTGGAAAGTGAAGGAATATCAACTTGTTCTTCATTGACATCGCCTTCATTATTTGATTTTTTCCCCACAGGATAGAATAGCTGGTTGTCACAGTGGGTCACAACTAAGGATGTCAAATTCAGGACTAACTGCTGAGAAATAGGGCAGATACACCCCAAGACAGGTGGTTATTCTTCCATAAGATATACCAAACTAGCAACAAAAATAAACTTCTGTTTCACCACACTAGCTAACAAGAAGTCATAAAGGCAGTTTCCTTGGGCATCCCAGTCCTTGTATTACCACCGAAAACACTGGATTTAAAGGTGAGTGGTTCTTGACAACCAGTCTCATCAAATAAAAGGTTCTTCTGATCCCAGAGGACCAGCCACACATCCAGGTCAATATATAACTCAGATCTTACTAAAGGATTGGCATCAGCATAATTTTTGGGTATCTAAAATCTAAAAGTTTATTCATGGAAAGAAAGAAAGAAAGAAAGAAAGAAAGATGAGAGTTAAAATTGGTTAAAGGAATCAAATACATACAGTAATTGCAAAGTTCTTGGTTCAGACTTATAGCAGAGATGGAATAAACTGCTGGCTTGATAAGTCTCTGGTTGCTCCCAAATGACTGGAAGGTACTCAGTCCATTGGTTAGAATGCTTCCATTAGTATAAGTTCATAGCCCAGAGGCTTGAACAAGAAACAGGCCAAATAGAGGCGTTTCGAGGGCCTTTTATAGCTTCTTCCATGTGGAGGGAATCCCATCCTGCTTTGAGCAGGGGGTTGGACTAGATGACCTCCTGAGGTCCCTTCCAACCCTGATATTCTATGATTCTATGATTCTACTGTGGAAAAATATAGTGACAAGATGGGAGTCTGGAGTCACATGGGCAAGTCACATGTCCATGCATTTCGCCATAGTCACAGCAGGAAATTCCATTAAGTGTAGATAGGCATCTCCATTGTCAGCTAAATGTTCTTTCGATGGGCCACTCAATTTCAATAGGCCCTCCAAGATATGCTGGCTAGCTAACTAGTGGGTGTTACCCCAGGAGCAAACATTTGAAATCCAGGTATAGAGCCAATACTCATAACTTCAAATATAAAAATGATAATGCATACAAAGAGCATAATCATAACCTTTTCATAGACATCTTACATGCCAGAATTTGTACAAAATTTATTGCAAATATATAATAGTGGTTGCAACAATGATATATACGGCGATATTTTAATCAGATAACGTCACACTGGTCATTCATAAGATTGGTGTTCATAACAGTACTGTATCTGATCTACTGTATCTGATAATGACCCATGGCTGCATAAAATAGACACCACAGTCATGCATGTGTGCATTCAGATAGAAAACAGAACTCATGACATCCTGCTCAAAACTCTTGGGGTAAAATTTTCAAAAGCAACTATGTCCAATTTTCAAAAGTGATATTGGAGCCTAAGTCCGATTGACTTAGAATTCAAAGTCACTCAGACACTTTTTAAAATTTTACCCTTGATCAACATTGGCTATTATTAGTTATATGCCATATAACTGGTGTCTTTATAGAGCAGTGGTGGGCAACCTGCGGCCCACGGGACACACGTGGCCCATCAGGATAATCTGCTGGTGGGCCATGAGACAGTTTGTTTACATTTGCACAGCCACCCACAGTTCCCAGTGGCCGCGGTTTGCCGTTCCCGGCCAATGGGAGCTGCGGGAAGCGGTGTGGGCTGCAGGGAAGAGCTGGCTGGCACCTCCCGTAGCTCCCATTGGCTGGGAATGGTGAACTGCGGCCACTGGGAGCTGTGGGTGGCTGTGCAAATGTAAACAAACTGTCTTGCGGGCCGTGTGTGGCCGGTGGGCCACAGGTTGCCCACCACTGTTATACAGCATCTTTAGGTCAGCAACCACTGGGCAAGAACTACTACACACTTGAATAGTTCAGATATTCCCATAGAGAAGAGAGCACCACTGCTGCAGAGAAGCTAGTATATAATCCCCTATTTAAGGCAATGCTCATTCAGCCTACAGTTCAATGCTGTTATGTTAGGAACTTAAACACAGTCTTAATTTAATAAAAGGCATGTTATGTACAAGTCAGCAAGAACTTTCCTTTATTGCCTTTCCACAAAGGCTACTGACCACTGTTCCATAAACTTCCTTATGCTGTTGTGCTATTTATTCAATGGAAAATCCCACAGAATACCTTAATGATGCAAAGTACCTAGGTTTCTATAGATGTTGGAGCCAAGTATAACGGTTTGTGACAGCAGGCATGCACCCTTGTGTGCATACACACACACGCATGTACTGATTTTTCAGGAGGTGTAGAGCTCAATGGGTTTTGCAGGTTCTCAGCTCCTCTGAAATTTATGCCACAAGGTTACTAGGCAAACTTATGTAGTCCGGGAAAACTCATGATTTCCTGCTCCAGAAATACGAGCAATTTGCTTTACTAGCTGTTAGTAGTTTCAGTGCTTCTAATCAGAGTTTAGTCCAGCCACTAAAGTTAAGACAATTCCGAACTTATTGGCAATTGGCCAACAACAGACCATTCAGGTGACAGCAGCAGAGAGGCATACACACAGGACAGTTTGCTATATAACCTGTAGAAACAAGCAATTTACGAATAGTAGTAATCTAAAAGTGGCTATAAGTGTTCCATATCAGTACAATAACTTAAGAGACTTATCTGAAAATGAAAATTGCACTGCTATTAGCTCAATGACCTGCTATATTCAGTCCTTCAACTTGAATGTATGAAATACTCAAAAACACCAAACCAGGCTAAAACACTGAGGGTATCGCTACACTGCAATTAAAAACCCAAGGGCTAACTCGAGCTAAGGGGTTGTTTAATTGCGGTGTAGACATTTGGGCTTGGTCTGGAGCCTGGGCTCTAGGACCTTGCAAGGTGGGTGGGTCCTGTAGCTTGGGCTGCAGCCTGAGCCTTAATGTCTGTCTACACTGCAATTAAACAGCCCCTTAGCCTGAATCAGCTGGCACAAGCCAGCTGCAGGTATCTAATTGCAGTGTAGATGTAACCCAAGAGGCCAGTGATGTGCCTGCAGCCCAATGTCATGTGAACCTTCAGAGGTAGATGTGGCTGGAATGTTCTCATTTCCAGAGGTATAGGAGATTTGTTTCTATCCCTACTGTGACACAGGGCTGAGAGATGGAGATGGACCATTATTAGCACCAATCAGGTTTCCCCAAGGAAGGTCTGGTTGGTCAGGAGTGTGTCTGATGACTAGGCCAGACTGGGGTTAGGAAGTTAATAAGCTAATTAACCAGATTTAAAAAGAGCACAGGAAGAAAGTGCTTGAGGAGGGAGGGAGTGGATGGGTGGATAGATGAATGAATGAATGAAGGGGAGGCTCGGAGAGCCTCACAAGGGGAGCTCTCTGAGTAGAGACACTTCAACTCCCCCTCCCTAAGAGAAGGGGCCAGGAGGCTGGAAAACAGTGTAAAAGTGTGGATGTATTGGTGGAGGGACTGAGACACTAAATAAAGTACACGCCTGTGTTTAAAAGGAAGATGGTCTCAGGGCAGTCAGTGTTCATGGAAGAGGTGGGGCTACAGTAGGTGTACCCTGTCACACTCAGCCATTCAGAGGTATCAGACCTTAAAAACTACATAGCTCCGATTACTTGCTTTCTTCCCTCCACTTTCGTTCCAACATGCATTTAGTTGGTGATATCTCATAAGCTAGCAGAATGATTTCACCACCTGAAATCAATACTGGACCATAGAGAAGGCACAAGCTTTCCACCTGTACCTGTTCCAAACAACTGCTAAAATCATATTGGGCTTAAACTGGCTGGAAAAAAAAACATATGGTTATTAGAATAGCATGGTAAAATAACCTGCTATTTCTAGATATACTTTAGCGGAGTATTTTTTTCGGGACCAAGATACTTGTCAATAATTATTATTATAGTAGCATCACACAGGCACTATTTAAATAAAGAATAAGACAGAAGTCCTTCTTTGAAGAGTTTAGAATCTATACAGATAGGAAAGTCTAGAGAAGGGGAGTAATATTATCCTCATTTTAAAGGTGAGGAACTAAAACACAGAGATTAAGTGACTTGCCCACGATCACAAAATAAATATGTGGCAGAGTCAGAGTTGAACCTGGATCTTCTGAATTCCATACCAGTACCTTAATTACAAGCCTATCCTCTCTCTCTTTCTCTCTCTCTTCCTGGTCCTGGTCCTGGTCCTAGGCAAGTACTGATCTATAAAGTCATATTCTTTGTTTCCACCACAAATACCACCTTGTAGGAGGCCATTGGCATTTGAAACAAGATGCACACAAGTGAAATACTCTTCTCGAAAAAGAGATTGCATAAAATCTGTCTTCCTGTTCCCGGTGTCCAAACACGGGCTATTGTCTATAATATGCCCATGACCGAGTTCAACATTGAAATGTAATTGATTTTATTAACACCAGGTTTTGTAAGATACAGTTTTAAAATCCACAGACCCTGTAAATCTATGTCTTTGTTTATTTCATAATGCTTAAAAATGCTGATTAGCAGCAGGACAGGTTCATGCCCCAGAAGGATTCCCTAGCCCAGAGATCAGCAACCTTTGGCACGTGGCCCGTCAGGGTAAGCACTCTGGCGGGCCGGGCCAGTTTGCTTACCTGCCGCGTCTGCAGGTTCGGCCGATCGCAGCTCCCACTGTCTGTGGTTCGCCGCTCCAGGCCAATGGGGGCGGTGGGAAGTGGCGGTCAGTACATCCCTTGGCCCGTAGCGCTTCCCGGAGGCCCCATTGGCCTGGGACGGCGAACCACGACCAGTGGGAGCCACGATCAGCCGAACCGGCGGATTCAGCAGGATAACAAACCAGCCCAGCCTGCCAGGGGGCTCACCCTGGCGGGCCGCGTGCCAAAGGTTGCCGATCCCTGCCCTAGCCTATGAAACCATGTCAGTGTTGACCAAGTTCCAATGGCAGGTACAGAGGCTCATTGATGCAAAGTTTTCAAAACTGCCTTAATCCAGTTTTTTTAAATCATATTCATTTGGCAACTGACCCTTTGTCTAATGTACTAGGATTCAAAAACTGCCTGTCACTAAAGCAGATGTGATTTTAACTTCACCAGCAGAAGGGAGATCTGAGGGTGCACATCAGGCTCCTTTACCTGCTACCATGGAGGCTCACAAGGCACAGTTTCTCGATTTTTGTTTCTGTAACATCGCCTGTTCTCTCCAAGGTACCACACTGCTGTAAATTAGCAAAATGAGCTCCCCTGTGCATTCTCAAATTGAATGCATTGCATATGGAAAACAAATTCCAAATCAAGTAACCAATTTGCATTGCATAAATTGCATTGTGCTTCTATTTTGCTAGGTGCAAAGCAGTAATGTACAGCAATTTGTTTCTGTTTCCTGTATATTCAACCCCAATTCAATAATAAAACAATTTTGGCATTATGCTGAAAGATGCCCTAAAATATCCACATAATAATTAGGGTAGTAGGCTCTGCTTCTATCTGTCATAGTATATTTAGATTAGAACCTGGCTATCCAATGGTAAATAGCATCATATCCTACACTATACAGGTTTCTGTTACATTATATGGTGGTATCTTTCATTACCTGTTGTGGTAACCTCTATGACATGAGATAATGTAACATAATTCAAATTAAGATAACAAAACAAAAATACTCAGATCCCTTTTTAAATTTATTTGGATGATGCTTTTTTTAGTTATTTCCTGGATTAGTTACTTGTTGTAAACAAAAATAGTTAGATATTGATAAATCCTTATTTCTAATCCATAATCCCCTTTTATTTAGTTGACCAATCTCCCATTGCATGAAAACTATCCATATTGATACATGATAGTTACCCATAGCTACCATGAATCCACAACCTACTCCTATTGGTAATACTTGATCAAATCTATCGTTTCAAAACCTATTTTTCAAAAATACAGTTAGGTCTTACTTTGATGATATAGGCAGGAGCATTTATTGACTAATTTTTGCTTATCTTCACTGTTTTTAAGCACTTAAATTTTACCTGTGTTATAACTAGTAATTGTGTGATAACAAGTAATAATAGGCACGCAAATAATATTTTAATATTAAATATTGTTTTATCAGCACATATACATTCATGTATAAATATTGTATATAATACACAGATATACAGGTAGATATACACATACACACACACACACACACACACACCTGTATTTCACCATTTATCTATAGTAAACAAAATCCATAAGAACTTCCATAATGGGTCAGACGAAATGGTCCATCTAGCCCAGTATCTTGTCTCTGACAGTGGCCAGTACCAGCACAGGAGATGTGTACAGAAAAATAGCCACTGATGGACCTATCCTCCATGAACTTATCTAGTTCTTTTTTGAAGCCGGTTATAATTTTGGCCATCACAACATCCCAGAGCAGAGTTCCTTTTTGACCACTGTTCTGCATTGAGATGAAGTTCCCAAAGAACTATCCAAGGTGAGTCCAAAATTTCTTTCTTGAGTGGTAATAGCTAATTCAGAACCCATCATTATATATGTGTAGTTGTGATTATTTTTTTCCAATGTGCATTAATTTGCATTTATCAATGTTGAATTTCATCTGCCATTTTGTTGCCCAGTCATCCAGTTTTTCAATCAGCTTGGACTTAACTATCTTGAATAACTTTGTATCATCTCCAATTTTGACACTTAACTGATCCCTTTTCCAGATCATTAATGAACATGTTGAACAGCACAGGTCCCACTACAGATCTTTGGGGAACCCTATTATTTACCTCTTTCCATTGTAAAAACTCACCATGTATTCCTACGATGTTTTCAGTATTGTGAAATAAGCCTTATTAAAGTAACAAGTGTGTGTGTGCATGTATGTGCTCACACCCACGTGTGTGTGTATTACTGGTCTGGACTTTATCCTGTTTGCACATTAGCAATGTGATCATGTCATGATCACTTATATCTAAGTTACCATAGATTATTAGTTCTATGATAAGTTCCTCCTTATCTGTTAGGACAAGGTCTTGAAGAATCTCTCATGTTGCCTATAACAATTTCAGAGTTAGGAAATTGTGGCCTATAATGTTTAGAAATACCAGAGATGTTTTAGTATTTGCAGCACAAGACTCCCAGCATGTCATTCAAATTGAAGTCTCCCATGATGATGATCTCTCTCACACACACACACACACACACACACACATTATAGGTAGGTGCATAAGGAGCGGGTCATCCTGTTCCCTAGTGTGATTTAGTGTTCTGTAGTAGACTCAAAGTAATACCACTTTTTGTGCTTTATCTGTTAGGACACTGATCCATAAGCATTCAAGATCGTTTCCTTCTGAGTTATCAATGACTCAGAAATAGGTAATGCCATTTTCAACAGAATGCTACTGTCCCGCCCCTTTTGCCCACTCAATCCTGCCTATATAGGTTATAACCATGTATTTTAATATTTTAATTGTGTGGATCATCCCACCAGGTTTGAGTAATACCAACTAGATCAAATTTATGCTCATAAATGAGCAATTCCAGTCCTTCTTGTTTGTTGCCCGGGCTCCTAGTGGTGCTGTATAGGCAATTCAAGAATTTCTTCTCTTCGTGGTTTTTGGTTCCTTGATTAATCCAAAGACACTATTTAGTTAATTTTAATATCCAATAAAAAATGTCAGCATAAGGAATACAGAGCTAGAATTCTCTGTGTGATCACACAGATTTCTGGTGCTGCAAAGACTGGAAATCCAGTAACTGCAAAGTGTTTCACAAGGGATAGGTCTTTGAAGTTAAAGAAAAATCTGGATTTTACACAGAATGGAAAAAGCCTGTAAGTTTAAAAAAAACTAAGTATCAAGGGGCTCCCTCAGCCATTGTCTGTGAATCAGATATGAAGAACTTTATCTAAGATAGATATGTTTCCAAATGAAACAAAAAAAGTTACAAGGAAAATTGTGCTGGAGTTTGTTTTCAATAATATATTTACAGTGATACTTGTCTAGGGACTACACCAGAGACCAGCAAAAAATTGGTGACCTAGAAAAAATGGTCTTTAACTAAAGGTCAGCTAAACTGTGCTGGAAACCACGAGACCACTTTAAAAATGGTGTTTAAAAGTGTCTACTCAACTGCCTTAGTTAGAGGTCTCACTGTAGATACAAGTGAGACCTCTAGATACAAGATACACTGCTAGACAATTTCTTAGTTTATTGCCATTTTACAGGTCCTTCCAACTCATGTAGCCAAATAACAGCGGGTCGCTGACAGGTATTGGTACGGTTTAGTCCTTGTGCATTTGCACTGTGTACAGACCCATAATATGCTCTCTTTTCCCTCTTCCATGCTGCAGTGCAAAGAGCTCCTCTGCTTACCTAGGTGCTAAATGGCCCTCATCACTATAGTAACTGAGAGCCTCCATAATATGCTGGGGCTGACAAGAGCAGACTCATTGCTGCCTGACTCAGGAAATACTGTCTTTGGCCTTATGTCACAGATTTTAGGCTTAGGCCACTATCCTATCTAGGATTTGCCATGCAGCAATTAAGTGCCTGATCCTGAAGGAGGCTGAGCACCTTTTTGAATCTGGGCTTTACTTAGTTCAAATAGAGGGGGACTAAAACAACCTCAACAATGATCAAGTATGACATAAACTGAACAGGTTTTGGCCCTAACAAGTAGCAATACACTTTTATAAAAACGGTGTGATGATGTAGGATATACTCCTGGGGGAATTCTGTGCCAGAAAATTAAAAAGATTCTGCACATGATGTTTTAAAATTCTGCATATTTTATTTGTCAAAATAACAAAATATAATCACACCAGTTTCAATTATGTTGGTAATTTATTTCAAAATACCATCAGCAAGTATGTCTGTAACAATACAGACAACAAAAAAGTTTCAGTAAATGATTTTTTGACAAATAGATTCCTTACTAGGCATATTAATATGGAACTCTGAGTAATAATTTATTTAGAACTACAATACAGAACCATATTTCCCGCACCCCTCAAAACCAATGCAAAGGTTTGGGGGAGTCAGGGTTAATGGAGGAGCTGAGGGAGAGGGAAGTAATTGCTAGGAAGGAGCCTGGGTATGAACTTGAAAGGTTGTTGGGTAAAGGTGGGAAAAGTATGGAACTGGGTTTTTTTGGGGGTGGGGGTGGGAGGGGATTGTTAGGGAGTGTTTCCCATGCAGACCCTGGCTGACCCCTAGCCTCTCCCATTCAGTGAGGCACATCTGCTCCTGTCCCCATGTGTCCTTGCACCTCCCCCCCTCAGCCAGCCCCTGTCCCCATGTGTCCCTGCGCCCCCCTCAGCCAGACCCCTCCCCCATCTCCATGTATCCCTGCACCCCCTGTCCCCATGTATCTGTGCCCCCAATCAGCCATCCCCCTTCCCCGTGGGGGCCCTGTGCCTACCTGCCCCCAGTGGCCCTGTGCCTCCACTCCCATTCAGCCCCTGCTCTAGTCTGTCTCCTCCACTAGCCCTTATGGACCCCTGTCTGACCACCCAGCAGCCCCACACTGTCTGTTTCCCAATATCCCCCATCTCCTGACCTGGCCCAACAGGCACAGTAAAGAAGGCAGGCTCTTTCTCTTCCATATCGTAGCTGGGGCAGGCCAGGAGCAACTGCTGTGTTCTAGTGAGGGGCATAAGGCAGAACTGCAGCAATTTTTCAGCAGAAGCTATTTTCTGCAAAAAAAAATAAAAATATGCATGGCACATGAAATATGTGCATGCACAGTGGTGCAGAAACCCCCCAGGAGTAAGGATAAAATAAAAAGTGTCAAAAGCCATAGCTTTCCAGCTATAAATAGATCACAGATTGGTTGTGTTGTGGCAACTGTGGCATCTTCTGAAGTCGTCCCCCCCCACCCCCGATTCGTTTTCAATCTGGCTTTAGGCCTAAGTACTGTATGGAGACAACACTGGTCCTGCTGCTAAATAATTGTCTATTGATGGACAAAGGACAGATGTTCATGCTAGTTCTAGATTCATCAGCAACTTCAGTGCTGTAAACCCGGAGGCTCAGTTGACTCCCATGGTTGAGGGCCTGATGGTAGCATAGTGTGTATCACCAGAAGATCTGGCTCACTATCTTGGCCAGACTAGGAAAGTGAAGATTCTGAACATTTAACAGTGCAGTAAGCATGACACAAACTGATTGGTGGCACTGTAGCCTAAGCTGTTTCACCATCCCCTTCAGGGACCTCAAGTACAAGTTATATTCTGTCACTCTTTAATGTTTGAACCTACCATACTCTCAGGACTCTCAGGAGGAGTGAGCACCTTCTTAAAGCTAACCCCTGGGCTCTCTCAGAATGTCAAAGAGAGCAGACCAACCCAGCTCAGCAGGTACAGTGAGAATACTCATTGGTACAGAGCTGAAATGAGTGCACTTACACCACTTTTCCTTCCTTCCTTCCCTCATGCTGATGTGTCAGGGGAAAGGGAGGCATACAAGGAGGGAAGGGGGACTGCGACAGGCCCGAACAATGCCAATCTTTGATCAAGTTTTGGCCCTTTTTGAAGTTGGTTTAATTAGAGCATCTCTCAGGTTGCTTTGAACAGTTAAGAGGGGCCCAGCCTGGCAGAGAGCAGCACCAGGATCAGAAATTTGCACAGAGCTCTGCGGAACATCCAAACATAAGCTGTAGTGTAGACATAGCCTTGATGTTATAATTTATGTCACTCAGGTGGTATGAATAAGCCACCCTGCTGAGAAACATAACTTCCCCCACTGACAGCTACCGCCGCTCATGGAGGTGGTTTTCTTATGCTGACATGAGAGCTCTATGCCAGACTCACTGCAGTGATGTATGTTTAGATGTGCCCTTAGTGTGTACAAACCTAGGGTCTTATTTGGTTCCATTAGAGAAAAGATCCTGATGTAGGGTTACCATACGTCCACTTTTCCCCGGACATGTCCGGCTTTTTGGTTGTTAAATGGCTGCCCAGGAGGAATTTTTAAATATCTAAAAAACATCCGGGTTTTTCGATATTTAAAAATCCCTCCCGGCCGGCATATGGACGTATGGTAACCCTGCCAAAGCAAGCCTCTGAGCGCTCGTCCCAGGGACTGCAGGGCTCGGAGAGGTTCTTCGCCAAGGAGCCGCTAGGGGTTCTGTTAAGCTCGGCGCCACGTTCACAGCTGGGCACTCCTTGAGCCCGGACTCATCCAGGGCCCCCCCGGCTCCAGCCCCGGGTGGCGAGGGCCAAGGCCCTGACGCGCTGCCCTGCCCAAGCTGCAGCCGCGCCAGGGAGCGTCCAAGGGCTGCAGGCAGCGCTGGATCCGACGGGGCTGCTGGAGGATGAGTCGGAGCCGGCCCCGCACCAGCGGGTTGAGCGGGGAGTTGTCCCGGGAGAAGTTTCCCTGGGCACCCAAGTCCGTAACCTCCCTCCGTGCGGCGCCCAAGCCCGTAACCTCCCTCCGTGCAGCGCCTCCAGCACGGGCGCCCTCGAGCTCCCGGCTTTCTGCCAGCCGGAGCGGAGCCTGCATGGAAACTTCTCCCGGGACAACTCCCCGCTCAGCCCGCTGGTGCGGGACGGCTCCGACTCATTGTCTGGCAGCTCCGGCAGCTCCAGCGCTGCCTGCAGCCCTCAGACGCTCTCCGGCGTGGCTGCAGCTCGGGCAGTGCAGCACACCAGGGCCGAGCCCTCACAAAGGAGGCTGCCTGGCAAGGGGGACGAATGGGGGGGTTCCTCCCCTCCCCTCTGGCTGCCGCATCGTGCCCGCCAAGGCTGTGAGCGGGACAAGGGAGCCTCCCGCAGCCACGGCAGGAGATTCCAGGAGTGGCGGACCCTGCAGCCTCTAGGGCCAGGTGCAGCTCCCCAGCTGGAGCGGGAGGGGTTGCACCAGTGACTTCAGGCGCGGTCGGGGCTTCCACTCCCTGGTACCCCACACAAGTCAAGAGCAACTCTCCCCTCCCCCCTTCAGTGAAGCAAGGGCAAGGGGTAAATTTAAAACTGGATCCTGCCACATCTTGTGCGGGTGGGACCAACCCTCTGCCCCTCTGCTGTGTGGACAGAGAACATGGTGGGGGCAGTTAGGGTGGGGGGTCTCAGGAGGGGGCAGTCAGGGGACAAGGAGTGGGGGGGCGGGTTGGAGGTTCTGAGGGGGGCAGTCAGGGGGCGGGAAGTGGGAGGGAGTGGATGGGGGTGGGGCTAGGGCGGGGCTCCCCCCATCCTCTTTTTTGATTGTTGAAATATGGTAACCCTATCCTGATGTGAAATCCTGATTGGATCTGCTTTCAGAGTGTGTGCGCGCGCGCACACACACACACACACACACACACACACACAAGGAGCTAGGGTTACTGTTCCAGCTCATCTCTAATTGTGTCAAGTTCTAGCCAGCTAGCCTGAGTTTTTTTCATACTCAGGGAATATACTTGAATGTAGTATGGGTCTGAGCAATGCCATACTTACCCCTTATATACAACAGAATGCACATGGGGAGAGAGAGAATAGTGTGAAAACATTATTTCAGTGATATTTTGAAGAACATACTTTAGGATTGAGAACCCAAATCAGGATAAAGCACAGATTTTTTTCCCCACCCTAGAAGTCCCATCCCTGATTCCCCACCCCAAACAAACACACTTATCCAACAACTGCTCTCACCACTACCTCCTCACTGGCTGCTTCACTTTCAATATTGAGTTTCTGTTAAATAAACAGCTACTTGATGGCTCCTAAATTAGCTTTTTCTAACAGGTACATAGTATTGAAAGCAGTTCAGCCACCTGGGAAACTCTGTTGAATGTGACAGAAATCAAAGAGAGAAAATGTTGCCTGCCCTCCTGTATTCAGCTCAGCAGGAAGCCTTCCCCACCCAGGCTTCTTGTAAATTTGCTTTTCTAAAGGTCTGACTGCTTCTAACATTTAGCATCTACCAGAATAGCAAGCGTGGCAGGTTTTCTTGAATTCCAGACATGTGTCACCTTTTCTAAAAGGAATGGAAAGTTAAATACCGCAAAGCTGCTAGAAAAGCTCTGTGGAGCAGAGAACTGCCAGCTTGGCAGTTATCCTGGAAAAGGAGACTCCGTACCTATACCCATTGCGCACAATGGCTTTGTCATCACTTGTGCTAACCTTGTGCTCAACCTGGTTTTTCCTACTTCACACAGTACATGTTCACAAATCCACACACTGTTATCAGTGCCACATGGTGAGGCAGCCACCATGCTGTGAGCTATAGGGCAGACTACGAAGTTGCTTTTATTGTTGTTACTAGTGTGAATACACATTGGGCACCCTCTCCTGAGTATCACTGTGCCATCTCTATGTGCTCTGACCCCTGCCTGGAAGTGGTTCACCTTCATATTCCTCTGCTCAGCATCCATGGTCCCACCCTGATTGCAGTTTTTCCAGGTTTGCCCATCTCTATTGTCTGAAACAGCAGAACAATGGCCGCTTGTAATGAGGTACTGTCCCTTTAAGACTGGAAGAGGTAGCAAGGCCAGTTACCCTGTTCCAGGTTTCCAGAAAAATCAAAACATTGAGTGAGAGGAAAAGCGTCCCTGTTAACTGTTGGTGTCTGGGAGAGGGAAGACATGGGGAAAAACTTAGACTGTTCCTTTAAGTGCCTGGGACAAGGTGCCTTGTAGAATGGGTGGGACAAGGCTTCCCTCTCTCCCAATTGGTCCAGATTGGTATTTGGGATTATTAGATCTATTGAGGAGAAGTAGAAGTGTGGTCAGATGAACAGGCAAGTGATGCTTCAAGCCTAGCCGAGAGGCAGCTGCTGAGGGGAAGAACTAAGCAGCATGCAGTTTCTAAAAGCAGGGTGGTGAAACCCTGATCTAAAGGGGTGAACTTGCCAGCCAGCCCCAGAAAGAAGAAACCCTAAATGCAGGAATGGGTGAAAGGAAGCTCAGTTAGGGGAGCTGGGCTATGTTGAATATATTACAACCCAAGAAGGGGACAATATTGCCTTAAAAGACATTTTGTTGTGAGTAGATTATTTCTGGGAACCCTAGAGGAAAAGTGAGGCAGGGTGCCTGCAGGGCCACACCAGGCCATGAAGGGGGTGCACTGGGATGGCACCTGTCTATACTTTGATAAGACTATATCATCATGCATCCATTTGACCATATGAATCTGCCAGAATCCTGGTGCAGCTCTGGGCTGAAGTGAACAAAACATATGACTTTAACAGTACAAAGGGGAAAATGAAACTGAATGAAGATGTATCAAAGAAGCAGTGAGAAGAACATAGAATTGAGCAGACTAGACCAGATCAGAAAGCAGTGCAGAGAGAAGATAAAGAGGCTAAAGTAGGGTTACCATCCGTCCGGGTTTCCCCGGACATGTCCGGCTTTTTCAGCCTTAAATGGCCGTCCGGGGGGGGATTTCTAATGAAGTAGAAATGTCCGGGATTTCCCCTCCTGCGGAGTGCGGCGCGGCTGATTGGATGCCTGGCCTGATTGAAAGCCGCTCGCAGCCACTAGGGCCTCTAGCAGCCAGAGTCCCTCCCCCTCCCCAGCTCCCTCTTCCCCCACAGAGCAGCTTGGAAGTGTTTGAGTCCACGTGGAGCCTGCATTTCTCCCTCTGCCGGGTGAGCGGTGGGAGCAGGGCAGGCGGTGGGGGTGTGTGTGTGGGGAGCAGGGGGCACAGAGGCTGCAGGGGCGGGGGGGTGCAGAGGCTGCAGGGCGAGTGGGGAGCAGGGGGCACAGACGCTGCAGGGGCAGGGGGGGCGCAGAGGCTGCAGGGCGAGTGGGGAGCAGGGGGCACAGAGGCTGCAGGGGCGGGGGGGTGCAGAGGCTGCAGGGCGAGTGGGGAGCAGGGGGCACAGAGGCTGCAGGGCGAGTGGGGAGCAGGGGGCACAGAGGCTGCAGGGGCAGGGGGGCACAGAGGCAGCAGGAGCGGGGCAGGCAGGGGGCGCAGAGGCTGCAGGGCGAGTGGGGAGCAGGGGGCACAGAGGCTGTAGGGGCGGGGGGGGTGCAGAGACTGCAGGGTGAGGAGGAGCAGGGCAGGCCAGGGCAAAGGGGCTGCGGGGCGAGTGGGGAGCAGGGAAGCACTTAGCAACCCCCAACCAAGATCAGAGCAGGAGGGAGGAGGAGGAATGCGGGGTGCTCAGAGGAGGGGGCAGAGTTGGGGCAGGGACTTTGGGGAAGGGGTTGGAATGGGGGCGGAGAAGGGGTGGGGTTGGGGCGGGGCCGGGGGTGGGGAATGGGTGGAGTTGGGGCGGGGCCGGGGGTGGGACTGGGGCCCCGTGGAGTGTCCTCTTTTTTAAATGTTTGAATATGGTAACCCTAGGCTAAAGGTAAGCTACCGGAAGGCCAGGAATAAGAATAAGAGATCCGATGATGCCCCAACAACCTATTGGTTTTACAGTGAATTGGATTGTGTTCTGAGCATCCACACAAACACAGAGCCGCATTTCAGCATGCACTCATCTGTGGAGCTGGGTCATGTGTGGGTTCAGAACTTGGATGTCTGGAAAGATGTGACAGTATGCCCCGGATGTTGAGCATGGAGAGGAAAAGGCATAGGGGGTGGCCCTCACCTTGGAGAGGAGTTCAAACCTGATTCACAGTAGCTGTTCCCCTCTCTGACCCAGGAAGAACAGAGCCTGGTGGAGATTTCCCAAACTAAAAAAGCAGGGGAGGACTCAGCACTTCAGACTGCTATCACTGTTATTATGAAGCACATACTTAGGTTTCAGAGTGGTAGCCGTGTTAGTCTGAATCAGCAAAAACAACTAGGAGTCCTTGTGGCACCTTAGAGACGAACAAATTTATTTGGGCATAAGCTTTCGTGGATTTTAGCCTATGAAAGCTTATGCCCAAATACATTTGTTCGTCTCTAAGGTGACACAAGGACTCCTCATTGTTTATACTTAGGTGGGTTCTTCTTAGTCTATAAACCTCACTTCAGCTTCAATACAAGGGATGATGCAGTGGCACCAGGCTCCCCATTCTCCTAATCACACTATTCAAAATGGCAGACAAGTTAAAAGCTAAAAAGGTTTGTAGCCACATCTTAGCCACAATATAAATTGCCATAACATTATGCTTAAAGATATTCAGTACCATCCAATCCCCTCCATATTAGTAAACCCTGCCACCAGTGCAGCAGCCAGTTTACTGGTGATCTGATTTTTCAACCAACCATTCTCAGAGAGTAATAAAATGGATTTTTTTTCAAACCAGTAAAACCAGTGATTGCCAAGATTCCTTGGTAGGGGAAGCCTCTGCTGCTATTGCCATAAATTATAATCTCTGTCCAGTCATTTATCAGTTAATCTGTCAAAAGTCATACAAAGTTTTCCTCAACATAAATGGAGGGTTTCATTGCCAATGCCTGGAATAACAGGTCTTTCTTTCATTCTGGTATCTAAAGCAACAGATCTGGTAAGGTTGCAGCAGTCTGAAAAAGGTAAAACATAGTAACAATTGCTGCTATGCCTTCTCATAACAGAAATCCGCCCCATATCCTCCTCCCCCACAAAAAATATTTTGGATAGCTGGAAGGTACAGTTTCTTCTCTTGGGACAACTCCTAAGGAAAAGTTCTCAACAGGCAGAAGCGATCAGAAAAACATGTGTAATTGAAGAAGCAGCAGAATATGGAGAGCAATGAGGCTGAGGAGAAATGGAAAAAGAGGCTGCAGTGAATCAAAGAAAGGAGACGAACCTGATTTCAATTCACCACGATTGTGAGATGGATTGATACATATCGTTTCACAGGTGTATGTTTGAGAGACTCTTCAGGGTCCTGAGGTATGGGAGCACATCACTAGGAATCAGGACCCTCATGGAATTATCTCAAATGACAAAATGTGGTGAGCTATTCCTGGGAGAGCCTAGCAATGAGCCATGGAACACCGCACCTTCACCTGCATCATCTTCACTCCACACCTGATCCAAAATGCCATAAAGAGAATGGATACCCTAAGATGTTTACAGTCCTGATGAGTGACAGAATTTATCTTATGTTTACACAAACTTTCATTGAGTTAGGGTAACTGATGTGCCCACTTTTTTAGTGCCAATGAATTTCAATGAAGTTGGAGAAAGGAATCTTTATTTCTTTAATGCATGAATACGCACTACAGTTGAATGCAAGGCAACAGTCCAAATGTGCCATGTAAGCCCATCATTCAGCCCCCCTGTATTTCCCATACAGTTGAAATATGTAAGCACAAGCAGCATCCCCTTATGGTCTTTGCTATAGCAGGTGATGTGAAACTAAGATTTGTCTGTAAACCCACTCCAGTTTATAATTATTGGCAACCTAGTCCATCCCAAAGTACTCTCTCTCAAGCTCACAAACATTGTGAAGCACACAACATGCCCAGTCACATGGATAATGTTAAAGATGCTGCAATCCAAATGAATCAATAAGCAGTAACATCTTGCCTTTAGTCAGCCAAAGGCACATTCTACTGTACTTGCTCCGTGTGTAGTTAAACTGCCTCTTGTACTATCGGTGCATATCAGGATAAGGCTTCATCAACCAGAGCAGGAGAGGGTATGCGGGGTTTTCTGAAATCACACTGGACGCAGACATGCCATTGATGAGTGTGCTGTTAAGGGAGAATGTACCAGCTTGCCCACATTGAAATAGCCCAGGCTATGGAACACCCTGGCATCATGCACCCTTCCAGTGCATCTGAGGTACAGTAGTCCACAAGGCCTGCATAACAATGGAGTAAGTATGCTTTCCTCACTTGCTCGATATAACAAGCACAGGTTGGAAATGTGTGTCCCATCAGTTGTGCCCACGCAATTCCAGAAACCCATCAATTCAAATCCCACAGTTATTTTAGGAATAGTTCCAATTCTGACAAGGGGACAACACAGCATTAATCACCTTGCAAGCCTCCACATACTCCTAACTGCAAGCCACTGCCTCAATCTTCTCTGGCCCCCAAACAGCCCTTGAAATCCTTGCCAACAACTCCTAGAAGCAACTTGTGCAAAGGTAGGAAAAAGAAACAGTACCTCCATACAAAGCAGTGGCTCCTGGTCGTTAGGCAGAACAAGATCCATACCTTCAGGAGGTTAACAGCACACCATCACACCAGTTGGGTACTGCCAGGAAATGAATTTCCCAGGCTTATCACATTTCCTCCCACAAACCCAAGAGTGAACAGCCAAGTTGCCCCACAACAACCTGCAAATGGGAGCACTGAGTAATACAGTGAGTTGTGGTGCTATTAGGGTTACCATATTCAAACATTTAAAAAAGAGGACACTCCA
>NW_020664482.1:32570990-32577446 GCF_002925995.2 Terrapene triunguis | reverse complement strand
AACAGCTGGACGTGCTGCCCCTCTCCGAAGTGGCCGCCCCAAGTACCTGCTTGGTAAGCTGGTGCCTGGAGCTGGCCCTGAAAGCAGTGCTCCGGGGGGGCGGGGCTGCGCACTCCGGTGGATCAAAGCAAGTTCGATATAACGCGGTTTCACCTATAACGTGGTAAGATTTTTTGGCTCCTGAGGATAGGGTTATATCGAGGGAGAGGTGTATTAGCAAGTGTCAGATTTCTTATGGATCCATGACCCACAGCAGCATGAATGTGAGAGATCAATGCAACAGGAGATTAGAGCCATCTCACCCAGATTCATGCAGACAGACAAACAATTGTAAGCACTGAAAGAAGGATTTTGTTACATTCAGAGACACTTTGGTAACCATGGAAGTTTTCTTGATGTTGTTTTTGGTTTTCGGAACAGTATTTCTACCTACCAGAGGTAAAGAAAATCTAGGAGATTTTCAGCTTTTTCCTTGGGTGTGTTAAATGACTTACAGCCTAATTTACTGAATTGTGCCAAACTACTATACTTACATTGACAGTGTTGGGAGGGGGAATAGATTGACATCTACTAATTGCTGTGTGCAAAGACACTTGGAATAAAATGTGGACGATCAAAGTCTGTTAGAGTACACAGTATGCTGGCATTCTTAGGTGATCATATTCTACAAGGAAGGAACAATCTTGGTTCTGATACCACTCTCCTCTTTTTCGCTATTGGGTGAAAACTGGGATTGCAAACACATTTAAAAATAACAGGCTCACAATGGGTGCAGAACAGATTCTTCTCCTTTTGCCTCCCCATAACATACCAAAAGCCAAAAGCTGAAATGTTTTGAAACAATGTTTTATTGGACGCATTGTTCTTTTATATTATCCCTGTGTATTATTTATCTGTCTTTACTGTAAGCACCACCCTACTCCCTAGGGTATACAGTGTAATTTTCTAGGGTTTTCTATATTTTAGGTGAATGGTTAGCCTATTACTGTATTGATGTTAATGCATAAGTACTATACACATAATCCGACAGCCTGTCTCTTTGATGGTCTATATGTCTGCTCTATATTCTCTATATTTGTGTGCACCTACCAAAGTGAAGAAGTCTGCACTAAAGATCCTAAAAGGGTTTACTATTTCCTTAATATGTATGCATAACTCCCATAGATACTAATGAGATGCAGGTGTGCGCATCAAGGCGTGAATAGCTTCTATTATCTTTGATGATGACAGTTAAATTGAAGCACAATGTAAAGCAATAAAGTTCTGTTAACTCAAAGATGCATATTAATTAACCTGCCTCTTCTAGCAGTTTAGCTGTTAAAGGGCCAAATACTGGTGTCAATAGAAGAAGTCCAAATGACCTTACAGCTACAGGATTGGGACCTTAGCTTGTACTAATGCAGGGGTCAGCAACCTTTCAGAAGTGGTGTGCCGAGTCTTCATTTATTCACTCTAATTTAAGGTTTCGCATGCCAGTAATACATTTTAACGTTTTTAGAAGGTCTCTTTCTATAAGTCTATAATATATAACTAAACTATTGTTGTATGTAAAGTAAATAAAGTTTTTAAAATGTTTAAGAGATTTTATGTCTTTTAAAATTAAATTAAAATGCAGAGCCCCCCCGGACCGGTGGCCAGGACAGGGGCAGTGTGAGTGCCACTGAAAATCAGCTCGCGTGCCGCCTTTGGCACACGTGCCATAGGTTGCCTACCCCTGTACTAATGCAGTTAGTACAAGGACTTATTTAGGCTCAGAGCTTGAATAATACAAAAGCTTTATCCCTAGTGTGGAAGTTTAAAATCCCAATTTCCCATTGCTTTTCATTTATGATCTTCCAGCATATTGATAGAAAGCAGTTTCTAATTTTAACTTTTAGGCTTGCACTGGATTACAGCAGGAAAAAACAACCCTTTATGTCTTTATGATAATACTTTCCTACATATATAAAATATGAAAATTCAAGTTCAATCAGCTCTCTTAACTCTGGATTTCAAAAAGCTGTGCATTTAGAATGATTTTGTATTACAACGGTCACTACTGGATTACAAAGGGGGCAAAAGTTCAAACCCAATCCACAGGACCACTCTACTCTGAGAAGAGAACCAATTTAGAGCTATTATAAGAAAATAACTTTCATTAAGCTTTCATCATTTGCAGTCCACTACAGACCCATCTCAGCTTTCTAAAATGTCAACATCTAAAAGTACGATCATCCTTTATTATTCTGGAGAAAAAAAAAAGATACATCAAATGGAAATGAAGAAATATCACTTTTCCTTGGAATCGGCAGACAAGGCTAGGTATAATTCCATTCCAGAAACGAGGATCTAATGCTTCAGCACCTGCATTTACTTTATCTATTTACAGTCATAAAAGCAAACATATATAGGCATGTGAAAATGGTATTTTTAAATATATTATATATATTTGATTTTGTCCCTCTTTCCTCTCCATTTGCATGTCATGGAGTCATACATTCTAAGGCCAGAAGGGATCATTGTGATTATCTTTTCTGACTTCCCGTATAACACAGGCCATAGAACTTCCCCAAAATAATTCCTTTTGAACTAGAGCATATCTGATGCAGCAATGTCATAACATCCACCAGTATTCATAAGTTGTTCATAGACAGTTCCCCAAATAGTGACAGTATGTGTTTGTATATCACCTACTACAAGGTGGGGGAGGTAGGTTTATGGGTGCCTCTGCGTGTTACTAAGGTACAAGTATTCAGACCCAGATTGTGAAACTTTTACTCAATTTAAGCATTTTCTCACACCAGTGAGAATAAAGGCTCTACAATCTGACCCTAAATTAATAATGGTCCTTCCTCTAACCCTCAGAGTACTTCAGGTAATGCTCAAGTACAACTTAGTTACAGATCTGACAACTTTACACGCAACAGGGAAATTCAGAGAGAAGTCTGGAACTTCACCTGCATCTGATACTGTGTTGCCTGCAAATACAGAACATGTGGTAAGTAAGAACACTCACAGGCTATGTCTACACTATGTCCTGGTCTAAATGAGCCATGGCATTAAGGGGTAGGCTGGGTCCCCAAGGATAACTATAGGCATTTCAACGTCCCCAACAGTTATTTTCTGGTCTGGGAAGTAAGTCCCTTCCTGTAGCTGCTCAAACAGCCCGGAGTTCCTAAAGATGCGAGTGTCATGCACCTTTCCCGGCCATCCCACATTGATGTCGGTGAAATGTCCCTTGTGATCCACTAGTGCTTGCAGCACCATTGAAAAGTACCCCTTGTGGTTTATGTACTGGCTGCCAAGGTGGTCCGGTCCCAAGATAGGTATATGCGTTCCGTCTATCGCCCCATCACAGTTAGGGAATCCCATTGCAGCAAAGCCATCCACTATGACCTGCACATTTCCCAGAGTCACTACCCTTGATAGCAGCAGCTCAGTGATTGCGTTGGCTACTTGGATCACAGCAGCCCCCACAGTAGATTTGCCTACTCCATATTGATTCCCGACTGACCGGTAGCTGTCTGGCGTTGCAAGCTTCCAGAGGGCTATTGCCACTCGCTTCTCAACTGTGAGGGCTGCTCTCATCTTGGTATTCTTGCACTTCAGGGCAGGGGAAAGCAAGTCAAAGTTCCATGAAAGTGCCCTTATGCATGCGAAAGTTTCGCAGCCATTGGGAATCATCCCAGACCTGCAACACTATGCGGTCCCACCAGTCTGTGCTTGTTTCCCGGGCCCAGAATCAGCATTCCATGGCATGAGCCTGCCCCATTACCACCAGGATGTCCACATTTGCGGGACCTGTACTTTGAGAGAAGTCTGTGTCCATGTCCTCATCACTCTCGTCACCACCCTGCTGTCGCCTCCTCGCCTGCTTTTGCAGATTCTGGTTCTGAACATACTGCAGGATAATGCACAAGGTGTTTACAATGCTCATAACTGCTGCAGTGATCTGAGTGGGCTCCATGCTTGCCATGGTATGGCGTCTGCAGGAGAGCAGAGTGGCAGCGGAAGCGGTGGTTGGAAGACCAGTTTTGCAGACCTATTGCACCGTCTGCTGCCAGCAGCACCAGGACACAACAGCGGCGATGTCCGTTAGCTGAGCTGAGCGGGCTGCACGCTTGCTGTGGTATGGCGAGACAAGAGCAGGAGAGCAGAGTTGCAACGGAAGCGGTGGATGACGATGGTCATAAAGAGGACCTGCGAGGTGGATTCATGGCACCAGGAGAGCAGAGTTGCAGTGGAAGCGGTCATTCAATGACGACGGTTAGCAGTCCTACTGTACCGTCTGCTGAAAGCAGTATGGAGTCCACACGGAAAAAAGGCGCGAAACAATTGTCTGCTGTTGCTTTCACAGAGGGAGGGGTGACTGACGACATGTACCCAAAACCACCCGCAACAATGTTTTTGCCCCATCAAGCATTCGGAGCTTACCCCAGAATTCCAATGGGTGGCGGAGACTGCGGGAACTGTGGGATAGCTACCCACAGTGCAACGCTCCAAAAGTCGACGCTAGCCACGGTACTAGCAAGGTCTACGCACTCCGCCGACTTAATGCGCTTAGCAAGGACACACACAATCAACTGTATAAAATCACTTCCCAAAAAAACCGACTACTATAAATTCGACCTAATTTCGTCGTGTAGACATACCTTATGATGTATGGGACTGTGATTCCCAGTGCAAGCAGACAGTTACGCTAGCTCTCATCAAGCTAGTGTGCAAAAAATATAGTGTAGCTGCATTAGCAAGCAGCAGCACGGGCTAGCCACCCCAAGTACAAACCATCCCAGACTCTGTGCATATGTACTTGGGGCGGCCAAGCTACACTACTATTTCCAGAGTGCTGGGTGAAGAAGAAGGAACCCCTCTAGTTCCTCTCTTATTATACTATATACACCATCTAATTAACATAATTTGTCATATTCCTGTCTCTCTTGGGCATGACAGTGTTCCCTGGGGTTCCATAACATGCACTGCATAGTTCTATACATCAAAGAAACAGCAAGCAGTGAAAAATCCTTTGGTGTGCCTGTGCTCCTTAATACTTGGCTTCTGGTCAGCTACTCAATGGAGAGCTAGTTGTTAGGTACCTATCAGGAATTTCAGTGCACAGATCAACAAGCCCCCGAGTAACTAGTGTCTAAGGAAACAAGAGGCTTAAAAACTTAATTAATATATATCAGTTATCTTGTTAAGAGGACACTAACTATGCTTTCCTCAGTGAGTTGTGTGACAATGCAGCATGCTATGTAGGACAAAATCTACATTTTTGCCTTATCCAGACAGTAGAAATGTATTACAATGAAAGAGAGCTAGGCTGGAAACGATATAGTGATCCAAAATCTACTAGGTTGCTGTACTATTTACCCCAGCATAACAGAACAGAATTTGGCCCCGCAATTGCATTTGCTAGAAGAACAGATATACTATTTTGGAAAATCAGTGTTCGTTTTCTCTCTGTTTCTTCCTAACATGTTTCAGAAGTATTTTTTCAAACTTTGTATTGAGGTTAGGGTCTGCTTTTAAGCACATGCCAGCTGGATTTTGTGAACATGCTAATGTAACCCATGCTAATGTTGATATCACTAGGCCTATGTGAACCAAAGTTCTTCAATGTTTAGCTCTAATCGACCTCGAAAGCTAGATGCATGGAATGTGTAAACAGCCATACCAGGTACCAAGCGATAATGATGAGGCTAGCATGTTTCTGGCTGAAGAGGTAATAAACCAAGGGTAAACAAGACCAGATAACTGTTTAGAGAGAAGTTACTAACAAACTAGACTTATAGCCCCAGAATGATTTAACGGCTTAAATGTATAAACATGCCTTCGGTAGAGGGGTGGTGGGGGGGGGAAGAGGGGAGAGCTTAGTTGTAAAATGAATAAAGAGAAGAAAACTGTTTTTGCTGGTGTGCTTGATCTGAGACTTGCCTGTCTCCTTGCACCACTTTGAGATCTCAAATAAACTTTGTTTGCTTCTCCACCCTGGTGCGTTTATTGGCGCGAAGCACACCGGGCAACGAACCCCGCTGTTGCTGTCCTCGGGCCTCTGTGCCGGCAACACTAACACACTCTGACTCTGAGACCCCTTCTAATAGCTAAACCAGCGGTTCTCAAACTGGGGGTCAGGACCCCAAAGTGGGTCAGGACCCTGTTTTAATGGGGTCACTAGGGCTGCTGCTAGCAGGGCCGTCCCTAGCTATTCTGGGGCCCTACACAGCCCCCCAGGGCTCTGTGGGGGGCGGGGCGGGGCTGGCCCCAGGCCTCCATGGGGGGAAAACAGTCCCCCCAGCACTCACCGGCAGCGCGGCTGGGGCTGGGTTGCTGCACTTCCCACCGCAGGTGAGTGCAGGCCTGGCCCTGCTGCAGTCCTCAGAGGAGTGGGGGCAGGGCTGGGGTGGAGCAGGGGCGGGAAGGGGTGGGGCAGGGGCAGACCAGGGTGGGGGCTTTTGGGAAGGGGCTGGGCGGGGGGGG
>NW_020664482.1:32535732-32570890 GCF_002925995.2 Terrapene triunguis | reverse complement strand
GCGGGGGCAGACCAGGGTGGGGGCTTTTGGGAAGGGGCTGGGCGGGGATGGAGCAGGGGTGGGAAGAGGCGGGGCAGGGGCTTTAGCAGCACGCAGCTGCGCAGGGCACCAGGAAATTTGGTGCCCCAAATTTCCTGGTGCCCTATGCAGCTGCGTACTTTGCGTATGGGTAAGGACGGCCCTCGCTGTTAGACTTGCTGGGGTTCAGAGCTGAAGCCGAAGCCCGAGCTCCACCACCTGTGGCTGAAGCCTGAGCCCCACCACCTGGGTCTTCAGCCCTGGGTGGCAGGGTCAGGTTACAGGCCTCCTGCCTCAGGCTGCAGCCCTTGAGCTTCAGCTTTGGCCCCTCAGTCCGGGGTGAGGGGGCTCAGGCAGACTCAGGCTTCGGTTGCCCCTTCTGGGGTCGTGTAGTGATTTTTGTTGTCAGAAGGGGGTTGCGATGCAATGAAGTTTGAGAACCCCCGAGCTAGACCATGTATAAAGATTTAGAAGTCTGCTATTGGTGCCAATCTGAGAGACCTGGTCCTTTAGTTCAAGCAGTGGTGGGTCATGCTTTTAGATTCAGAGGCCCCATGCTCAATTCCTTGAGAGGACACTCACCACGGATGTCAATACACAATCAAGATCTGTTTCAGGTATGAGGTTGCCTATTTGTACTTGGGTTTATTCTGCAGGTGCTTCTTAGTCATCTATGTTTGAAAACTTGGCTCTGAATGAACCCCTCATGTAACAGACATGTTTTTTTAAATTATGGTACATGGCTATTCAAAGAAGGTCCCCATAAACTATGTGGTAGAACTGAGTAACTTGCCAGTTTTGCCTAAGGGCATGTCTGCCGCAAACAAAAACAAACAAATTAATTTAAAAAAAAAAGTGTGTTCTTAAATTCTGGTAAAATAGCAGTGAAGACACAGCAACTTGGCTTTTAACTCACCCACATTGAGTTAAAACACACAGGGAAACCTGGGATTGAATCCAAACTGCTAACCTGAGCTAAATGCCAAGTTACCATGTCTTCACTGTGGGTTAGTTTACTCAAGTTATGATTTTATTTATTTATTTATTTGCAGTGAAGACATACCCTAAGACAAATAGATATAGTTTCCTCTGGATTGCTAATATCCCCTTGCATTCTCTAAAGAATATTGTTAATGTGTATTTGTAGTTTCCTACATAAATGAAAATTTTACTGAGTTATTTAAGGCAATGGACTTGTTTCAGTCCCCCAGTTTATTATGCTTGGTTTTATCTCTATTTGATTCTCAAAAAAAAAAAAAAATCTAATAAACATTCTCATATGAACCAATTCCAACCTAACAAGGGTGCCTGCAAAGGCAAAAAGATGTGCACAATAGTTCTTCCTGTGGAGAAACTTCTCTCTGCCCATTTAAGGATGGAGCAAATATTCATGAATGGACCTTACTTAGAAAAGGGTCTTCCAAAGTTAAAAAAGCAACCCTGTCAACACTGGTTCTCCACTTGTGAGGTAACTCCCTTCTCTTCATGTGTCAGTATATAATGCCTGCATCTGTAATTTTCACTCCATGCATCTGAAGAAGTGGTTTTTTACCCACGAAAGCTTATGCCCAAATAAATCTGTTAGTCTTTAAGGTGCCACCGGACTCCTTGTTGTTTTTGTGGATACAGACTAACACGGCTACACCCTGATACTTGACAGAAATGATTCAAGTCCTTCCCCCTTATGAGCAACCATTCCTCTATGGCCAATGTGGTATCCCATTAGGCTCAATTCTCTACCACGTTATTTTAATTTACATACAAAGTCTTTGGGATAGGTGATGAGATAACTTAAGCCAAAGTGCCAGCAGCACACAGACAGCACCCAGCCTTCCTTTAATCTCCTGGACACTAAACGCAATTAGGACCATTGCCCAGCTTTCTCACTTTTAAGCCAAAATCAGCATCTGGACAAAGAGCTGTGAAAGGCCTAAGACATTTCTGTCAGTGAGTTAGTCATCTGTCCATTTCTCTTCCAATGTCAAATTATATTATTGGCTCTTGAGCTACCCAAATTTCCACAGTCTTCACAACTGCACAGTTTTGAACTCCCTATTTTTTCCCCTTTCTTGTGGTCTCCTCTCCTTCCCTTTTAGTTTGCCCTCCCTCTGACCCACCAGTAAAAAAATAAAAGTTGCATTTTGTAGGTTGTCTCAAGGATCTCAACTCTTGTGCTTTGATTTCGACCCTTCAGGTACTACGTTTTTTTGCTTTACGGCCACTGTTTTCCTCATCCCTGCCTTTACAGATCAGATTAGAAATGTTCCCTGTTAGGAGGTGCACACTGTACAGTCTCTTCAGATCTCCTCAAAGTTTCTTAAACTCTGCAATTTAGCTGTCTTAGCAATTCTCCCCCACCCCCAGAGTCAGTGGTTAGGTTAAGATAGCCATTTTTATATAGTCCCAGTAGTTATTCTTTATGATTACCAATTCTACTGAATCCCTGCTCCATTTGTCAGCGGAATGGATTTTTCAAGGGGGAAAAAAAAAGCCATGATGATTTTTCTATTTAAAATCTTCTACTTAGACAAGTCTTTGTGGTGGCTCAGGAGTAGTAGTTTGTGTCCATTGGTATATGCTGTGTCAGATTGTGAACTCCTTGTTTTGCAACCACCATTTCCTTTCAGTGGCTCCAATTTGGCACTTCGTATTGTAACCTTCATGTTGGGATGTGACCGTCACATTGTATTGCAACCTCCAGTGTGAATTAGACCATCTATTTTGTAGTGGGGGCTTGACATTAAGTAGAATGATTATATCTGAGGAGGCATGACAGAGCAATCAAGGGCCATCACTGTGAATAACTCTCCTGTTCTGACTCTCTGAGCTGGGGGTTGTGGCTTGAGTCCATGGCCCAGAAGCATCAGAGACAATGTTTAAGGTGGAATGCTCTATGAATGAGGGGCTGAACACTGCCACACCTCAGAAGACTGGGCTAAAGACAAAGAGGGAAGGCAGGACAGCTCTGCCTTGCCTAAAACACTGACCAGATCAGACCAGGCAGGGGAGGGTTAGGGAAAAAGAAGAAGGCATCTTGCATCTCAAGACTGGTTGTTGTTTTTTCAAGGTCTGTAACTCTAGCACTTTCAGCTCCTTCCTTTCCTACTGCATTACCCCTAAAGGAGTTAAATTGAGAAGTTCAGCATACACACAGCAAGGTGGAACTGAGAGAGACATATAATCAACTTGGGGGCACAGGAAGGTCGAGGCACTGGGTTTGGGGTTTTAGGTGGTTGGTTGTGGAGCCCCATGACCCAAGAAAGAAGTGCAGACCTGAAGCTTATGTCTAGTGGCTTGTCTTCCTAGGGAAGTCAGGGTGCCGTAAGCTAGGGTGTGAAGTTACAGGGCACTAGCTACTCCATACAAACTTCCCCCTGTGGACACTCTTACTTTGCACTCAGAGTGCCCTCAGGTGGTTTAGCTTAGTACACTTCCAATGTGCATGAAGCTAATGCACAGTAAGACTGTCCACATGGGGAACTTGTGCCAAGCAGCTAGTACACACCAGATACTGTGGGCTTTTCCCCATGTAGACAAGCCCTTAAAGCCTCATATCTAGAAACAGTGATGCAGCTCTGTCCTGACCCACGTGCCTTAGGAGCACGTAGGATCCAGCAGTTCTGGCCACTCACACCAGCCTGGTGTCTATCCAGAGACGGGGACAGGTCCAGGTTGTGACACATGCATCTCTATATCATGTCCCCAAACAAATGGATACAGAGGCATTTCCACATTTCCAGAGGTGAAAGTAAGCCGGTACGGTAAAGGGCCCGGGGATTTAAATGCCCTTCCCCTTCCAGTTGAGGCCCCGCCCCTAGCTCAAGACTCCGGCATACCGGTAAATCCTTTAAGTTACTTTCACCCCGGACAACATGTTTTAAAAGGACCCACACTTCCCTCCAGCACAGAGTGGAACCATATTCTTATATGACCTCAGGATGTGAGACAATTAGTTTCTTTGGTCTATTGATTTGTGAACACATGTGCACAATACTTTGTTGTTCTTGTTCAAGAATAACCATGTTTAGGACCCTTGGCCCGTAAGACACATTTTTAATGACTGATCAAGAAAAACCTTAATATGACTTTTTGCAGCCACCAAATCTATGCCTTACACAGATTCGTAAGGTCACAGTTCTTTCCTTTTTGGTTGCTTCTCTGCAGAAGTGAGCTTTGTGAGTAGCACTCAGAGGGCAGTTTTCACAATCTTTATTTAAAGATCTTATAAATTTTATTGAACTCAACAAAACACCTGATTAAAATAGTAAAAATACTTGGCATGGACATTTTATTTTTGTTTGGGGCTCAAAAAAGCCTTTCTGAAAATTGCTAATCAAAAAAAAAAAATTACCAAATCTTTACATAAAATATATAATATAAGGTGGCATTCAGGCTCTTTTTATTTTGAGCTTTAAAGGGCTAATGACAGTACTTTCACAAGCTTTGCCAACCCTGCATGCCTAAAGGCAAATGTTTGCTAGTTTGAATCTCTGATGAGCAACTCCTTGCAGCTTTTGTGAAATAGGCACATTTGAATAAGGGATGGGTTGTTTTTAGCTGACTGTTTTGTTTTGTTTTTTATTGTAATCATGCCCTTAGAGTAACATCAGTGATATACGTCAGTTAGATACAGGAAACATGATATAAAGTGCAGTTTGCAATCTAGTTGATTTTTTGATCTGTTTTGTACCATTCTGGACAAAATTCAAAGGTAACGTTAATAGTGGGGAAAGTTACAAAAAGAGATAAGTAATACACCAAGACCAGGAAAGGCAGGGTTTCACCAAGGGAAAAACAAAAGAGATACAGGAAAAAGGGAAAGAAGGCTTATGACAGAGCCTCTCCTCAGGTTTATTACTGGTGGTTTGCTTTGATTAACCCACATGCAACTTACATTACCTCTCAGTATGGCCCTTTCAGAGAAAGCATCACAGGAAAACTTTAGATCTTGTGTGCTCATTAAAAATGAATGCTCTAGATAAGCTTTTCCTTTGTCATGTATTTTTCCCGCTTGTAAAAAAAAAAAGGAACATTTTTAATAAGAAACTAAAAGCATCACTACAAAATGTAGGAGTAAACTGCATCTTTGAAACAGCGCACTGCTTTAGAGGGAGCAGACAGGCACAGTGCCATGAATAATTTGGGAGGGAAGGAGCACAGCTATTTTGTCACCCTTTGAAGAGGTGCAGCATGCACGTCTCTCCATGGAGAGTGAGCACAGCTTCCCTGTGGGGGAGGCAGCACCAGGGTCTATGCACATCCGCAAGTGGACTCGCAGAGGTCCTGAATGCAAACACTGTATTTGTATGGCCCCTACCGCGAGATGCACAAAGATGGGAAAGGTTCTTTGTACCCTTCTTCTCAACTCTGTGGGCCCAAGTAGGGCCGGTCACAATACAGGGCTAGACCGCAAGTCCAGGGCTGTCCCATAAGTTCAGACAATTTAGATTAAACTTGAAAAATAAACCAGCTACATTTTCTCAGCTGTTCATCTCAGAAACATGACACTTCTCCACAGTTTGACTGTAGGTCTTAACTGCAAATATGACCACTTTGTAGTGTGGATGCAACCTAGCATCACTCAAGTACCACTAGCTCTCCATTGCCATCCCACAGTTCCCTCAGTGTTCCCAGAAAGGGCAGACAAGTTCTCCCACAATACACTGCAAAAGTTCATAGTGCAGCTCAGCTTACTGCAGCACTAAGAATCATGGGATATTACCCCCCACCCCTCAACTCAAAAAAAGTCTAAGGGCCACACACAAGTGTGTACAGCACCACTGTGGACACAGAAACTCTAGTATTATTACACAGTGTGGCCACTCTCACTCAAACGAGGCTTACCTGACAGAAGCAACTCAAGTATAGCTTGCTCTAGTTCTGTGGTGACGATATAGCTGGATCAAACACAGGGGTTCTCAAATTGGGGGTTGGGACCCTTCAGGGGGGGTTGTGAGGTGTCAGCCTCCACCCCAAACCCTGCTTTTTCTCCAACATTTATAATGGTGTTAAAGATATAAGCAGAGTCAGGATGAGCTCTACCCTGACAGCTGGTGGTGAATTGTGGCAAGTTGTGGAAAAGAACTTCAGGGGCTGATCTTGTTTGCATAGGCACACCCATCCCGCCTAGCATGAGCCCAAATGGTCACTTTGGCTGCTGTGGGATCCCCAATTTCTCTGTTATTGGGGCAGGAAGAATAAAGTGTTGTTACCATGATTATGTGAATGAAGGACAATGAAACTGTTTTATGACAGAGGGACTCGCCATCAACTAAGTAGCACTCGCTAGACAAGGGACATGGGTTCCAAAACCCAGTGAATTGAGAATGGCTGGGGACAGGTATTTGTACCTGATGGTATGGGCCCCTTTTGAGGGCCTGAAATACCAATTACAGTGCCTCCTCTCTCTACTGTGGAATATCAGAGCTAATTTTAGTTCTATTAGGAATCTAGCTAAAGGCTGCTGAGCTGAATTCACTTTGGGCCAATAGTGCACCAGCACTGAGGCTCCCCTACTACAAGCTGAAATCACTAAAGAGATAAAATTACTGAAAGCTGAAATCACTGAGTGCTGTGGGGGGGCCTGAAGATATGTTGCTGAGAAGCTGGTGGAGCAGAGCAGTTTGCGGGATGACTGGAGCGGCTCACGGGATGGCTGGTGGAGCGGAGCGGCTGGTGGAGTAGCTCGCGGTGAAGGCTGCAGCAGAACCCCATGGAAAGGCGGGGCAGTCGGCCTCGGACCACATAAGGTGACCCTTAACACCACTGTGCTCCTCCACCCCCCCCCCCCACCCCAAGCTGGGAGGTAAAACTCTGCAGATAAACTTTTGAACTCTGGGGCTGCACTGACCAGGGACAGAGACTTTTGGGTTATTGGACTTTGGAGTGATTTTGGGGTTGCTGGACTTAAGACCCTGAGAGGAAAAGGATGCTGCCAAACTTAGTTGGGGGGGGGGTCTTTTGCTCTTTGTATTATGAATCCTGTTTGTGGTGTTTCCCCAACATAATGCCGCATTGTTTCCCTCCTTTATTAAAAGGATTTTGCTACACTCAGACTCTGTGCTTGCGAGAGGGGAAGTATTGCCTCTTAGAGGCGCCCAGAGGGTGGTATGTAATTGTCCCAGGTCACTGGATGGGGGCTCGAGCCGGTTTTGCATTGTGTTATTGAAACGGAACCTCCAGACAGGCAGAAGGGTTACAAATATATAAAAAATGTATTTTTAATTTATAAGGGGGGGGGTCACACTCAGAGGCTTGCTATGTGAAAGGAATCACCAGTACAAAAGTTTGAGAACCACTGATCAAACATATCTAAAAAGGTATGTAGAATGATTTGCCTAACATTTGAACAATCTATTTTTTGTTCCAGCCCTACTAAGAGAAGGTTGCTGGCTACAGCAAAGGGCCAGGTTTTCCTCAGGCGGAAGCCTACAGTACTTAGGCCCTGAGTCTAATTTACACTAGGGCCCCCTAGGAAATGGAGATTAATCTCCACTTTACATCCTCTTTATGCTACCAGCATGGTGTAAAGGAGGATTAGTGTAAAGGAGAATTAGACCCTTGAAGTAAACTTCAGGCCTCCAGGATGAAAATTCAGGATGAAAAACAAAAACAAAAAACCCAAACAGCTCTTCATCACTATATACTATAACTTAGGAAATTCTGGGTCAAATTCCCAGCTGGTGTATGTTCACATAGCTTCACTGACTTTAATGGCACTACAGCAATTTATATGACCTGTCAACCTGACAGACTATGAACAATTTTTTTCCCTTCCTTTTTTAAAAAAAAAATAAGACAACCTATAAACCCATCCCAGTTTTAAACCGGCCTCCACACAGAGGAAAATTCAACACTAAACGTACACAGAAACACATTCTCTTCTCATTTGTATTGGTGTAACTGGTGAGATCAGTGGAGTTACTCCTTATTTACACAGCTGTAAAAAGTGAAAGGAGAGTCAGGCCCAAAGCATTCACTGGATGGTACATTTCTTCATACTGAAAAAACAGAACGAACAAGAGCAGTAACAGGAATATTTCATCATTCACATTAATAATGTACATGTAAGTGAAGCCAGACCAATTACCAGGAAGAAGCATTAGTCAAAGTTTTATTTAAGAAGAGGGTGGAGGAAATACTTTACCAATTAGAGTAAGAGACCCTGGGGGTCTCCAGTCTTCTTTTTTTTTTTTTTTTTTTATTTTTTTTTTTTAAAAACACATCCTTGAAAGTGACCTAGTTAAACAGGTTTGCTAGCGTTCCTGCTGGCTCTCAGAGCCTGAGGCAAATGAGGTTTTCCTAAGTTCACCAGCTCTAGTTTCATCACTTCGTAGAGACATAACTCCAATAAAAAGAAAAGAAAAGAAACAAAGAAAAGAAGCTGGAAAGTGAGTTTGAATTTCAACAAGGTTCATAGTTCTGAGATTTTCATTGTAAATGTGCAAAAGCAACTTAACCTACAGCTTCACAAATGTAAAGTGGTAATATGAAACAGTCATAGTCATGGCAATTTTTTCTCCATTATTCCAAGGTAATCTAAGTTGCGTTAAGAGGCCGTGTGGCTTTTGCAGTTTTGAGAGCAGTAGGATGGGTGCCTGTATTTCTGCAGAACACAACAAGTAACTGTGACACAAAGTGGTCTGTGCTAAGTGCATCTGATTATTAGGGCTGCTAGGCTTTGAAATAACAGCTTGGGATGCAACGTTTCATATACCTTTGGAAAGCTCAATGACTGTGCACAGCTCAGTGTTCCTTACTCCACACTGGCGGGGCTACTGCAGGTGCCCCTCTGAACTGAGCCTTTGCACGTTTGCCTGCTGAGGCAACTACACCAATTACACTGTTTTCCTGAACCGTTAAGGTTACATTAATTTTTTTCTCTCATGAAAATTGATCTTTCTTCCTTCCACACATTCTAAAATCATAGTTTGCCTAAGGGATAGAAGTGAAATAGATCGGGCAGATAACCCAGGATTTACAAGGATTTATAAACCATAGATTTTAATTGCAGTGAACGTGTGTGTTATAACTGTCCTGACTGATGTTTTTTGTCTACAGAAATAAGACATTACTCTAGCATGACACAACCAAGGGTGTCCACACACCCTAATGGTACCCTTATTTTAACACAATTCTTCCAGGAAATATTCTCCTGAACTACACCCTCTTCCCAAATAAGCTATACTAAGGATTGACTACTTTCACTGATTCCACATCTGTACTGTTTCTCTTTCATTGCCATCCAACAAGAGCAGGTGTAGAAGAGAAACTTGTAAACAGAATGACAGAAAGCAGCTAGGAATCACCTGTTTTAGAAGTGTTTTTGGACAAATAAAAATCTCTTGAATCAGAGGTCAAAGAAACCACAACCAAGTGCCTGTGTGAGCCTAATTCACATCCAGGAGCAACGATAAAGTTTTCCCCTGACAGCTGAGCTTGCAAGACACTTGGGCACTGAGCAGGAATGGTTGCCAATTATCTGAACAGGACTCACTACTAGTCCCCTTAATACCTACTCTCCTGAGTCAAGTGTATATATTCCCCCAGGCTAGGATAGGGGCCCTTCTTTGATCAGAGGAGCTATTTCTTTGGGGAATCTCTGGACCTTCGGCATCTCTCTGAATCACTGGTCCCAATTTTAGTGTAGTGACAGGAGAGCACTTCTGTGCTCAGACTTGTCTGTAAGGTGTCTAGCACAACCACAGTGCTATACAAGTAATAAACAGAACAACTGACAGAGCCTGCTACTTTTGCAAAATGTTGATGGGCAAATGTTTGATAATTACACTGTGTAAATTTGTAGCAAGTTTATAATTACACTGTGTGAATTTGTAGCAAGTTTAGTCAATTTTTGATTTAGACACACTTTGTGTGTGCGTGCGTGTGTGTGTGTGTGCGCACACACACACACACATACACACACACACACACAAAGGATAAAGCTCAAAGATATTTCCGATTATCTCTTTTGGAATTACAACATCATACAGCTGTGACTAGCCCCCAAATGTTTGTCCCTTTAACTTCTGTAGACCACTTCCTGGCCCCCAGGTCAGGCCTCTTCATGGTGCTCTCGTGAAATGCCTTAACAGGGTAACTGAACATGCTCCTGAGATGAGGAATCCCTGGGTAGTGTAAAGTCTGACTCATTAATTGTATGCCATTTGCCTCCACAGGCATAGGGTACTAGGGTTACCAAATTTCAGCAAGCAAAAAAGAGGACAGGAGGAGCCCCGCCCTAGCCCCGCCCCTGCCCCTCCCACTTCCCGCCCCCCTCAGAACCTCCAACCCTCCCCCCGCTCCTTGTCCCCTGACTGCCCCCTCCTGGGACCCCTGCCCCTAACTGTCCCCCAGGACTCCACCCCCTACCTAAGCCTCCCTGTTCCTTGTCCCCTAACTGCCCCCTCCTAAGACCCCCCCACCCTAACTGCCCCCCAGGACCCTATCCCCTACCTGTACCCTGACTGCCCAAAACCTTATCCACCCCCACCCAGAAACCCCCCCTGAACTCCCGACCCCCGTCTCTTGACTGCCCCCTCCAGAACCTCCCTGCCCCTTCTCCGACCCCCTGACCCCCTTACCCTGCTGCTCGTTCCGGCAGGCTGGGCAGCAGGGGAGGAGGAGCGGGGGAGGAGCTCCAGACTGCCGGAGGTGATCTGCGAATGCAGGGAGGGAGGGAGTGATCTCAGCTGCAGGGGAGAGGAGGAGGAAGCGGAGGAGGGGCTCTCTCTGGCTGTCAGAGCCCCATGTAAGTGGCACCATCCGGCCGGCTGCCCTGCTAGCCGCGCGCGGTCTGCATGGGGGGGAGGGGAAGTCCGGACACTTACGAATTCCCCCCGGACGCTATTTTTAGCTCAAAAAGCCAGACATGTCCGGGGGAATCCGGACGAATGGTAACCCTACCTTAGGTTACACTCCTGGGTGGGCACATGTGTCCCTAAGGAAAAGAGGGAGTAAGGCCAGAGGGTAGTGAACTTCAGAGAACTCCTGCCAGTAGAGTGGGCCCTAGAAGATAATTTTAGCAGGCGTTATTCAGGGGCTTGTTCCAGCTTAAGATGGGCTGAGAATAAGGAGAATGGAAAAGTATCTTAGGGCTTGTCTACATTGGAAAATTACAGTGATGCAACTTTCTCACTCAGGGGTGTGAAAAAACATCCACCTCAGCGCAGAAAGTTTCAGCGCCGTAAAGTGCCAGTATAGACAGTGCACCAGTGCTGGGAAGCACATTCCTGTTAAGTTACATTAATATAAGAAATTGCATTTGTTATTTGATTTGAGTTTTATGATTTTGTAATATCTTGTTTGGTGGTTTTGTGTTTTAGTTTTTTTAAAAAGAACACTACATTATCTAACAAATAGAAAGCTTCTATTTACAAAATCAAAATTTTACAAGTTATTTTCAAAAGATACAATTCAATTTGCTCAGCACATCAAATGATTCATTAGATAATTAGACTATGCATATAAAATTTTAATGGCCAAGATTATGGGATACACTCAGGCTGCTTTAAACTGCAGTAATACCACCTTTAATTCCAAAATATTTAGGCCCAGCTCCATGAAGGGACTTACGCATTGTGACACAATGCTGCAGCATCTAACTTTTAAGCACTTAGGAAATCAAATACCGTGATGCACATAGCCTGAGTTACGAGTCTGTACTCCCTGCACAATGAACAAGGAGAGACAGGCACCTTAGAATGTGATCCACAAAGCTAGCACACTAGGCAGGGAGCCACTGGTAAGACCCAGCCCTCTCAGAGCTTAGTGTCTATTTTTGCCCACAATCCATGAACAAGGGGGAAGATAGCCATTTGGCCACCTGAGTCATGTGCGGTTAGCGGGGACTTGCTTAGAGGCCACCTAACTCCATAAAACAGTCTGAGAGGGTGCAGGAGGAGAAAGAAGGCCTTCCTTTATAAACTTTTGCCTAGTGGATAGGGCACTCACCCAAGATATGGGAGACTCCCCATTCAAGTCCCCCCCTGCCACCTGGGGAGCAGTAGGGAGTTGAATAGGAACAGAGTGTGGCGATGCACCCCATAAGGCTTTATGGAAATATGCTTATGAATGTATATATGACATAACTGGAATATGTTTTATGCTATATATGCCGTGTAACATATCTCCGTAAAGGTTATGATCTACTGAATCTATTAATCCTATTTGTATGCATGTATCATTTTTTGTATTCGAAGTTGTGAATATTGGCTGTGTACTTGCTTGATTTTTAAGTAGCCTTTGTAAAGCATTTGGTAAGCTTCTTGAGAAAGGAATGTGCAAATTAAGTGCCCAGTCAAGAAGCACTTAAGGGACAATGGATCTTAGAAGGCTCCAATCCACATAAGAAGTCTACATGAGGATGTTCAAGGTAGCATGTGGGCAATGGCTGCTGCCTGTAAAAACTGAGTCATGCATGGACATGTGACTTGCCCAGGTGACTCCAAAACTCCATCTTGCAGCTGGACTTTGCATAGGAGAGAGAAGGGGGTCTCCACCCACAAGAAAAAGTCTATTTAAGTCTGTGGGAGACCCCTCAATTTTGTCTTCAGCTGGCTAAAGAGCCTCTCCACCCCCCAGGATACATGAAAGAAACTGGAACAAAGGACAGTAACTACAGAGAGTATGAGTGATTGCTGGACCCAGACTAGAAGGAGACTAGTCTGTAAAAGGAAGCTTACTGGAATTCCTCTGAGGGTGAGGTTTTATCTGTATTCAGTTTTATTAGCTGTAGACTTCCCTGTTCTATTTTATTTTGCTTGGTAATTCACTTTGTTCTGTCTGTTACTACTTGAAACCACTTAAATCCCACTTTCTGTATTTAATAAAATCACTTTTTACTTATTAATTAACCCAGAGTATGTATTAATACCTGAGGGGGGGGGGCAAAACAGCTGTGCATCTCTCTATCAGTGTTATAGAGGGCAAACAATTTATGAGTTTACCCCGTATAAGCTTTATACAGGGTAAAATGGATTTATTTGGGGTTTGGACCCCACTGGGAGTTGGGCATCTGAGTGTTAAAGACAGGAACACTTCTTAAGTTGCGTTCAGTTAAGTCTGCAGCTTTGGGGCACGTGGTTCAGACCCTGGGTCTGTGTTGGAGCAGACTGGCATGTTTGGCTCAACAAGATGGGGCGCTGGAGTCCCAAGCTGGCAGGGAAAGCAGCCTTCGGAGAGAAAAAATGCATAGGTGCTGGAATTTAGGCACACTGTCTTGCTGGGTATATCACAATGTAAGGCAAAGACCTGTGAAGCCTTAAAACCCCAGTCAGGAATCAGAAAGATACTGGTCTCTACCCAGTCAGTGACGGCTCGGACCAACAAACCTTACGTAAGTGTCCTCAAGGGATCATAGAGGACAAATACAGGTGCAGTTACCCTGAACCTGTGACAGTGCTTAAAAATGGGATGTAGGTACCTTCATGGATCACACCATTACTGCCTGGCTTTTCAGTGAAAGTTATAATACAGGAGTTACCATTTTTTTTAGTTAGAAGGAAAGTAGCTGGTCATAATATATCTGAGTAATGTGCAAGTCTGTCCAATCTCCCTTTAAAAAAAAAATCAAGACAAGAAAACAGTATAATTCCTTTTATTTCTTTGCATCCTATCAATAGGTGTTCATACTATGACAGACATTAATGGAATCATGTGAATTGTTCTTTTACACAGTACAACTGTACCTTGCTACTTCACACTACCCAAAAATCAACACAAACTGATTTGCTCTCATAACTTCTCAAAAAGCACAAATCCTATATTGGATTAAGAGTTCATTACCGATACAAAGACTGTGTAAGATTTGCTAGTATACTATGAAGTTTGTTAAATTTAGTAATTTAGTTTATACAGCATGTTTCAGGTTGGAAGTGTTGTACAACCACTAAATAATCCTCATACTTCGTTAGGTAACCAATTAATATTATGCTCATTTTAGAGTTGAGAAAACTGAGATGCAGGAAATCTGTCATTTGCCTAAGATCACACAGCAATCTAGTGGCAGAGCCATGAATGAAAAACATCTTTTGTTCAGTCCACTAGACCATTCTGCCTTCTGCTTTGTTATCAATATCTAATTAAAATTCAATTACATCTGTGAAATGCTTATGGTATGTTGTATTACAACATTTTTGTAACTTACTTATTAGGGCTGTTGATTAATCTCATTTAACTCACGTGATTAACTCAAAATAATTAATTGCCATTAAAAAAATTAATTGCGATTAATCGCATTTTTATTCACACTGTTAAACAATAGAATACCAATTGAAATTTATTAAATATTTTGGATGTTTTTCTACATTTTCAAATATATTGATTTCAGTTACAACAGAGTACAAAGTGTACAGTGCCCACTTTATATTACTTTTTATTACAAATATTTGCATTGTAAAAATGACAAACGAAAGAAATAGTATTTTTCAATTCACCTCCTACAAGTACTGTAGTATAATCTCTTTATCGTGAAAGTGCAACTTACAAATGTAGATTTTTTTTATTCACATAACTGCACTCAATAATGAAACAATGTAAAATTTCAGAGCCTACAAGTACACTCAGTCCTACTTCTTGTTCAGCCAATCGCTCAGACAAGCAAGTTTTTTTTACATTTACGCGAGATAATGCTGCCCGCTTCTTATTTACAATGTCACCTGAAAGTGAGAATAGGTGTTCGCATGGCATTTTTGTAGACGGCATTGCAAGGTATTTACGTGCCAGACATGCTAAACATTCATATGCCTCTTCATGCTTCGACCACCATTCCAGAGGACATGCTTCCATGCTGACGATGCTTGTTTAAAAAAATGTGTTAATTACATTTGTGACTGAACTCCGTGGAGAAGAATTGTATATCTCCTGCTCCATGGTTTTATCCGCATTGTGCCATATATTTTGTGTTATAGTAGTCTAGGATGACGACCCAGCATATGTTGTCTGATTTAAGCACACTTTCTCTTCAGATGTGACAAAGCAAAAAGAAGGTTCCAATATCAGATTTCTAAAGATAGCTACAGCACTCAACCCAAGGTTTAAAATCCAAAGTCTGAGAGGGATGAGGTGTGGAGCATACTTTCAGAAGTCTTAAAAGAGTAACACTCTGATGCAGAAACTACAGAACCCAAACCACCAAAAAAGAAAATCAACCTTCTGCTGGTGATATCTGACTCAGATGATGAAAATGAACATGCGTCGGTCCGCACTATTTTGGATTGTTATTAAGCAGAATCCATCATCAGCATGGTGGTTGAAGCATGAATGGGACATAAGAATCTTTAGCACATCTGGCAAGTAAATATCTTGCATTGCCAGCTACAACAGTGCCATGAGAACGCCTGTTCTCACTTTCAGGTGACACTGTAAACAAGAAGCGGGCAGCATTATCTCCTGCAAATGTAAACAAACTTGTTTGTCTGAGCGATTGGCTGAACAAGAAGTAGGACTGAGTGGACCTATAGGCTCTAAAGCAGGGTGGGCAAACTTTTTGTCCCGAGGGCCACATCTGGGTATGGAAATAATATGGCGGGCCATGAATGCTCACAAAATTGGGTGTTGGAGTGCGGGAGGGGATGAAGCTCTGGCTGGGGGTGTGGGTTCTGGGGTGGGGCAAGAAATTAGGAGTTCAGGGTGCGGGAGGGGGCTCTGGGCTGGGGCAGGGGGCTGGGGTGGGACTGGGGATGAGGGATTTGGGGTGCAGGAGGTCGGGAGGGAGATCAGGGCTGGGGCGCGGGTTGAGGTGCAGGAGGCAGTCAGGGGTGCAGGCTCTGGGTGACGCTTACCTGAAGCAGCTCCCAGAAGCAGCGGCATGTCCCCACTCCAGCTCCTACATGTAGGGGCAGCCAGGGGGTTCCGCACGCTGCCTCTGCCCCAATCTCCACCCCTATAGCTCTCATTGGCCATGGTTCCTGCGTAGAGCCCGCTCCCCAGCTGGAGCACCAGAGTGGGGCAAGCCCCAGATCCCGCTCCCCGGCGGGAGCTCGAGGGCCGGATTAAAATGTCTGGAGGGCCGGATACGGCCCCTGGGCCGTAGTTTGCCCACCCCTGCTCTAAAGTTTTACATTGTTTTATTTTTGAATGCAGTTATTTTTTGTACATAATTCTACATTTGTAAGTTCAACTTTCATAATAAAGAGATTGCACTAAATAATTTGTATTAGATGAATTGAAAAATACTATTTCTTTTGTTTTTTACAGTGCAAATATTTGTAATAAAAAATATAAAGTGAGCACTGTACACTTTGTATTCTGTGTTCTAATTGAAATCAATATATTTGAAAAGGTAGAAAACATCCAAAAATATTTAAATAAATGGCATTCTATTATTGTTTAATCGCGCAATTAATCGTGATTAATTTTTTTAATCGCTCAACAGCCCTATTACTTATTCATAACAGTCATTCACATTGGATCCCCCTGTCGCTAGGGCAAATTAGCCCACTTCTATGGTACTTGAAAATGTTTTTACTCTATCATATTAAATATAAGTGAAGAAAGGAATCTGCAGATCTACTAGATTATTAGTATCCCAAAACTAGATACAGGGCACTCTTGTCCTGCAAGATCCACAAGCTACCCCTTACTAGTTTTCATGCTGCATTAGAAATACGTTGCTATGTTACTCTCATATCTCAGTCTTCCAAGGCTGCTTGCTCTGAGGTATTTGGTGCAAAATACACCTTTTATGCAGTTGACAAGACAAGCTGTATGTTGCCTTCACATGTCAAGATCAATAGTGGAGGAGATGGACCAAAACAAGCATATTTCTGTGGCTTCCAACTTACTATAAGATCAGCATGTAACAGCTGAATATCAAAGAAAGAAAACTATAAGTTTTATTTTTTGGGCTCATAACTCCAGATTCTAATTCTCTAGTTGACAGCTCTCCCCAGTTCTGTATTTTGCCCACTTCACAATCTGGCATTCTGTCCACATAATCCCTACACTATTAGCAAAGATAAAGCAGGTATGAATTCCTAATGTACATTTATTTATGAGATCTTCTTATTTTACAGATCAACATTAATTGCAAAAAACTCCAAGCAGTTCATTTAATCAAATGCAGCCTAATCTCTGATCACTTGAACACATAATCAGCCTCACACTTGTGCCCACTTGAGAATTATTGATTCCTCCTATTAAAACAAATACAGGTCCAGGTGATGCATATTATAATTACCACAGCTAATGTGATTACTACATGTAAATTGATTACTATAATTAGGAAGTGGTTATTTGTATGACTAGAGACAGAGAAAAGCAAATTGCCTGGTAGGCTTTAGCAGAGCAAAAGGACCCAGACAAAAAAGAAAATGTGGCTGTAATTAATTATATAGCCGGTTTTCAAATATGTCAAACAAGCTATTCTGAGCACAAGGTTAAATTATTCTGTTCTAGAGAAGATAGTAATATACAGTAATGTTCTGTTGTGAGTGAAATACTGAAAAACAGAAACAAATCCTATAAAGAAAGATTACTTTCCTGTCAATGATGGCTCATGGCAGACTAATAAGATATCTCCTCCTACAAAGCGAATGTAAGAACATTTCCTCTTCTATTCCAATATCACGGCAATATTCCCTCAACACCCGACAACAGCGTTCCTGAATACATATGTTAATGGTCAGCATCAATGCTGAATAGCCTTGTTCACATTAGGGTTTTTTTTCCCTTTAAAGTGGAAAATACACCTCTACCTCGATATAACGCTGTCCTCGGGACCCAAAAAAATCTTACCGCGTTATAGGTGAAACCGCGTTATATTGAACTTGCTTTGATCCACCGGAGTGTGCAGCCCTGCCCTGCCGGAGCACTGCTTTACCGCATTATATCCGAATCCGTGTTATATTGGGTCGCGTTATATCGAGGTAGTGGTGTAGTGTTCTTGATACTTTTCCTTTTCAAGTTTTTATAAAAAAATATTCAGCACCAAAAATGTGAGGTAAATTACTTTCTTCACCATTTACAGTATGAAGAGAGAACGCAAACAGATTTCCGTGGGACACACACAAGGATGCCTCGAAGTCAAACGGGGATCCCTTAAGCATGTATTTTCTAATTTCATGAAAGTCACCAAACAGTGAAGCTTAATAGAGGATTCCAACTGAAGACTATAGTAATAGAGATTTTATTACATTGTGCAATGCTCATTCTTCAAATTGGAATGCTCTGCCAATTTGGGTGTTGAAAACTGTCCTCAATCACTAAACAGTTCAACTTGGTAAAGTTGATGGATAACTGCATAGTGCCCTAAGGATTTGTTTTTACCAGAGTTTATTCTGGAACCTGACATTTGTCTCTACTAACAGTCTAAATACAGAAGAGAATTGGTACCTTGGGATTAGATTCACAACAGAGCTTAGATGCTTCAAGCCTAATGTTTAGGCATCCTGCTGCCTAGTGGAATTCATTATCTCAGATTATGTTCCCGACGCTCCCTATATGATGCATGCAGAGAGTTAGGCACCTACACAGACTCTCAGAAGCCAGCAGCTGCCTGAGCTAGCCTCGAGGAAATGCTGAGGAGAGAGGCATGGCCTAAGCCCCACCCCTCAAAGGGAGTTAGGTGCCTAAGCATGATCAGTCCTTTCTCTAGAGAAACTAAGGAGGAGCAGAAGGCAGTGCCACCTTCTTGTACTTAGTAGCTAAGTCATTAGCGCACTCACCCAGGAGGTGGTTCAAATCCTCACTCTGCCTGATGTAGAACAGGGATTTGAACACAGGTCTCCCATGCCCTAACCAATGGACTATAGAGTATTCCAGGGTGGGACTTTTCTGTTCCACTTTATGCATAATACTTAAATATTCATTTGAGCAGGGACTAGAACATGGGTCTCCCAGCTACATGCCCTAATTTCTGGGCTACAGAGCAATTTTCTCTAGCCCAATGAGTAAATATTTCATACAAACTGCAACAGCTTTAACAAGAAAGCTTGACAACCCTCCCCCCCCCCAGCTCAGTGGGGCATCAACTTGCCTTCAAGTCCCTGCTCCATATCAGACACAGAGGGGATTTGAACCTCACTCTCCCACATCCTGGGTGAGTGCTCTAAGCAACAAGCTATTGGGTATAAGGCAAGTGATGTTACCATCACCACTGTGATTTTGTGGGGGCCCATTCTAATAGGCATGTATTTAGGTAGCCTCTCAGCACAGCTGCTGGGATTGGGGCACACAAGCGAGATAGATGTGGAAATGCCTAGTTTGTGAATCTTGTTTTGAGTTAAGCACAAAGCAGCTTGACTGTGTCAGAATTTAGATTTGCATGGAAATGTAGGCACCCCGGGGTCTTCACTGATGGAAACTTAGGTGCCTAAGAACTTTAGGCAGCTGTAGGAGGCAACCGAGCAATGGTTTTGTGAATGCCAGTGGTGCCTAAATGTTGGATTTAGGTCCATAAGTCCCCTTTATGAATCTAGCTCTTGATTCTTTAAAGAGATCTCTCAGTATAACATGGCCACTGGTTAAATGTGTTTTCAAGATATTACAAAGGCAGGAGGTTGAGGAAGAGGGGTGAATTTTTTTGTTAAGGCACTTGACTAGCACTGAGGTTCAACTCCCAGCTTGCAAGAGACTTTGTGTCTCCTTGGGCAAGTAACTCAACTGATCTGGGACTGATCTCTAAAATAGGAATAATACTTCCTTTCTCACACCCTTCATCTGTCTTGTCTAGACTGTTAGCTAACTGGAGCAGGGTCTGTCTCACATTATATAATTGAACAGTGGTTAGCACAGACTCTTATCTCATTTGGAGCCTCTAAGTGCTACTGTAATACAAATACTAAATGAAAAAATTTGATCATTTTGTACCAGAAACCATTAATAAAAATTCCAGCAAATCACGTTTTAAAGATCAGCTTTAAAAATATTAACACTGGTCTGTCCTGCAACTAGTTCTCTTGTCATCCCTTCAATAGACATATGCTCCAAATACAGAATAGCCAATATTTATAGATCATTTTTATTCAAAGACTCCAAAATGCTCTACAAAACTTTAGTGTAATATAATATAAGTGTTATGAGATTCCACAAAATTTGGATCTGAAGATGAACTTCGTAACTGGGTTTCCCCTGCTATATTTACAGACAAGACAGAGAATGTCAGCGTCAATGTCAAAGACATTACTTTGAAAAGTTCTCTCAATTCTATCTTCACCTTTTTAACCAAAGTTCCTGTTTGTATGACTGATTTGCCTGCCACTACTTCCTCCCCCTCAGATAAGGATTCTCTTAATCCGACATTCATAGGCAGGGCTGGCTCCAGCTTTTTTGCCGCCCCAAGCGGCGGAAAAAAAAAAAATAAAGCCACGATCGGCAGCACTTCAGCGGCAGCTCTACTGCGCCGCTTCATTCTTCGGCGGCAATTCGGCGGCCAGTCCTTCCCTCCGAGAGGGACCGAGGGACCCACCGCCAAATTGCCGCCGAAGACCCGGACATGCCGCCCCTTTCCATTGGCCGCCTCAAGCACCTGCTTCCTGCGCTGGTACCTGGAGCCGGCCCTGTTCATAGGATTGCACCAATAACTTGACCAACAGTGAAAGGAACAAGGCAGAGCCTTAAAAAAAAAAAAATAGATCTTCTATTGTTTCTTTATCATTTTCCATTAATAAATTAGAACACTGGATTTATGGATGAGCACATCAATTATCTCTACTTTAGTTTTTGTTTTAAACACCTGTGTATTGTACTATTTGGTTTAGAAATAGAAACACATCCAGTATTACTATTTTCCTGTGTTAACATGGTCCTATGAGTGAAAGGCCACTTTGCAATTAATGCAGCAGAGTTGGGTGTCTGACTTTCCTGGTGAAATATGGTCTTCTGGGACTAGCTCCTTTCCCCTCTTACTCAAAGAAAAAAAAAGTCATTTTGAGAGGATTTAGAGAAGATGCCAAGGTGAACACTTCTAAAATAAAGTTAGTTTGAACAAAGTGCTGAAAGCCTTAAAGGAAATATTTGTGAGGACTGGAGCCAGCGAAGGAAGAGAGATATCTGTTGTCCCTACTGTGGTGGTAGATATTCCCGTATGAAGTAGGGAAACATCTGTACTGTATGAAAAACTAGGGTATATTAATTATGTCTCTACCACATAAATTTTAGGCATTTTATATATTGAAGAGAACACACCACATATTCTGCCACAGCTTCTTGCCAGAGTATGTTCCACGCTTCTGGAAGGGATTGTTTGTAGAGATGAGCCTGACTCAAACTCCTGCTTTGGGACCCTGGTCCATAGATGTAACTGCTATATAGAATAGGCCAACTACAAACATCAGACCTCAACACTATCTTAACCCTTATCATACTATGGTTTTCTATTCTCAGTGGGTTGTTACTTTCTGGAGTTCCTGTTTCTTGAGGTGTGTAATAGAGCAGTAAGAATCTCTATCTGCCATTGGTCAAGCTTCACAGTGACACACATTAAGGATGGATCAAGGACCAGTATTTAAAGTTGAATGATCATATATTTTAACACATTTGTTGCCAAAATAAATAAATAAATAAATAAAAACACAAAAAACCAATGTGAATGATACTTGCAGCACTGAGTGGGAGCCCACACCTATCTGACTTTCTCTCTACTGACAACTTCTCTTATTGGGTGGGTGCACTCCACTTCCTGCACCTTGCCACTGTCACTACCACATCTCAGTGCATTAATCCAGTGGGAAGAGAAGGAACCTTCACTTCATGTACCCTCTTCCCCCACTTCCCTTTTCACATGGAAAGAGGGCAAGGAATGGCTGTCACCATAAATGTGTTTTCCCTCCCTTAAGAGGTTGGCAGGTCCTGGTATCCACTTCATTAGCATGCCATTCAGGGCCGGCGCAACCCATTAGGTGATCTAGGCGGTTGCCTAGGGCACTACAATTTGGGGGGTGGCGACCGCTGCGGTATTTCGGTGGCAGGACCTTCCGCCGCCTCTGTGGGGGGCGGCATTTCGGGGTGGGACCTTACGCCGCCTAGGGCGGCAGAAAAGCTGGCGGCGTTCCTGATGCCATTCACACTAATCTCTGATATCCCAAAGACCAAAATTTGGGATAGGTGAAGATCAAAGGTCTGATCTGGTATACCTAGGTGTGATGGGGTATACAAAACCCACACTGGCCCAGAAGGGGTTAAAGGACAATACTGGCCCCAGGTAGCCCCTCCAAACATGCTCCAACTGGAGAAGTTGAAAAGGAAGCAACCCAGGTCAGAAGGGAGGATGACAGGCTCCTGAAGGCTCTTGACAAGGGCACTGGCGAAGCCTCCCTGAAGAAGTATGACTGTATGCTGAGCCCGGTTGGGGCTGACAGTTGGGTTATCTTTTATTTTATTTTCACGTTATGTGGGACTCAAAGCGGGGAGAAAAAAGCAGCAGTAGGAAGTGACCCAGGGAGGATAACTCAGAGGACACCTTCAGAGGATAGGCACTGTTGACCTTCCTTGGGCCCTGGGTCAAAGCCCTGTGGAGTGAGCAGACCTGGGCTCCCCTACCACTGCCCTTATGACAGAAGAGACTCAAAACTACCCATCCACCTTGTTTGTGCTGCTGAGTGGAGTGTTGCCATCTCTTAGGAATGTGTTTACATACCTGTAAACATTTGGCCTGGTCTTGGCCTGGTTTTGTACTATCCCCTGGGGTCAGGAATGTGCTTAATTAGTTAGCTGACACTTACTGTGTTACTGTTCTGCCAAGGCCTACTCTGATTCATACTCAGAGTTAGGCCCAGAGCTCCAGCAAGGTCTACACTCCTCACCACACCTATGGTTAGAGGAGGACCTGGACTGTAAGACCAACTCACTGGGAGGGGGCACTAAGAGTGCTAACCACTGGGCCACCTAACCCACCAAGGACTCCATTACACTAGGGGAGGGGAAAATAAAGACAGACACCCTGGCATCCTTCACCAAAGAAGTAAACTGTCAGTGGGTTTGCATCATGCAAAAGGGATCTCAGCCAGGCTTGGGTGAAAATGCTGGAAAGAACTTTGGTAGAGATAAACTTCTTTAGACAGAAAGATAACATCTTAGTTAAGTGTAGGCCACAGGAAAATGTATTATGATTTTGTTTTATATGTAATCCTTTATTTCCACTAATTCTGTTTGCTATCATCTCTCTATAAACAAATCTAAGTGTTGTGTGTTAAGCAAAGCTGTGGTGTGCTGTTCCTATGGGAACAGTCAGCCTGGTAATTCTGACTACATAGTGGATAGAGGAGCTGAACACCACAGACATGTGGATGACTCAGGCCTTGGCTACACTCGGGACTTCACAGCGCTGCCGCGGCGCTGTGAAGCGCAAGTGTAGTCGCGCCGCCAGCACTGCGAGAGAGCTCTCGCAGCACTGTATGTACTCCACCTCTCCGAGGGGAGTAGCTTGCAGCGCTGCAGGCTCTGATTACACTGGCGCTTTACAGCGCTGTACTCGCTGCGCTCGGGGGGGGGCGTTTTCACACCCCTGAGCGCAGCAAGTTGCAGCGCTGTACAGCGCCAGTGTAGCCAAGGCCTCAGGGTTTGGTGTGTGCCTCTTGTAGCCTATAAACACAGAGCAAGGCCTGGCGGGGAGTGCCTGTGTTGCCAGGGAGCTGACCCCAAGCAGGCCCAGACAGGGCTCCCTCACAGGAAGGACAGCTGGTAGTGAGGTGTCTCACTACCCTGGGTCCCCCAGGAAGCATCACAATAGCCAGTCATCCACAAGATGCTTTTCTAGGTGATGGTCATAGGACTGCCACATTGAAGGACAAAATATAAAAATCTAGGAGCCAAATCCAAGAAAGTTGAATCAGCACCCTTGTTAAAAGTCAATGGGGCTTTCGCTTCAGTAAGGATAGCAGGATCTGACCATAGGTTTTTAGAGGGACTCAATTTTTTTTTTTTATTAAATCTTAATCGTCCTTAGAAATAGGTAATTTAGTAACAGTTATTAAAGCAAAAAACAGTTGGCCAAAGGATAACTATCATGTCTTGTCCTTACAGTGACCGGACTTGGACTCCAATGGGCTTTTCAGGGAGTGAATTCCAAAGCTGAGGGCTCTCAACCAAGGAAGCCCTGCTGTCAATCATGGAGTTTTCAAACTGATCAATATGACTCTTAATCATGAGCTCATCCCTCTAGATACCACACATTGCAGACATGCTTCCCTCAGACACAGACTATTCTTAACATGTAAAGTTATTTCTGCAAAATGTTGCAAGTTTACTGCCCAAAGTTAGGTACCTTTATACTTTCAGAGGTACGTGTTACCAGCAGCTCCCACTGACTTGGATTTAAGTAGCTATTTTAAGGCACCAAAGTTTGAAAACCTCAGCCTCAGTTTATATACCTTATAATACAATATCACTTTTATAGTTTGCCACATGGCATTTCACAGGCAAACTACTGCTTTGCTCAGCAGTGCTAGAGAAGCAGTAGGGCAGAACAGTCAGTGGGCCAAAGCGGCTGCCGGCTGCGCTGCTGGGTGCGCTCTTCTGGCATAGTCAGGGCTTCCACATGTCTGCCCGGCTGCCTTTGCAGGAGCTCTGCGGCCCACCCGGGCAATTTAAAAGGGCCCAGGACTCCTGGCTGCCGCCACCACTACCACCACAGCAGCGGTGGTGGTTGGGGGCCGCCGGGTAGGGCCGGCTCTAGCATTTTTGCCGCCCCAAGCAGAGAAAAAAAAAAAAAAAAGCTGCGATCGCAAGCGGCAGCAGCTCTACCGCCGCTTCATTCTACAACGGCAATTCGGCGCACTCCGAGAGGGAGTGACGGCCCCGCTGCTGAAGGGCCGGATGTGCCGCCCCCCTCTTCATTGGCCGCCCCATGCACCTGCTTGCTACACTGGTGCCTGGAGCCGGCCCTGCCGCCAGGCCCTTTTAAGTCGCCCGGGTCCCTGGGTAATTGCCCCCACCCCAACCGTTGGTGGGCATGGCTGTTGTTCACTCTTAACACAGGAACTTTATGTTAATGACAAGTTCAGTAAACAAAATAACTGTTCTGTTCTGCAGTGCTGATGTACAACGGACCTGCTCATAATTTTAGCCCTTTAATCTTTAGCACTGGTTTAGATAATGTTATACCAATAGTTCCATTATAGACCTCCATTTCCAATTCAAAATAATAAAAAAGGAAAGGAATTTTTGTGTGGGAACCATTCTGTGAGGATTGATTCCACTACTGAATGCAAAAGAGAAGCTACATCTGCCCTTCCAGCCAGAACTATTGGAAGTAGACATGAAGGCAGTTATCTGATAGAGGAGAGGGGAGAGGAAGCTATACACAAGGAGCAAAACCTCCACATACTGAACTCATGTTTCCAGGTAAATTTTTCATTTCCTCTCATGTCAGTGATTCTCAGGTGTATTTTTTCCATATACTCTATACTAGCAAGGCAGAGAGAAGATAGAAAAGGATGGATTTTACAAGCTAACTGCTGGAAAACAAAACATACAAATTAAAATCTGTAACATTCGACTCCAAGAGGAATAACAAACATGTATCCTAGTCTCATTTGTCAGAGACATAGAAACAAAATTAGTTGAACTAGGTTTTAGTCATAAGTGTTGTCGAGAAGTCATTAAAACTGTTCTCTCAATAATGCATTGAGATCTATGAAAACCTCAGCTTATTTGATCGGTTATCATTGCAACTGACAACGCTGCCCATTTGGGATGCTCATTACATTTAATGAATGCACCAGTCTTAAACACAGCAACTACACCCCATAAAATACAATTCTTTCAAAGGTATTCCTTCCCTTCTCAGTGTCAACATTCGTCTACCTTCATCAATTTGTGAATGTAAAAGCAGCAGCCACCATCATCTCAGAGAGATGACTGGGCAACTTGAAGTAAAATAGTGTTTTAAGATCAGCCCAGAGTTGTATTCTAAAATTTCTTTTTCTACAAGAACACAAATTGTGTACCTGATTACAATCTAACTCAATTCTTGGCATCTGATAGATCAATTAAAAAAGGAAACACAACATTGTATGGGCTCTTATATGTGGTTCATTCACAGCTGTAAGTGCCTCCTGGTCTCAGAAGATGGCATTGCAAGGGTCTTTGCCTCCAGCACTCCCTCTTGACTGCTTCCTCAGCCCTCCCATTGCCTGTCTGGGGCTATGTCCTCCATGGTCTAGCCCTCCAGCCATATAATTGCTTAAATTCAGTCCCTTTCTGGAGTAACAAGTCAAAATATGAGTCCAAATAATACCTAAACCAATAATTCTTCTGCCCCTTTGGCTATTCTGAGGTTCTCTGCTCTTTGCCTCTACTCTCAGGCCCTACAGAATTCTTCTATACTGCTTCTTCCTAGCAGGTTCCCCATTGCCTCCCCTCCCATGGGACTCCTGCAGTTTCCCTCTGATGTCTCTGCTTCTTACAGGCTCCATGTAAGGACTCCCCACATGGGCCTGACAGATCCCTTTGGTTCTCTCCAGGCTAGCTTCAACAAGCCCTTCCCAGAGGACACAGGAATTCCTCATATTCCTCTCGTGGGAACTCCCTGACTGCATTCTCTTCCCTTTTTTGTAGTTCTCCTTGACACAGCTGGGATCACTAAGATTGAGTCCCTACCAGGAAGAGTTGGGGATGGGCTGCTGGTCAAAGGCAAGGCTGAACCTGACTCCCCTTACAAGGCCAACCAGCCTGTGACAGAGTCCAATGAAGGAGTTCAACTCCACTTTGAGAATGAATACCTATGTAAGGAAGAAGCTACTGAATAAAGTTAAGTCACCACAAATCTCAATTAAAAGTAGTAATGGACAATCAAGGTCTCCATTCAGCAAGGTACTTAAACACATGTCTAACTTGATTGATGTACATAGTCCCATTGACGAGAACAACTGTTTCCTAGAGAAAAATTTAGACTTTGTACAAAAAAAAAATTTTTTTGAGTGAAAATTTTCCATCTCATTCCTCCCTGCCTCTAGCTTTCTGACCAACTCTATTAGATGCCTTATTTAACTATCTTGCTATGATGGGGTTTAAGCAAGTAAGTGATATGTAAATCTCAATAACATATGATGTCTTGATAAAGAAATAAGCACATTTCAATGAGAAATTTACACACACATTTAGAATGTGTGTCTGAATACCAACAATGGTAATACTGTCCAATGGCACACATACACACTCCCTTTTTTATTAGGTATTTATACCTACAAATCATCAGCTCACCCCCATTCTTCTAGGCCCTGGGTTCCTTCACTTGTGTAATCAACAGGTTTTAGCATCTATCTCACACACCCTTGCTGCTCAGGTCTTTATTCAGAATGTGGGCCCTCTATAGACTAAATCTGATGTACACGAAATGCAAATATGGATTATTCATATTATTTCACATTGATTCACATTTCATTTGTGGTCGGCAAAGTAACAGTTGAATTAGGGGCCTTAAGGGAAAAAAAAAGTAACATACCTAAGGAAGCAACTGTGGATTCTCCTCAACCCCAGTAGTGGACTGTAGCCTGGTGGCTGCCTACTGAACATCCCCTCATGATGAGGGTTTCCCCTGTAGCCATCCCCCCGTTCCCTCAGGCCCCAGAAACCTTCTAACCTCAAATCCTTTAACTCACTTTTCACCTGTTCTCCTCGGAGATTTAAAAGATAAAAAACCCAGAACCCCAATATCCCAAACAAATAAGAGTTTTTCTGCTCACCTTCCCTTCTTTAACTCCCTCTCACAGGCTTCACCTGGCTAGGGCTCTACAGGAACCAAATTTGTTTCACCAGCCCCAGCTCCACACACTCTCCCAAGCAACTCTTTCCAGAACCCAATAGGACCAGGCTTCCTACCTATAGCAGTCTCAACTACTCTTTCAATCACATTCCTCCTTTCATCGTCCTGCTGCCTTTTATATTGGAATCACCTGACCTCTCTCAAGTGGGACTATGATCTTGTTATCAGGGCTGGCTTAGGCCCAGACTTTCCAGCCCACAGGCAAGCTATCCTATTACAGGGACATTCTGTATGGGTAAGGTAGAGAAAGGCAGGTAGGCAGGGACAGAATGCAATGTGCTCTGGCAATTCTGGATGGTGATGTGGTCCATCGAGGGCCATTATTTGCTAGCAAAAATTAAAACAGCCCCAAATTGCACCAACAACCCCAGGTTCAATAAAACATTTCTCTCTGACCCTGTCCTCAGGTGCTTTTGAATGCTGCTGTAGAGCACAAGCTAGCTATTTTTTTTTGGTTAGTGTCTGTGATAGAATATAAGCAGATGTCACCATGTTATGGCACCCACTCTTGTTGCATATATAAATAAAGCATGAATAACTATGATGCCTTGTGGTGTCACCTATTACTCTTCGCAGCTATGTTATCACTAGGATATACTTAAGTTAGCTGTTGTTTAGAAGAATGCTTCATGCTTGTGTTGCAAGGGTACATGAGCTCTTGCCTTGAAGTTCTCCCTTTGTTCACTTTACATGTTTGTTTTTCCTAGCTAGAATTTGACTTCACTACATGGTGTACCTAATGAGATTCTTTCCCTAGGGAGCCATCCTGTAAACAATGCTGATTCCGTCACTTCTAACATTTCACATATAAGCATATATTTCCCAAAAATGCTACAAGGTACCCCTGGGGTGTGACAAAAATCAATTATTTTTTATTGTCTTTGACATCCCTGGGACTGACTCTACTTTCTCTTCTGATTGACACTTCCAGCTGCTTTGGTTTCCATGCTTGCTACTTTCTAGTTAAAACAAAGGGATAAATGCAGTCTGTTACACTAAAGCCCTTTTGCACTCTACCAATCTCAGGCAGACATTTTGCACCATGCCCTTCCCCTATTTTTACCTGTTCAAGACCACTCAACCCACATTTTCAAGATTTTTCTCACCTATCAAAACTAAATATAATGCAAGAAAATTATCTTCATTCCCCATTTATTAGTGAGAAATTTAAACACAGGCTATGTAACTAGAGTGAGGGAGTCAGGAGGGAAGCACACATGTAGCTTTCCATCTGACATTTGTACATAGTTCATTCAGTATAGCTATCTCTCAGTGTAGGTGTGGACACTCATAATGGCTGCTGAGTTTGAGAAAGACTTCTAACAGCCCTGATGGAGAACCAATGAAATCAAGATAAAGCAAATCTGTATCATTCACTATCCATACAGGTATTTATATGGCCCCCATATGTGTAGAATCTGAAAGCCTCACAAAAAGTCATGAATTTACTCTCATGACAACTCTGGGAGTAAGGAAATATTATTTTCCTCATTGTACAGAGGCTAATTGAGGCACGGACAGATGACACATTGTGTACTAGGTCCTTTGAGGCCTCGCGTTCCTACCACACCACACACCAGAAAAGGAGCAGTGAAGGTGGGTCCTCCAGGGCTGCCTAGAAAATAGGGTTACCACCTTTGAAGTGCAAAAGAAAGGCACAATCCCCCAAGGCAAACCCATCGCAACCCCAATCCTCAACTACAAGGCAATTGTGCAACCCTCCCACTTCAACAGGCACATATAGTATCTAGAGCAGTGGTCCCCACACTGTGGGGCATGCCCCCCTAGAATGTTTGGGGGGGCATGGTGGGGCTGAAGCCAACTCCCACAGGAGATGAGGAGGAAGTGCCACCCAGCTCCACTCTGGTCCCAGCTCTGCTCTGGCTCCGCTCCCAGCTGCGGCCACTACTCCCAGCCACGGCTCCGCACTCAGCCCTGGCTGCCAGCTCCGCACCCAGCCCCAGCCCCAGCCTCCTCTGCCAGCCCCAGCCTCAGCCCCCAACCATGACCCAGCTGCAGCTCCGCTCACAGCCCTGCTCACAGCCCCAGCCACGCCCCTAGCTGTGGCCCCCGCCCTTGGATCCCTGTCTGGCCACGGCTCCAGCCCCAGCTTTGGCCTTACCCTGTCTGCCCCCTTTCCCCCCGGGAGCTGCGGCCCCACTCCCGGTCCTGGCTCCTAAACACATCTCCCGGTGGGGGCACAGGCAGGGGTAAGGGGGGCGCGACGTGAAAAGTTTGGGAACCACTGATCTAGAGAGAGAACACATATAGATAAGATTGTTATCAATTATGTTATCAAACAGGCGTTTGTTTTATCAGCATCTTTTGCAAGTCTCCTCACTCTCGCGCAGGGGTGAAAGTAACTTAAAGGACTTACCAGTACTCCAGAGTCCTTAGGAGGGGGCGGCAGTGGGAGCCCCGGACCCTTTAAATAGCCACCGGAGCCCCACCGCCGCTTCCCCAGGGCTCCAGCAGCAGGGCTCTGGCAGCAATTTAAAGGGCCTGGGGCTCCAGCCACTGCTGGGAGCCCCGGGCCCTTTAAATTGCTGCTAGGGGAAGCCGATCCGCCCTGGTACGGCGCACCAGCTCTTGCCGGTACGCCGTACTGGGGCGTACCGGCTTACTTTCATCTCTGCTCTCGCATGACTCTCTCACACATATGTGGTGCATTTGCATGTTGGTGGACAGACAGCTGCTATATGTTCAACAGTTTTGATCTGTTATCACATAAACTGCAGAAGTGGAAACACTGCAGCATCTTTAGCTGGACACAGAAACTTTTAACATTAGATATCGCGGTGCATTGTGATAATAATGCAAATCTTTAGACCTATGTAAAAAAAAACCAAGCACAGGGCTGGAATTTAAAGGGCTCTACAATGGTGCTGAAGTCCCTGTAGAGGGCCAACAATTAGTTGAACTTTGTTACCCTGGAAAGGGGACAGAACTCGGAGTGACCTGGCTGGAGAGCTGGGGCAAGAAGACCTGATAAGGCATAGAGTCTCCAGGGAGAAAGGACAGGTTGGGACTTAAAGCTAGCCCACAAGGGGCTGAGGACTGAGCCCAGAGACAGGGCTAAAGACTCTAACAAGGGCACAGGGACAAGCCATTGGACCTTTTACCCCAGAAGGGGTTTGTTTGTTTGTTCGTTCACATATTGACTGTGTGTGACCTGGCTGGAGGGCTGGGCCACTGAAGACTCAGCTGACAAAGTTAACAGCTGGCAGGGGTCACTGACAGCAGAGAGAGTGTGTCTGCAGGTTTGCACCCAACTAACAGGAGGTGCTCACAAGAGGTGAGTGTGCACTGTCACACAGATCGATAGATTTTAAGGCCAGAAGGAACCATTATGTTAATCTAGTATGACTTCCTGCATAACACAAGACTCCCCCAATAATTTCTGCATCAAGCCTGTAACTTCTGCTTGAGGCCTCCTCATCTTCAATGGGGCTTTGTGCAGGCAAGAGGGTGCCTCTGCACCAAGTGCAGTACAGCTAAGGCCCAAAAGGATTAGACTAACATCACCCAGGAAGCTGTGCTACATCTAGGAATTGAACACTTAGTACTAAGCCAGTGCCTTAATCTTCCTTCCCATCAGAAATATTACCACAGGAAATTTAAAAGGGTCCACCACGGCATGCAAAGTGCATGCCTCACTACAACCATGATATATTTTGCTTGCCAACATACACAGGATCATAATTGTACTTGCTCAAAATGTGGGATCATATTTTTTTCAATATGTATCTGTAAAAATTAAAGCTTCTCTTTTGGGTTTCATGGGATCTCCCCAACTCCCCTTTCCTCATCTTTTCTTTCCCATCCGGATTTTATACATCTTCTTTTTGTAAACATATTTTTTAATCTGGAGGGGAAAGTTTACCGTCTGGAACTCTTTAGTTCCTTTTTTCAGACAAAATATATCACAAATCTTCGGTTCGCTGATGACATTCATGGCCTGGCAGGCAGCGAAGATGAACTTGCCAACCTTGTGAAACGATTGGATGAAATCTCCACAAAATATGGCATGGAAATCAGTGCAGAGAAAACCAAGCTGATGATAAACAAATGTGATGGGATCAGCTCACATATCACTGTCAGTGGACAAGAGCTGGAGACAGTGAAACAGTTCAAGTATTTGGGGGCAGTCATCACTGATGAAGGATCCAAGGCAGAAATTCGGGCAAGAACTGCACAAAAAACAGCAGCAGTGACAAAGCTAAAGCCAATTTGGAGGAATAAGAACATTTCCCTGGAATCCAAACTGAAACTCCTGCACGCATTGGTCATCTCCATTTTTCCGTATGCGTGCAAGACATGGACACTTACGGTAGAACTTGAACGGAAAATACAGGCAGTAGAGATGAGATACTTCCGTAAAATCCTGGGCATCTCGTACTTCGACCACGTCACTAATGAAGAAGTCTGCAACATCATCACCCAATGCACTGGGTCATATGAAGATCTCCTGACGACTGTGAAGAAGTGCAAGCTGAAGTGGTACGGCCAGGTAACAAGATAATCCGGCCTATCCAAGATCATTCTCCAAGGGGCAGTACAGGAGAAGAGAAGAAGAGGTAGCCAGAAGAAGAGATGGATTGACAACATAAAAGAGTGGACAGGAATGGACTTCACGAAGACTCAAGCACTGACATCCAATCGTCAGGGGTGGAGACAATTGGTTGATTTCTCATCAATGATGGTGCCCCAACGACCAGTTGGGTTATGGGAATGATGATGGTGATGATGATGATGATATTTATCAGAGGAAGATTTGTCTTGGAGATTTTGGGAGAAATTGAGAGGATGGAAAACTGCAGAGAGACCACCAATCCACAGAAGAATCCTTACTTTCAGCTTTTGTTTATATGTGACCGTTAAGGGGCAAATCTCTCTCCCAATGCCCAACCCATGTTACTTGTGTGGGAGCTGGACCAGGGAGGAGAGAAGCCAGAGATCAGCTGGTATGCTTCCCTTCTGAATCCACAATGAATACTGCTGCTATTAGCAGAGCTCCCAGATTCTCACTCTGAGCTCCATGGGCTGAGTCCCAGAAGGCAGGTGCAGTTTAGGAGTCATGATATAAATACAGCTTCTTCCGGTGAGCTATGATGCCAGGAAGAGTGAGCCTAGAGCAGAGGTGGCTGCTTGCATGAGTGCCTGGGAACGAGTGTGGCATACCCATGCATCCTTTGTGGGTTTTAGATACTGTACCCCTTCCCCAACCAGACCTAACCTTTCCTCCCAAGGGAGAAGCAGCATGTGAATTCCAAGGCTTCATACCCAAGGACTTTTCCTCAAGAACATCTCTTCCATAGGAGGGAATGACAGTAGGGCCCACACTCCAGAGTACAAGTTATAAATACTCTTCTTCTGTGGCTGGAGGAAAATTCATGAGGATTCACACCTAAAATAGATTATATTTGCATACACATTGCATGTGTATTCACTCTATATTGCATATTCAGATCTGCCTGTTAATTCCATTATCTTTTCTAATGAAAGATTACCTAGGACAGCAACAGATTAAATGGGGGAAATTGATGCGAGGGACTGGGGTGACCAAATACAATGAATTATGATTTGGATTTGCAAACACTTTCTAATAGAGCCCTGCATAGGAGTGGGCACCTGAGAGGGCTGGGTGAGTCTGGGATTTGAGGGATGCTGAGGAAACAGGGAATAAAGAGTCTAAACAGAACGCAAACATTTCCAGCCTGGTAAATAATTCTGACAGGAAGGGCTCTTGCACACCCTGCACAAATCTAGGGACTAGCTCTGCATCAGTTCCCATAACCTACTCAAGGACTTTCCCCTAAGGCATTCACAAGCTATTTAACCATTAAATACCATGATCTGTGACAACAACAGCCCATAATGGGATAGTCCATGGCAAAGAGCATATCCTGAACACAGTTAAACACAGATTAAGCATGTTTATCTACAGTAATGGGGTTGAGAGATACCCTAATTAATAGGAAAATGCTATTAATAAGTGCATCAGGAGGTTTTAATCCAGATCTGTAGCAGATTTGCTTTTCTGAATAACCAAATGAGCAGCTCCTGTTGCTGATATGAGAAAAGAGAAAAAAATCCTTAATCCATAGTAAATCACATGCTCTGAGTCTATATAACTCATTTAGGGAAAAGAGGACAAAATCAGCTGGGTGGGGGTGGGATGCAGAAGTGCTTTGCCATATTTTCTATTATATTAAAGCCTTAAAGAGTCAAAATATAACAAAGTAACATACCTCAGAAGTACTAAAGGCTTGTCTCTCAGCTTCTATTTGCTGTCAGAATTCTGCAAGTGAACCCTCAGAACAGAGGGAAAAAATGACACTTTAAAAGATAATGCATTAAGTCTAGAAGACAAATTACTCACTAAAGGTGAAGTAACTCAGTTTTCAAGAAGAAGTAGCTGTGTTATCATTAGAGACAAAGCTCTCATGATCTTACAGCCACTTGTATCAAAAATTCAGCCACCTTATCTTCTATGAACAATTTATCTTCCAGATTAGATTCATTATCCTTGTAACTGACAAGACTTCCCAGTCTGAGTTCTTGCTCTCATACTTTAAACCCCTGTTAACTCATCAGCTGAAAGCTGACTTTTTTTTAGTCCAAGTACTCATTTCTAATCCCCCCTGTCTTATTCTCCTACCCTTCCTTTTTTCCTTCCAGTTTGTAGTCTAACTTTTTTAAAAATCAGAAGTTAGGTGTCCTTGCCAACCTTCATAAGTCTCCAAGAACAACCAAGTGAGTTAGCCTAATTGAATGATTTTGTTTTTCCTGAAGTATGCTAAGTTGCAAGTCTTTGTTTTTCTATCATAACCTCAGGCTATTGTAAATGAATTCTCTGCTACCTTTGAAGGGAGAGATGAAGAAAAATTCCCCAAGTGCAAAATCAAACAGAAATGAGAGCCTCTTCTACTTTACTTGAAATATATGTCTTGTCCTGCTGTTTCTTTAATGTTTTCTTTTATGATAAAAATCAGTGAAGGACAGGTAGCTCCCTCCCCCCAACTTATTACAGAAGTGTATTAATGGCTGCAATCCATTTTAATGCAGATTAATCCACTTGTTTGTGTCATATCCAACAACATTAAGTTTTCTTCTTAGGCTTCCCACACTATCCTAACATTTTTACAGGATGTTCTCTAAGAAGCAAAAGCCCACCCAGAGTTAGCGTGTTGATACCTGAACATTTTGTTAAACTCTGCAATCTGGCTGGCATTTAAACACTCAGAAAATGGTTTTTAAATTAACAATGCATCATTATCCAAGACAAATACTTAAAAGCAATCCAAGTCTCTGCTTGGTCACTAACTTCATAGTGCAAATCTGTTCAGCCTCCAAAGCTGCATTGACATGTGGAAACATTTGTAAATGTTGCCCTCAGGCTTGCCAAGAGCTTCTCTCCTGATTAAACTAAACCTT